>NC_088302.1:45822250-46139682 GCF_032854445.1 Liolophura sinensis | reverse complement strand
CGGCTGTCTCCAGTATTGTTAACAATAGAATGGGTGATAAATTGGTCATACATCACCATAGCTCAAAACCAGACGCTCTACAGGTAAGTGTAAGGTGAAACAACAGGAAAGAAACTCCGAATGCAGAACCCATGTTTGTAATTCTCGAAATTTCGGCATTTATTACACATTTGTCAGGAAACTTAACTTTGTTATGCTGGATAATTCTGCGTTTATGAAGCTATCATCGGAAAATACATATACCAATATATGTTTCCTTACATCAGATTTAATAGACCCCGAAGCATCCTATATGTTTCCTGACGATGGGTTAAAAACGCCGAAATATCGAGCATGTCAAACACGAACTCTATATTCTGAATTCCATTCATGTTAGATCGCTCATTCAGTCCATCGTGTTTGTTTAAATACTGCATGTATAATTGGTGGTAGGTATTGCCACATTTTTACTGAGACTATATGCTAATCTATTACGATGTGATATTTCTGATATATCGCCTGTGGTGATCAGCAGGCGGTCATGTATTCTTTTATAGTAAGTCGTTCCCGCGCTCTCAGGATGGAGATTCGGGGCATCATGCACAGGCGACTGTCGCCGCATTGACCGTCAATATCAGAACATGCTTGATTTTTTAGGTAACCAAAGAACAGATATACAAATTTATCAAGAACAGGTAAAACGTCGTACGGACAGCTTGTGCATGGGGATGTCGATTTTTGAGAATCTTTCCGCGGCACACCAATCGGAAAAATCCCAATGGGTTTGAAGTTGCTTCACTAACTATCGATGTGGTAATCAACTATCAAATCAGCGAACTTTGACAAATCGTTCTGTTCGACATTACGTGCTCAGAATATGCCAACCGTTTTGTAAAAGGATTTACCTTTAAGGAAATGTGTCAGCTTATCTGACACCACTGTCATATGTGGTTATCAAGATAGAGTTTATATATGGGCCAAATTTGGAAAACATATTCCTTTTTATTGACACATGACTTTTTGGTTGTTGCCCGATGTGCCCGCAAAAATCGCCGGGCCAGATTGTAGGCGGTAATGGCCGAAAACAGCCGTCGTGCCGACGGACTTATGTAAATCGTGTATAATGTAACTTCGCCTTAACAGTGACTACATGTACATGGAATAACCTGTATCTGTCTTTTCTTGCCGGTATGTACGTCTGTTACCGAAAACTCACGAGAACCGATCCCCGTATACCTTAACAAGAGCTGATAAACCACACGTTATCTTCTCGTGAATGATTGTCATTAAACAGTATTTTGTTGACCTTTGACATGTGTTTTCAGATAAGATTTCAGATAAATAAATGTACGTTGTATCCATAACGATAGGGATCGGCCATTAATCGGCTTTAATACTTCAGCGAATTGTAATTTGCCTATACGATGTACAACGACTTGAAATATTTCTGATATGTTCAACACATATAAATCTCACCTAAAATATGGAAACAAATTATATATACAACTGACTAATCACTTGTGTGTATTTAAAGTTGGTATATGAAATCAGCAATAAGTCTGAATCTGACAGAAGAGACACATTTATGCCTACACCGATTACACGGGACACGGTTACAACAGCTGTTCACATGAGGTGAGCATATGTTAACAGAGCCGAGGATATGCTGTTGACTAGTTGGACATCAATGTCGAACAAGGCATTATAATACATGCAGTCTGTAACGTTGCAGCGGATGGCCTTTAAAGCCCACAGCTTACCATAAAGTACACGTACGTGTCAAGGATAGGAATGGACGTACCACGGCGGAGCTGGTCCTCTTGGGGACTGGCATTAAGAATGGATATTTAATACCTGACTTAAATACTGAGGCTACAGTGTCGCCGGTATTGGCGTGAAACTGTCTCCGTGTGTGACCCGGAAAATAACGGTAGTGTAGTCTGTGGCCGGCACAAAACGATTCTGGCCAAACAAAGCTGGTTGCTGTGAGTATTGTGCTTTCTACAGAGTGTCCCAGAAGTTGTGCACCATCCCGGTTTTCATTTTTTTCTGTGTTTCAGATTTAATACTGATTTTAAATTGTTTTTCTCTCTTTCAGAGTTAATTATGGCTAATAAACTAACAGTACAAGAAAGAGTTGAATTGGTTTTTATGTTTGGAAAAATGGGGCAACACACTGCTCTGTAGCTCAAGCATTCAACCTCAACCTGGATGGTGCGCGACTTCTGGGACACCGTGTATATTGCCTGATGCATGCGAATCAAGATAGCTCTAGACTTACCCACCTGTCGGAACTCTGGCAGGTAAATCTGACAAATAATATGTGGTTGTCAGCAAAAGTATTTTTCAGGGCATTTTTGACAAGGATGGTCAGGGACGTGACTGACAGATGAGACATAGCTTGATGCAAACTGAATTAGATGCAACAGAGAGAGCTGGTCCTCCTTCTAGAGATTGGAATGGTATACAGCTAAAACACGTCTGCACGTTATATGTATAATTATATAATTGACATAGTTCGTATACCTGCATCAGCCCTGAACCAAAATCGAGATTTCCAATGTTATGTTATCGCTCACCCTTGTCTATTGTTTTAACATTATGCTTTTACATTGATATATTTTCTCTCACCATAATACTGGCCGCTGTTGTATAGGTCAAATATGCTTAAGTACGGCATAAAACACCAGCCAAATAAATAAATAAATAAATCTGTATGAGACCCGAGATAACATTTTTGAGGCCTCCGTGGCCAAGGTGTTTAGCACGCCGGCGCGGCATAATGACCCAGAAGCTTCTCTCCAATGTGGTCGCTGTGAGTTCTCGTCCAGCTCTTGATGGCTTCCTCTCCGGCCGTACGTCGAAATGTACATCTGTCAGCAACCTGCGGATGATCGACCATAATGCTTGCCGCCGTCAAATAAAATATTATTGAATACGGCATAAAACACCAATGAAATAAATAAATAAATAAATAAATAAATAAATTTAGATGAGCCACATCTAAGTATTGATATGAAATGTCTAATAAGCTTATAAACAAACAGCGGGACATCTGATAATGTCAAAGTTGGGATTATATCGATCAACTATATGAAAACTGAAAGTCGTCTTATATTGTCATAATCGATGTTTAATATAATTGAGCTATGGAAAGCCGTATTATTCGACATTACGTATCCGGAATATTTTGCCTTTAGGGAAATGTGTCATGCTAATCGCCTGCACGGTGTACAGTGGCGCGTTTTGACAGCTATCAAGCCACGTTAATCAAATAATGTAGCAGTTTTCAACTGTGGTTGTACAGTGCCCGAATGATGACATCCTAAACTGTGATATAGAGTAGTGGCACTGATAGACAACTGGGATGGAACAGGTGACAGGAAATATTTTTTTTTATTGGGTGTCATATTTATCCCCACATAATGAGATGTATAGTATAGCCGATCCCTATATCGACTTGTCGCACACAGTAGATCTAAAGTAACACCTATTCTCAGCCTTCCACTGTTAGTCAAATCGAAATCACCGCCATATTTTGGGGAGTAAGCTCTCTCTCTCTCTCTCTCTCTCTCTCTCTCTCTCTCTCTCTCTCTCTCTCTCTATCTCTCTCTCTCTCTCTCTCTCTCTCTCTCTCTCTCTCTCTCTCTCTTTGTGTGTAATATTAATATTAGGTTTTTCAAAAATATTAGGTTTGACCTTTGCAACGAAAGATGCGTCATCGGGTAGACTCAGTGTAAATAGGCGCATACTTCTTCTGACCTGTTGTTAATATTGTTATATCTAGTTAAGCGAAAAGAGGCGGCCACTAGGACTGACTTAATTAAAACTGATAGGTTCTGGGCATACAACGTATCGACTGGAATGAACAAGTTGATAATAATTCACATAAATATGATGCACCCCTATATAATAAGCTAGAATTAAATCTCATTTTAAGAATTAAGTTAGAATAAGTTATATGAATGAATGAATGATTATAGCTTAACGCCACATTGGCAATATTTCAGCCATATCATGGCGAGAACAATGTGAAAACACGAGACGGTTGAGGTTTTCGATATGGTGGTGAGAACATCAAAAACGAAACAAATGTTCGGACGTGTTTAAAATCAGATAGGAACAACTAAAACAGTTAAAACTCGAATTATATGGGGTTATATATGTGTAATGCTTCGGGGTAATTATGTAAACGCAGGAAATATATGTAACGATAATCGTTCTAATTATTCCTATACTTCCTTATAAATGCATGTGTGTACTTAGACTAGGACTGCTTGCGGTCATGTAGGTCATGACCTGTTGTGTTAGGTGGCTGTAGGACAAACAGCTGTAATATTGTACACAACCCTTATGTCGGTATATGAGGTTAAGGTTGAATAGCCAGGTATATCGGGGGAGAGTATACGCCGTATATGCGTACACAGAAGACTCAAAAACAAAACCACACTGCACACAAATAACACCTGCACTGCCTCTTCACACTACGAAGTCATAGCTTACCTGTATGTCATTTAATGATTTAATGTTGATCACGTGAAGGGTCAAATAACAGTATTACACAAGCTTCATATGTACATAAATGGGGTTTGATGTGGACGTAATTACGTGCCGTTTGAAACTGTGTTACAAATGACAGAAATGGGATTATCATATATTGTCCCATTCATGTACATGGAAAATGTGTTTTCTTCTTCGTACGCACAGAAAAAACGCTGATTCATTTTAATGAGGAGGAAAGCGAAATCCTCGATAGACTTCCGTAATTGGGTTAAGATAGCAGTCCAATGTCCGTATTTTGCTTTTTTTATTTAATCGCCTTACTTTTTTCTTTGAACGTTTATAATTTTTTTTATGTTGAAGCGGATAGTGGCAAAATACCATATATCTGATTATATCATAGTCGATAGTGTACAGCAGATGTGAAATACCGCAAAATTCCTTTTTCTAATCGATAATTTTTTGTATTGCATGTTTGATTAAGCTAAATTTTGTAGTATACCTAAATATCCTTCAGTATTTTATGGAAAGCCTTTTAAAACCTAGTCGGTTCTATTTTAAACAGAAAAATTAAATTCTACACCACTCCCAAAAATGAAAATGCTATTAAAGCAAGGATACTAGCAATTTTATAACCGGTATCAACACTTTTTAGTGTTAAGTTACAAGCCGTAAAAATTTTGTGTCAAACGAAGCTGTACATATGTACCATGTTTGGCAGTACTATGTTAGTCTGCATACTGTTTACCGTCTTGCGCATGTGTTTTCTTGTTGTTACGTTATACATAATTTTGACATGGACAAAAATAAGAATATAAACTAACGTAATCGTTCCCCTTAGTTCTTTTAGATAATTAAATCCTTATATGTTAACTTATATTTGTAAGTTATTCTTATATGTTAACTTATATTTGTAAGTAATCCTTATATGTTAACTTATATTTGTAAGTTATACTTATATGTTAACTTATATTTGTAAGTTATACTTATATGTTAACTTATATTTGTAAGTTATACTTATATGTTAACTTATATTTGTAAGTATGTTTGCAGTTATTTGTTGTTCAGTTCTTAATATGTCGTTCAGATATTTCTGATTAAATCGAGTGAATGTGATAGTCATTTAGTGATAGTCATACCATAGCCTTTTCAAATATTTGTTTGAATTTTAGTGACGAACTTAAAATCAATCATTCCGCGAATTTGCGAGCGTCCTACATAGTTTGTGTAGTTACCACATATAGACTCTGGTCTTATGCCTGCGCCTCTAACCAGTAATGCTACAGTCGTGATTGAGGTGAATGAGGTGTTCTGTGAGGAAAGCTGCATGGTTTTCCTTGTTAGATTAGACCAGAGGTTATAAATATCTGTACAAATACAGTTGGGGGATTGAATTTCTCATATGCTGCAGCTAGTAGTGATGCGGTGATCGACCTGTAGAAGTGATAAAATAGTTGACACAACCAGCTGCAGTTCATTTGTACTGAGTGCAAAATGCCTGATTCTCTCCGGTAAGTCAGCATAGTCTGGTTTGCTCACATCTCTAACACGGTTTGTGCAATAATCACTATATTGAACTGGAAGCAGTAAATCTTGTTTTTTTTATTTTTTGTTTGTTTTGTTTTTGTTTTTTTTTTGTTCTTAAAGTAAACGCCGAAATAGTCGAATTCGTTTTATGCTAGTCTATTAGTCTATGGGCGTTCTGATTATGTATTCTTTTCTCCTTTTTTCATTCCGTGATTGAATCAAGACTTTTGATATTTAATTTTTTTTTAGGTTTTTTTTTCATTCGATTGGCAATTGTAATTGAAATTGCAAAATGTCATGAATGAAAATGAAAGTTTATGTTGTTTAATCACTCGTCATTTAAACTATTAGATATGTGAAAAATATTCAATGAAAAAATGAAGCTGATGATCAACTTGCCTATTGTGTTTTCTAAACAACGAAATGTTTAAACTGGTAGAAAATTTATTATTTATCGCTCGACTGGACAGTACATCTGTATTGCTGCCACTTTAAGTGTAATGTGTGGAAAAAAATGTTCCAAAAAGTTACCGGAAGATTTTATTTTAGTGCAAGTTTGTGAAGTTGTGTAAAAATTGAGTGGAAATAACTGTCAGAAGTAACTCGGTTTTAACAGCAATAACTCCTTGTAGTCAAAGTAAAGTAACCCATAGAATATATTTCGGGTTTTATTCATTTATTCATTCATTTGATTGATGTTTTACGCCCTACTTAAGAATATCTCACTTGCACGATGGCGGCCAGCATGATGGTGGGAGGAATCCGGGTATTTCTGGGTTTACCAAACCGCCTGTAAATGTTTACCTAATTTGTTAAACTTTACAAACTTCAGTGTATGCGAGTCTGTCGTAAATATTAAAAAACGAGTTGTAGTCTTTTTTTAGCCTTATTACCAGTATCGAGATTCTAACCATGTGGGGGAAGCCGGGTTACGAATATCTTTTTAACCGCAAACTCACGCAAATTATCGCGGTATCCCTGATGCGTTTCCGTTCAGACTTCCTGACTACGCGAAGATGTCGAATCTGCTCTCAGATTTACACATCACGCGCACTGACGTTTCCTGCGTTTAAGTCACTGATCGTTTCCTGTGAAATACACACAAAAAAATTTGTTTTGTTATTTTTGGGGGTTGCATAAAGGAAAAATAACATAATCTTCTAGTTCATATTAAACTGCCGTTTTCACAGTGTAAAGGTGCTTTTGGAGAATATGAATGTTGAATGCATAACTGGCAACCAGCCGGACTGAACAGTAATTTGGATGCCTGTTTTTCTTTTACTTTGGCAAAGTATTGTGTTCAAAACACAAAGGTTTATGATAACAATTTTGCTTGTGCGACCCATCAAAATGTCAGCTATTGTATCCAGACGACTTTTCGCCAAGTCACATTCCTCTATGGATTACTAGGATCCATAGTGGGCTTTAGGAAAGGTGTATTTTTTTTTCTCCGTCAATTTCTGACCCTGACGATATCTCAATGTGAAGCAGAAATCAGACGCTTAAAGGACACCGCTTCCTTCTCTGCTAACCTGCTTGTGGATTTCTACACAGTTGGCTGGACTCGAGATACTTCAATTTATACAACATTTCGTAACTGTTTTAGACAACGCGAATTCGTGATGACATGCTGTTCCTACAGTGCTGTTTATTCAGTGGTTATCTGTTTGCTTCTGACCTTCTGGCATGTTGGCAAATACATTTAGCTTTATTGACGTACTTACTGCATTACAATTTGTCAGACAGTTATCCTCTAAAGTGCAAATTAAAAACATATTGCTGTAGTTTCACGTTTGGTCTGTTTAGCTTTTGTTGATTTAAGCTGATTTTGCAACCTTTTGATTTTCATTACTAAGGAAAGTTTTCACAAAGCGTCGTAGCGTAACTTGTTACCATATCGTCTGCACGCCAGTTACGTCAAGGGGGACACATTGTACACCAGCTGCGTACACGTGGTCAAAATGATTTGCTGGAAAATGTTTAAGATTGAATGAAATTAAACAAGAGCGTTTGCAACTGCTTTCAAGATAGGCAAGGATGTCACGGAAGAAAACAGCGTAGCGCGTTGCAACTATCTTTTAGGCATGATGTTCTGTGTCGTTTGTAAACAGTTTACTAAATCTAGCCGAATCCATAAAGTCTGAGCAGAGGGCTGTGTTAGCAGATTTGGTTGATTTTCTGAACAAAGATGGATATCTAAGAAGCGTTTGTTGTCTGACCAGAGTTGGTTGTCTGAGCATAGTTGATCTGAGCAGAGATGGCTGCCTGAGCAGAGTTGATTGTCTGAGTAGATTTTATTGCCCGAGCAGAGTTGGTTTTCGGAACAGACTTGGTTGCCTGAGCAGAGATGGCTGTTTGAGCTGAGTTGGTTGTCCGAGCCGGGGTGGTTGTCTGAGCAGAGTTGGTTGTCTGAGCAGTGTTGGCTGTCGTAACAGTGTTGGCTGTCTGAGCAGAGTTGGTTGTCTGAGCAGTTGGCTGTATGATAACAGGTGGTTGTCTGAGCAGAGTAAGCTGCGTGAGCAGAGTTGGTTGTCCGAGCAGAGTTGGCTGTCTGAGCAGAGTTGGTTATGTGAGCAGTTGGCCGTATGATAACAGGTGGTTGTCTGAGCAGAGTAAGTTGCCTGAGCAGAGTTGGTTGCCCGAGCAGAGTTGGTTGTCTGAGCAGAGTTGGTTGTCTGAGCAGTTGGCTGTATGATAACAGGTGGTTGTCTGAGCAGAGTAAGTTGCCTGAGCAGAGTTGGTTGTCCGAGCAGAGTTGGTTGTCTGAGCAGAGTTGGTTTGAGCAGAGATGGCTGTCTGAGCAGAAGTTATTGCCTGAGCAGAGTTGGTTGTCTGAGCAGAGATCGCTGTCTGAGCAGTTAGCTGTATGATAACAGGTGGTTGTCTGAGCAGAGTAAGTTGCCTGAGCAGAGTTGGTTGTCCGAGCAGGGCTGGTTGTCTGAGCAGAGTTGGTCATCTGAACAGAGTTGGTTGTCTGAAGAGACTTGGCTGCCGTAGCAGTGTTGGATGTCCGAGCAGAGTTGGTAGTGTGAGTAGTTGGCATTGTGATAATAGTTGGTTTTCTGAGCAGAGCTGGCTGTCTGAACAGTGTGGGTTGTCGTAATAGTGTTGACTATCTTGACTCTGTTGACTAAATTTGGTTGAACCTTAACAGCTTGCAATCTGAGCAGAGTAGTGTACAGTTAGTTGAGTTTGAACAGAGCTGGCTTAGTACCACAACATCACAAATTGATGATTTCCTTACATGCATCGCTATGTTTACTTATGTTTTGGGTATGCTTAATTGACGGATTTCCTCCCGTTGATAGGGGCTAACTTTTTGGCAGAACTTGTTTTTTTCATGTATGTATTTTCATGTTAACTGCAAGGCGTGATCCGCATCAGTTGTTCGTGGACTGTTAGCGGTAAAACGGTCCTCAGATGACACATCCTAATGATGTGTGGCCTGCGTACTGATGCTTAGTCATAGAACGATCCTTGTCGAGATATCTCACGTACAGTTTCGCTCGTGAACCCCATCCCGCCGAAGTCAAATACATCCTGTCTACTGTAGATGAATATTATGCATGCTGGGAATGATCAAATACCAAATACACTATCTCAACCATATATACATGTACATGCTATATATCGCGTGCATTAAATAGATAAATACCAAATACACTATCTCAACCATATATACATGTACATGCTATATATTGCGTGCATTGAATAGATAAATACCAAATACACTTTCCCTAATCTTTACTCTCGATCAGTGCAAATACATGTTGTATTTAAGTATTTATTTATTTATTTATCTATGTATTTATTCAGTTTATTAATCCTGTGCGCTGTAGTCAAGAATATTCACCTATTCGAAGGCGGCCGCAATTGTGATGGAAGGAAACCGAGCCGAGCTGTACTCCTGTATACAGGAGCTGGTTAGATCCCCGACCCACCTGGTTTCACCCTTGTTCACCGATGATTTAAGGATCTGATTACCTCTACATGTATGAATGACGTTTATGACATTGATATGTAACTGTACGCCCATATTGCCGTCGGTGTAAACTCACTTATGTAGATGATGACGCCAAACCCAGGTCACCGAGTTATATTTTCTATTGCGCTGACAAACGTGGGAAGGTCATGTTGTAATATATAATATTTTTAACAAACCTCTGTGGTCGTGTCCCTTCCTATTCCCTGCTTCGTCATTTCAAAGCGGCGGTCATCCCACATTCAAGCAAATATACAGTGCCCATCTTGGCAATAGTAGCGAGTAATGATGGCATAAATTTAACGGTCTATTGTACCAGTTACCCAAACGGTTTGCTTAGGAAAATAACTAAGACTTTTGTGTGAGTCTATATATATATATATTGCTTGCATTCCTTCCTATAACAAACAAACAAACAAACTCAGCGGTAAAAATTCAGACAAGATATTTACAACAAACTGTTGAAGATGATTCCAACCTATCCATGTTTCGGTTTTTACAATTTACATCGCACGGGATGAGTTTTCCAAGTCACAAAATTACGTGGTAAGTTATACAGCAATTTGGCGTATAGGATTGTGCTTCATACAAATATAATGGATAGTAATAAGGCTAAAATGCCGCCATATGGGAGGCCGTAAGTAGTTTAAATGCCAGCCAGCACGTCGACTGTATAGCAGATATACAAAAGTGCCGTCAGATGATGTACACAAGCTCATTAAACACCGCTTTGGAAGGCACGTGGCTTACATGCGTCGGTGTCAAAACGGGCGTCGTTGAATGTCACTTTTGTATTATATATGTAAGCTTTACACGCATATGTATTAATGTGAGTGTTAGGGACATATAGGTTGTGTTTTTGACCCTATCTCGGATCCTTAAGCGCAGATGTTACAGTATACAGCGGTCAGTTCCTGAATTACCACGGTGACCACAGTGAACTGCTGTGTGGTCATTAGCAGTGTTCCTCGGTGTCCAGATCAAGAACACCTGGTTGTTGCTGACCAGTGCTAACACTCGTAGTTTACCACCAAAACTCGGCAACGAAATGTACGAACCGCGATTCCAGTTTCCTGGAGCATTTGTAAACCTAATCTCGGAGACCAGCGTGCGAACCATTCGTACATCTGCTTACGCTTTCCGAAGATTTGGCCCCTCTGTGTTTGTCAACAACCAGGCGTCAGTCTGAGTTGGTACGCTTTGTAAACTGAATATATATCTTAGTGTTGCGGAATCTGACACTGTTAGAGTGTCTCCTTGCCCTGGTGTCTGATATGGGCACAATGGGAATGGATATATTCCCTGCCCGCAGCTTTCTCCTCGTTGGCAGGTAAGGTGATGATGCTTAACATTTACCTGTTCAGTGTTACCATTTCTTTCTCTTTTTTAGTTTATGATTGGATGTTAATAATGGCCAGCGAAGAGTTGTCAAAAAGTGTAATTGTCAATACGACTCCCGGGGTGAAGTTTTGTCAAAGTTTCCAGGTCAATATTGAGAACAGTAATGGATTATAGTTTGGAGTTCTCCTCAAGCTGTAATAACCATTGCTAGGTATTTATTCACACTAATAGTCACATTGTGCAGATTTGCTCCATTTGAAGTAACATTTGTCCATAAAATGTTATACGCATATGGTTTTATTCATATTACCCCCGGGTTTGAATTGTTCAGTGATGACGCGTAGGCGGAGGAAATTTGCCTAGGGCTGAGGGAAACCTCCTTCCGTCGCCCGGTAAAGGATGAAGGCGCAGTCGAGCATCAGAATCGGCCTTACGTGATTGACCAAGGGCCTATAGCCTACAGCAAAGACGCGTTGTATATGGATATTAAGCCAACGAGGACAACTTCCTGTAGTGGGGATAGTAAATAATTTCAAGATGGCTGCCTCGATTCACACCAGCTATTTGCTCGGTATTGTCGTTTAATTTTACATCTCATTTAGTGAAATGAAAGCGGAAAAGTAAAAGATACTTTTGAGAAAGTTTAAACATCCTTCTTCTCATTGAAATATGTTTTAACCAGTCTGATACAACAATTAATTAAATACTGGTGATGGGTGACCACTTGTACCATCTGAGTGCGCCTTCAACTGGTATACAGTAGAGATGGGTTCGAACTCACGGTCACAAACATTCCAATATCCCACTGAACTATCCCCGAAGACCATGCAACCTTATATTGTATTATATTATATTGCACTATGTAAGTAATGCGGTTCAGCCGGCACGAAAGAGCATTCATTGGCGCTGATTGTGATGTAACGTTTATTATTATTATTTGTTTGAAACGACACCATGCGATTCTTGAAAAAGAATCGATAGTTGTTACCTTACTACAAACACGTTTAAGTAGGAGAAAAAACACAGAACAGTTGATTCTTGAAAAAGAATCAGCTGTTACTCATCGTTTCCCCACTACATAAACGAGGGGCACAAAAACGTCCTTATCTAAAACGGTCGAAATCACGTTAGCTCAAGCAGGTCTAAATTTTAAATGTTTTCACTACACATGGTATTTGACTGGCACAACTGAAAGTTCTATTTGCATATTAAGTTTTTGAATATCTGATTAGATAACGATGGCATTACGTTATGTTCCGGCTGGAAGACTTTCGCATATCGCTTATCCGTTGGATAATGATACTAAGCGGGTTGAAATAAAAACGTAGTTATGTATGGCTTGATGTCGATGGCTTGATTTAATGAAGATGCACTAAATTGTATATCTACTACCTTAGTTCAGCGTCGGTATGTCTGTTTATATCTGTGAATAATTGATCATAGTTATCTTCTGAGGTCAGATACTTTTTGAGCTTTGGAGATCAGTTTGTAGTTCATTTTGTAAAAAATATATAAATATCATTCAAGGGTTTTGCGGTTTATTTCGACTGCACACGCAGAAAGACGCGTGTTTCTGATCTATTTACGCATTTAATTGTACAGGTTGCTCTGCTTCAGTAAATTTCCAAAATGATATCCCCGTATGGCCAGTGCCTTATTGAATTGTTCACTTTACGGAATGCTTTTATCTACGTGGTTTCAGCCCCAGCAGCTAAGTCGCGTCAACATTAAGTAAATCAATTTAAACATCAACCAGTCAAACGCATAGGCCTAATGTAATGCTTTTCGAACAGTTCACATTATTTGGAAGGCAGTCGTAACTAGAAAATCCTATTCCAGAGTCACAAGAAAAAAGTATATATAAACTTATCCGGGTCAGTAAAAATAACTTGACTGCGATTAAATACACTTTTCGCAAGAAGCTAAGAAAACCGGTATGGCATTGTTTACGGTAGAGCGTAAATATATTGCAGTCCCAAACAGGATCATACACCGTAGACGACTGATTGCTGGCTAGTGTGTATACAAATGAAGTCATTGTCTTTGTAGATAACATAGCGCCGATAATAGTAAGGGTCAGCCATAACCTGTGAACAGTGATAAGCTGTCACCCAACTTTGTACAGCTGTGTCGCATGGCATGACCTTTGGTTTGGGCCGTGAGTAGCCTACAGGTGTTAAAGCAGATCTTGCATATTGAACATCAAATAACGGGGTAATACATGCAGACCTATAGCTGCAGAGACACCGTTTTACAGTTTCACCATGTTTAACGGTCGGAGGAAAAGTGGATCCTCTCTAAGGTAAGAGATGCATCTCTCCCGATCAACACTACATACTACTGTTATTTCAGGGTATAGGCTGTTTCAAAATGAATTTTCATAAATAAGTGTTCGTATTCGCAGATATTGTGATGGAATGTTTGGCTTCTGTATGACTACTTGCACAAAATACTGTATATGGCGTACATTCGTCCCGAAGGCAACTGACTAAATGATCAGAGAATTGCCTTCACAATTCTGGACACGTCATGATATAGACAATTTTCCTTGCAAGCTCAGAATACATGCGTCGTGATTTGCCTTAATCACATTATTTCGTTCTAGGCTCGGTCAGCTTGCTCTGCTCTGGAATGTTTAAACTGTTGTAGGCTACTCGCGGACTTTTTCATTCAATGCATACTACCTAGTGGACGGTACGTGTTGGTCCACAACCAGCCTTGTATGAACATTACTGTGAATAATCTGTATCACAAAACACGACGTAAACACTCGTAGCTGATAAAAAAGAGCCACAATCATAAACCTGGCTGACCGAACTCTGACCACATATCATTTGAACACGTGATATACGTGGTAAGCTACCAAGTTAAAGCAGTTTATTATTTGCCACATGTACTGAGCCCTTTTCCACGACCATCACATTTGTTCACTTTGTTTTTGTTCTATTTTTCGTACTTTTTCGGACTGCTGTAACTCAGATGTACAACACGGGGTGAAAATACATCCTGCTGTAACACAGTTGTACACTATAGGACAAAATACACTGTGCGGTAACACACTTGAACAACATGGAGAGAAAATACATCCTGCTGTAACACAGATGTACAGTATGGGAGATAATACATCCTGCTGTAACATATGTACACTATAGGACAAAATACATTGTGCGGTAACACACTTAAACAACATGGGGAGAAAATACATCTTGCGGTAACACAGTTGTACAATATGGGAGAAAATACATCCTGCTGTAACACAGATGTATAGCATGGGAAAATAATACGTCCTGTTGTAACACAGTTGTACAGTATGAGAGAAAATACATCCTGCTGTAACACAGATGTATAATATGGGAAAATTATACGTCCTGTTGTAACACAGTTGTACTATGGGAGAAAATACATTCTGCTTTAACACAGATGTACAGCATGGGGAAAAATACATCCTGCTGTAACAAGTTGTACAACATGTGGAAAAATACATCCTGCTGTAACAAGTTGTACAACATGTGGAAAAATACATCCTTCTGTAACAAGTTGCACAACCTGGGTGAAAATACATTCTGCTACAGTACACTTATACAGCATGTGGAGAAAATATATCCTGTTATAACACAAATGTACAGCATGGGGGAAACACACCACTGCTGTAAACAGGTTGTACGACATCGCGGAAAATACAACTGCTTTCACACTGCTTTAATACACACTGTTGTGACACAGCTGTAAAACATTTGTTTTGGCGGTATTCATGTTTTCCTTGATGAAAATATATGTTTGTACGTATGCTTGGGGTTTAACGTCGTCCTTAACAATTTTTCAGTCATGTGACAACGCGGGGTCATTAGGTGTGTATGACGAAAATGTATTCTGCTGTGCAGTGTGTTATGTAACACATTCTATGTTACAGAGCCACACACCCCGCGCGCCATTATATAACATTAACAGAGCAGAAAGCACACTCTAAATTGGACTTTGTGGTCTGCTATATAACATAAATATAGGCATAATTGTACAGCATGGTTGGAAAAATACCCTTCTGACATGAAAGAAAATACATCTTGTTTTATACTGTGGATAGTTGATACATATATCTTTCATAGACAAAGTATTACAAAATGGCACAGATATAACATGCTTTATATACTCTCGGTCTTCGTTATAACAAGTACTCAGTAGTACTACTTGAGAGAAAATATGCCCTGGTGTATATTTTGGGCATTAGTACAACTTGAGAGAAAATACATGCTGTTGTATGCTTCGGAGAGTTGACATGTTACATAGACTCAGTAGTACAAAATGGGAGAAAATACACTCTATTGTATGCTTTGGACAGTAGTACAACGTGAGAGAAAATAATCCCATGCTTTGGGATTATTTAGTACAAAATACACGCTGTTGTACACTTCGAGCAGTAGTGCAAAATGGGAGAAAATACACATGCCGTTGTATGCTTCGGACAGTTGACATGTTACATAGACTCAGTCGTACAAAATGGGAGAAAATACACGCTTTTGTATGCTTTGAGCAGTTGACATGTAATACCGACTCAGTGGTACAAAATGGGAGAAAATACACGCCGTTGTATGCTTCGGACAGTTGATATATAACATTGACTCAGTAGTACAACCGGGGAGGATACCCCCTGTTGTATGATTTAGGCCATTGGCACGTAACATCAACCAAGCAGTGCAACGTAGGAAACAGTACAACCTGCTGTACACTGTGTATTGTTTATTTGCTGTAGGATCGTGGTCCCATTCACCATGTCGTGAGTGCAGTTCTTAGGATACCAACATTCAACCCAGGAGCCTCTCCCCAATGTGGTCGCTGTGAGTTAAAGTCCAGCTCATGCTGGCTTCCCCTCCGGCCATACGTTGAAAGGTCTGTCAGCAACTTGTGGGTGGTCGTGGGTTTCCCCCGGATTTTACTCGGTTTCCTCCCACTGCAATGCTGGCCGCCGTCTTACAAGTGAAATATTCTTTAATACGTCGTAAAATACCAATCCAATAACCAACATTCAAACTTGTGCGGGGTTCTCTCACTGGCACACTCTTCTAAGGCATCGATCTCGCTGCTAGCGATAGCTCTGTGACCGATGAGATCACGTGTTCAAACCCAACTCCCATTCTTACGCCAATAGAATTTTCAAGCACTTTGCGAGGGGTGGTATTGTTCTCAGAGCTCCGCTGGATTCACCCGAAAATTTGCCTGGCCATCGTATCAGCGAAAAATGATTGGGTACGGTGTTTTGATTGACAGCCGTGTTAGGCCAATTGCTCTGGATTTATACATGTCATCTTGGTCGCAGCTGTATATTTGACCCGCCACAAGGCCCTAAATACGACATACAGTAAGACTGGTGAAAACAAAAGGGAGTTTCTTCCAACTTCAGTCCACATAGCCATAAATTTGGATGTCATATAACGTATATCTCTTTCAAGGCCATATCAATATAAAATTTCATAGATATAAATTAAAAACTCGCGAATATGAGTGAAATGATAAATGAGTATATCAATTTGAACCCCAGTGAATCTGAGACAAATGACAGCTTAATTGTCATATTTTCACGTTTATCGAATTTGAAACGAAGGTCTTCACTATTCGTCAGAAACGAGACTTTGGCAGCTTGTTGAAAACCCACACCATATTATGTTGTCCTTAACTGGCCACGAGTGACCATCATGTTTCAAGTAAATCTGTTATTTGTTATGACAGGTAAACTGGATGATAACTGGATAAACAAACGGCATAATTTTTTTTAATATTGAAGATTGTTTTCATATAAATTTGGATGAACAGGAATTTTATTCATGATTTCGGAAAGCAACCAGACATAAATATCTTGCGGCTTACATAGAGTGTTTGATGCCTCTAGCGGTGAGTTCAAGTCCAGCTCATTTTTCTTCCTATCTGGTCGTATGTGGAAAGATCTGCTTACAACCTGCGGATGGTCGTGGGTTTCCTACCGGATCTCTCCGTTTTCCTCCCACTATAATGTTGGCTACTGTCGTACAGGTGAAGAATTTAACAAAACAGAAACATTACTTCCTTCAGCTGTGATCTTTAATTATACATTTTTCTTGTGGACAATGTCACAATCGATAAACCTGTTTTATAACTGGGTTTTTTCTGATATGTGCGTACACAGTATGTGTATTTTCTTTTTTTTTTCATCATTCTCCAGAATTTTGTCACGGGACCAAGCTGGTTTTGGGAAAAACAATATTTCACTTACGCACATATTAACGTCTCCATTGTTTAACTGACAGATGGGCTACAACAGTTTATAGACATGTCCTTCTGCTTATACGGATCATCAAGTGTCGTCTCCCAACTACTGGGTTTTAAATTGGTTACCTTTTTGTGACGATCACGTACCTATGGTGGTATGGTTTAACCATGTGTTTCCATGATTAGGAATAGGCGTGCTGTATACCACATTCTAACTTGTAAATTTTAAACACTTTCATTATCCTACATGGATTTATTAGTACTCGTTTACGTGCCAATCTTTGCAAAATATACAATGTACTTTTCGTGTCTGTGTTATTCATTAACAAGGTCACATTATGATTCACACAAAGTTAATGTTTAAGCATTTAACATTTGGCCCGTGGGTGTGATTACTGCCCTGCCCAATAACTGTAAACAAAATCAGAGGTTGTGGCCATCGCTACCGAGCAAAGCAACACACATCTGCAATAAATAAAGCTTGTGGTAATGCGTGAATGAGCTGTGTCTGGCACATGTGATGTGTATATTTCCCAGCTTTCTTTCGTTTTTTTTTTTTCTTATTTTTTAATATTTATTTATTTATGTTTTTTTGTGGGGGGGGGGGAGCTTTTTTTTTAAAATGGATTTTGAACATGTTTTCCCCATAACTCCCGCATGTGTTAAGTTATGACCAACTCGAACGACACATGTTTTTCATTTGAGTTAAAACACAGTATCTTATAGCTACAGATATGTATGTCACTCATGCTGTTTGCTCTCTCAGTGCCCTCGTCTTATTTGTCACCCAAATTATATCGAGCAAGCCCGCAGAAAAGCACTCGGGGGAAGCGGGTCGAGTTGTATATCATCGTAGCGGGGGTCTGGTAGTATTCTCCCGTTGAAGCGGACACGTTTCGTCATCATTAAGCTACATCGTAAATTAGTGAGAATGGACTGGCGTATGCGCTACATTATAAGTATATTGTCGGATTTATGATTTTGTTCATTTTGCTGATGGATATGTTCTCAATGTCTTCAAAACAAAACGGGTCTCCGTCCAGTTGTGTGCCGTCCAGGATAATTGTAAGTAGACCTACACGTGTAGACTTTCAAGCCTCCAGGTGTTTTTTTTTTTTTTTTTTTTTTTTTTTCCTTTTTTTTGATAGGACATGTCACGAAAATGACTGAAATTGTGTTTTCAATATAATTTAATTTGCCTTAAACAATTCACAATATGACTCCCTGAAATGTATACGAAGCATTCACAGACTGTGGGTAGTGAACAAATTTAAATGCCTGTATAATGTAACTTTTTTTCTTAAAGATTGATTATGTCAAGCCATATGACTTACAAACACAGTGTATGCATGGCTGTGTTAACTTAACGGATATCACTATATGGTTCAAATTTCCCAGTAGATATACGTTATATTTCTCAGACTGCTCAGTTTTATATATACATGCTTGTACCTGTGGTTCTAGGATAAAATGAAGTAAATATATACGCTTCTATCATATTCATATAACATATCTAGGCTTTACATCACAGCTAAGCTGACATTGGGTAGGGCAAGTCAATCCTGATTTATGTCAGTGTTTAGGCCTACAACTGAAATCGCATGCAGGTTGAAGAAGGCCATATAACGTTGTAATGAGGAAAGAACATTATATAAGCTTGCCGATATATGGTAAAGTAGAGCTACTACAAGTCTGACACACATGCAGGCTAAAAAATTTAAGTGCACATTTTAAAGTAATAGTTTACCAATTCCAGTAGTTTGCTGTGCTCGTACTTTCCAGTTTTGCGTATGATCTCCCTTTGGAGAAATCTTCTACGTGGAGGCGATGTATTTATTTCTGTTATGAACTGAGTTGAAAGATTATGAAATTTGATTGTCGGCCTATTAGTTTCTTAGTTATTGCGAATTTTTCAAGGTGAGTCATAACTATAACCCTGCATGGTTAGAGTTGAAGATCCTTTTAGATAAATGGACTTTATGGTTTGTCTTGGTTTTGTCTGTACATAGCATATAACACAATAGCACAATTCTAGGGCCAACAACTTGTAAGTTACACGGTAAGGTGCTATTTTGCTACACCCTGTAATGTCATAACAAGAGACTTGTTAAGCTGTTATATGCCTTAATATAATCAAAACTGGTTTGTAATGTCAGATTTATAGCTTATACGTTTCTGTCAACTTCAGATATCTTTGTGAATTTAAGTTTATTTTTTCGAATGGAAGTTACGTTACCGGTACAATTAAAATTCCATATTTCTTATAAAAGTGTCAGTCGACATATTTTAAGAGAAAAGTTACGGAAAGTTTCACAAAAATATAACGGATACTGTAGTAGAGAGAAGAATGGATTTATAAGCCTTGATTCTGGTCTTAATGGATACTTAACACAGCCGCGAAACGTTGTCCAACCGTGCCCGTAAAACTGTCTCGTGGCAATCCGGATTGAAAATTTAGCATGTGCAAGGCCGGCTTTCTTCCTAATTCGATGTGTATTTCTCTATGTGGATATATAGACTCTTTGATTTACCCTAAATTTTCACGTTTAATTGTATAATTTTGGTTCCACCTATCGTTTTCAATAAATTTTGTTTTTCATTTTATTTGATTTTTTTAAAAACTTTCCTCATTAATTGAGTTATATTTACCATTCAGTCTAATGTAACCAACAACCCTCCATTAAAGTACTACCGAATTCTTATCATCGAAAAATAGTCATACTCTTTTTTTCCTTTGAGTGAGTGAGTGATTTAGTGCTTGGGGTTTAACTTTTTCCTTTGAAGTTTTATATATATGCATTCTGGGTACTTATTTGAAAGTGTGCTTAATGGGAGCCAGAGTGACGGCATCCGAGACTATGTATGCACCATTTTTAAGTAGTGTCAACGTGCACTTTGTAACTAAGGTCGACCAAGACCTATTATGATATATGAGTATATCTATGGTGGGGCTGATATGACTCCATGTATATATGTGTATACACAGATGACACGTGCTTGAGCGTGTTGCGGTAGACTACAACAGCCACCACGTGACGCTGTAAAGTGACACTCAATATGAAAACTTTCTGACCCTATATCTTCATCCACCCACCACAAGTTTAACAGCATGGTAAATATCAGCGTGATTGCTTTAAATGAGATGTCAGTTTTCGATAAGTGACATGGCGCTACTGCTCCTGCACCAAGTGCTAAGTTGACGTCGTCTGTACATGAGCTCGTTAAACCGGTAGCATACCAACGTCTACGGGTGAATTGCTTGGCAGAGTACTTGGGCTGTCTGCGCTAGGCCTGGTGTACAGTCGTTTTCTTTTTGAGGCTGTTGATGCTTGTGTTGGTGTTTCTTGAAGTTCTGTCGTAGACTCAGGGTATCAAGTTGATGTGACACAGATCTAGGTCGGAGGCTGGTTTGTTACCGTGTCCCAGTTTAAAGCCCAACAGCTGTCCGAAATGACCAATGACGCTGGGTACACTCTTCTCCCCACCCCCCATTGTTTTTCTCGTATTCCTTTTCGCACTTCATTGTTCAATCCGTCATGTCGTCGACGAAAGATACATGCTGTATTATTTACCACTCCCGTAGCACTATGCCCGTCAGTGCGTTTCAAATTTAATCGTGACTACATACGTCGCGAATTCTGCTAGTCCCGCTCTTAAATGGTTACGCCAATGGTTGATCTAAAGTTGCCTGGTTTGTGTTGCAGGGGTATACCCACGACAAATGGCAAGCCCGGCGTGGGGAGCTCTCGGCTGATGGGGGACGTCGACCACAAACTCGTCACTGTAGAGGAAGACGATGAGGATAAATACGACAAGGACGATGAAAGCGAAACTGTGAAGATGGAACTTAATCCAGTGGAAAGAAAGGACGACCCCCCTAGCCGACGAGCCAGCGTAACATGGGGAGCAGTGGTGGAGGCCTCTCCCCCGGAGCCTAAGCCAGAGCCCCAGCCAGAAGGACAAGAGGCTGGCCCTGATGAGGAAGGCGATGACGCAGTGTCTTTGGTAGACTCTCACCATAACAGCACTCAGAGTGACGAAGAAGCCTCACCAAAGACCAAGCAGAAGAAACGGCGCAGACCTACGCTGCCCAAATTATTTTTCCCCGGGCTACGCAAGGACAGCATTGCCATATATAAAGCGTCCAAACTTTTGCAAAACTCTGAAGATCTAAAGACTCCTAATGGAGACTCGGGTAGGTTTACCTCTATTTACATAGCAACGGCTTACGCTTGGCTAGGCTGAAAACACCAAACAATTATATTTAAATATATTATGCATCCCATAAGGTAGATCACAGGGTTTTAAAGTATATTTTCGTTAACTTTATTTTCGCTATTTACTATGATATCTTGTCGCTGTGTTCATGACTCGTGAAAAAATATATATTTACAAGTTTAATTCTGTATTTTGGGTGGACGGTCTAGGTCGTTCTAAGAGACATGCTTAAAAATCTTTATGTGCTAGATCGCGTGTAGAAAATCTCAGCGAACTTCCCTAAAAATTGTAGACGATTCTGTTTAGTTCATTGAATCGGTAATCGGCACCTTAATATTTTACGTATTGCATATATATGACTCATAGCACCCTCTGTGAAATGTGGTGGCTATTACACTTAGTTTCCTACTGTGGTATTTGGCCTGTAGTAACAGTAAGCAGAGAAGAATAAACCGCAGACTTCACAGCTGGCAAAGGTTCGCCATTTGAATTCTTGAAGTGGAACAGTGGAACAACTTCCCGCCTAAAGCCCCTGAGCTCCACCTTGCAGATTTCATTGTTGTTCTAGTGATATCAAATAATACCATACTTAACTCGATGCAAAACAGTAACCTATAAGACTGGATAAACGATTTGTTTTTGCTAGGTTGCGATCTTCATATATCTTATTAAACCCGAAGCAAAACAGTATCAAAAAAACTTGGTAAAGTATGGCTTATTTTCCTAGATTTCGATTTCCATATACCTTATTGAACTCGAAGCAAAACAGTAGCCTATAAGACTGGATTAACTATGGTTTTGGTTTCCTAGGTTTCGGGCCTGAAGATGAGGAGGACGACCTATCTGATGACGATCACCAGGAGTTCCCCGCCATTACCCTACCCCATACCCCGGTTTCACCCGCCCCCTCCATACTTAGGAGACGCTCGAGCAAGCTACGTATGGAAAAGCCCGTTAAGTGAGTTATTCAGTGGCTTCCCATTGCTTAGATATGGTTGTTTGGTTGGTTGTTTGAAGCTATTGATGTCTCCATTCAACTGAATTAATTATGCAACACTGAAATAGTTCAATCCTATGAGGAAAACTGTTAGCACGGGTGTGGTGTTCGTGAATGCATTCACAACTACTCGACATATGTAGATTCATATCTACTTGTTCATGTTTAATTGTTTTGACACTGAAAAAATTTACATATCCCTTAATGACGTAACCATTTGGACTCAATCCAAGCTGATTGATTCCACTATCTTGCTGCTCACAGGGCCTTGATGACAACAAGCGATCGACCATGCTTCATAGCTGTATGTCAAGCGTGCGAAAGCTTCTCAATAACGTGCCAAAGGTTGTTGGTTTACCGCGGGCACCCCGACTTCCTCCACACATAAAATTAACCGTCATTTTATGAGTGAGAAATTTTTGAGTATGGCGTTAAACGCCAGTCAAATAAATAAATTTATACAGTTCTTTATCCTTTCCTTGACGCACTGGAAAATTTTGGGAGAATTCTGGATGTCTTGTTGACCTGAAGCACGGAAATCCATGTGAATCACCATAAAGCCTGCAGGATTTGAAGCGGTCTTTTGAGGACCAGCTTACCAGCATTGCAGTTATAACAGTGGCCTCTAGATCAGGACATTCCTTCCTTTAATACTGTGATAGAACCTAAGCTGATGGCAAACATGCAAATCACGGGCGAAGGAATGTTCATTTGCATTAACGTTTAAAAAGTCTTCTTGCTTTCTATTTGAGTGCCTCCATATAACCACTGACGTATTTACTCGGCTCTTTCTTTAACACCTGTAAAGTGACTCGCCCACATTCGGCTCTGGCGACAGAGGTCAAAACAAACAGAAGCCAGATTATCAGCTGAGCTACCTCTGAACAGCACGTGATGCGCTGACTTTATTCTCACGCCAGCTGTCAAGAATTTGCAGGTGCTTCACAATCTCCCAGACGGGAGCTGGGTTCGAGCTTGCGACCTTATTGGTCAGATGCCGATGGGCTGCACCAAGATCAATGTTTTAGCCTATTGACCCATAGGATCGTAGTTTGTGGCTATTGGCCATTTCGGCGGCTTGAAATATGATTGTTAAGCTGTTTGTTGTTTAACGCCGTACTTGGGAATATTCCACTTACATGTAGGGGGTCAAGTTTACGGGCATAGGAAACCGTTCGACAAACCTCCCGACGAGGTCGCAACGAGTCAGGGCCCTGAGGAGTAATATACCTTAACTCAAATATGGCATGTCTGACCAAACAATTTTCTGTCAAGATCCCATTATAGAACGTTTATCATATATAATTTGTTCAAGGAAAATTTACTAGCTGTGTGTTGATTAATGTGGGCCTAAATCAGCAAATCCATCCCAGACCGTCCTCGAAAACTACCATGAGCTGTGAATACAATACATGTATGTTTGCTCAAAACAAATACACTCAGTGTGAGCAGGTAACCTTGACATTCTTAAATTAGCTTACCGTCAGTGTAAACAAGTAGGTACCACAAACTGGGACACGCAGTGGGACAGGCAAATTTGATAAGCCTACCACAGTATCAATATTAGGTCGTAAACGTAAGTTTGTAATTGACATGTTATTTACGATTTATGTCCGTTGTTTCTCCGACACATTTTCTAGGCACATTCCTCTTTATAGTCAGTTTTTATTTTTACAGTTTACATGTATATATATGTTGGCAGTTTTACATTTTGATAATGAACTTAAAAACATGTTTATAGTCGGGACTGAAAATTGTTCACTTTTCACCATAGAAGCCGAGGTGTTCATGTAAATAAACACAAGTAATTTGGAGATGCACATGCTAATATTACCACTTGCAGTTGCTATAAATCCACTGTGATGTTTTTGCTCCACCAGGGACAGTTTCTTCACGGTGCTCAGTGGCCTGTATGCCATGCTTGTGGTCACCCTGGGCGGAGTGCTGCCAATTGCTGAGGTGTTCGCCCATAAGGATCACGCTGTGTACTTTGAGGTAAGAACAACTCATTAAATTTTCAAATCGAAATGTCTTCTTCTAAGGTTTTGATGTTTCCATAATTCTTGATGAGGAGTCATATGACAAGGTTTTTACTAATGCACAATTGGGGTGAATTTTTAACCGAGTTCATAATCATATACACTCATTGGTTTCAAATACGTCATCAGTATTTCGTTCTTTGAAGTTACCGTCCCGTTGAAGTCGAAGGACTCTCAAGATTCCTGTCAGATTTATATCTTCGTGTGGCACAAATTGGAGTGATCATAAAATAACAGTACGACACGTGATTGGATTTGGTAAATTGAAGTACCTTCAGATACCTGCAGCAGTACAGTATGTTATACTGCAGTGAGTTGAAGTGATTTTAAGCCATATGTAGGCAAAAACTTTGTTTTTATGGTAGATTGAACTGAACCTGAGATACCTGTAAGATATGTTCTTGTGGTAGACCAAAGTGATCTTGAGATAGCTGTAATATATGTTTTTGTTGTAAACTGAACTCGACCGTCATGTAGCTCCATTGGTCTTCACATGCTTGGTCAGTTATCTTGAGCTCACTGCGATAATGTGAAACTTTCACCATCGTTTCATAAACATTACTGATAACCGCAAGTGAATTTTTCTATATCCCTTTACAATCACTTTGTCTTCATCTGCAGCTGTTCTACTTGTACGTGTACGGCTTGAGTATCGTCTTCCTCATTTATGTATACGTGTATCTCCTGGGTAATCGGAAGATACCTTTTCGTCCGTTCTTGAGGAGAGAAGACAGCACATCTTCCCAGAAGAAACGACTGAAGAAACGCAAGGTATCAGTGGACGAAGTAGATAGTCACACCGGCAGCTTTTATCTACGTCTCGGAGCACTAGGTGAGCGGGAACTTGCTACATCAAGCAGTCGGCTTTGCATGTGACGCTTCCCTGTTTTCATAGTAAAAGTAATTGTATATAACGGAACAAAATTAGTTCAGACAAGATGAATGTAGGGACACGCTTTAACTCTCTTCGTATAAAATAGATCGGTCTTCATTTAAGCAAATAAGGATCTGGGTCTACGCGAGAAACGAATGTACTGCGCGTTTAGAGTATGATAAAGGGCTTCTCAAGTCGTGAAAATATTTTATTTATTGGTCGTTGTTCATGTAAACTTCTTTCTTTACTGGGTATTGAGGTTCTCTTTACTGATACTATTCCCATTCCCAATATGACTCAAGATCAAAGGTCAAAAAACAGCCTTAATATAACCCGCTGTGCGTCAGTAGACTGAACTTTGTCTTCTTTATAAAGCCTAAAAAGCGCAATCCATTAGTTGTTTTTTTATTTATTTGATTGGTGTTTCACGCCGTACTGAAGAATATTCAATCCATTAGTAGCTGTTAGAAACCCTTAATGTTACTTGCTGTATCTCGAAGCCTGGCTCTTCTAATCTTTAATGTTAGTCGCTGCAGGTCGACCCCTGTTCTTAGTAACCCTTATACAGTACCTTAATAACTCGTAGTAGTCCGGTACTAGATGGAATCTTGTCTTTTGTAACCCCTTACCCTGCTGAGGGTAATCCTTCACTGTCACTGATAATAAGTTTTCAAAGAGTAATCAAGTGATGGTAGCCTACATTATTGTCAGTCCTTAATCCGATCCTCTTTGGCTTATGGCTGGAGCAAACGGTTATACCAGTTCGCCTGAACATTGTTTCCAGCATTCGGGATTGGCTCGATGATCCACAACGGCCTACAATTTGGAGAGTATTTTGACAATGTCTGCGAGAGTGGAGTGTACGCAGCCCGGCCCATTCTTCACCTCATGTTCACATTTGTACAGCTTTATTTTGTCTTCATGAATTCCAAGGTGAGAAATAGTGTTCTCTTGATTCGAAGTATTGATAAAACAGTGCAGACTTTAAGAACGAAACAAAATCAGTACTAGAGATCGTGTCGTTGCACTTAATGATCGTGTCATAAGGTGTACCATAACTCTTTCTTAAAATATATATTCGCAATTTGTGTCTGGCTTTAAGTCAAGAAGTTCGTGAGATATCTGTCGATGCTCGAAGCTACTCTGGGCACTTTGGATTCCTTCACCCATAAACCTGAATGTGGTCATAAAAATGATAAATTGTGAGCACGGTGTTAACAGCATTCAAAGTTGTCGATAGTGTCTGATAAAACTCAGTTTGAGTCCAATTACAGTTAATTTTCCAATTTATGTTGCAGATGTGCATCAACCGTTACAAGACCATAGCTCGGTTTGGTCTGATGCACATGGTGGCCACAAACATTTGCGTGTGGCTGGATACCATAGTAACAGAGACACTTCACCAAATCCACAGCCATGCCCATAGCAACGAGACCCATCAATCTCACGGAGGCCACGCCCAGCCACACGACCCGGGCCACCACAGCCACAAGAATGCTCCAAACATTGTGATGTTGAATAACACAGCATCAAGTCACGAAAACTCGCTGACTGCACACGTCATAAATGAAATAAGCACTACGATGTCAACTGTCATAAACCATACCGTACTTCGTATCTCCGATCCCACAAAGCACCATGGTAAGTGGCCATAAAAGTGTGATTTGTTTAATCTTCACATGTTGATATATGTTTGTTCTCGTTAACTTGCGGCTTCAATGTTAGAAGGTTGATTGATTGATTAGTTGGTGCTTAATGCTGTACTCAAGATTTTTTGACTTAGATCTACATACATCCGCGGTCAGTTCGATGGGTGGATGACACCCGGAGCAAACCACCGACGAACCCTGTCTGTATCGCTAACAAACTCGATATATTTATTCATATATATCCTGGAACTGGGGGGTATACTGGAATCACCCTGCCTTTCTGTCCGTAGACTCAATTTTGTCCATGCATCTCCTCTCAAACCACTGCGCCCATTTCGATGAAACTTACCATACATATTGCCTAATCATTTGTGCTTGCGCTCAGATGCGCGTAGGTCAACTGTGAGTAGATAGTTAGCAATGTGACTCCATGTGACCTGTTCGTGATGGCGGGGCCCTTGTACACGATGCGTGCATGTAATTGATATAATGTCTAATATATCTTTAAATTATCCTTTCTTGCGAAATTTTAAGTTTCTTGGAAAAAATTTTTGTTCTTTTATTCAAACTTTTCATTTTATACCCCTATTCAGTGAAAGGAAAGACAAATTTAATAATTTGTTCCAACTCCCTCGTTACACTCCCCATCTACATCATATACTGTCTTTGCCTTTCAAGAGGTGTCGTACAAGCACGGACAAAGCCTTCACATATCGATGAGCTTATTTTCCGTCTCATTGGTCCACTCGGTGGTCGCCATTTTTGTGGCGTAACTCATACATGTGATACACCACGTGATGCATCACTGGGAACAACTGTGACCAACTGGACACAAACACCGGTAAATAGACGGAACTGGGTACAACTGGATGCTTCGAGTCGCAGAAAAGTAGAACATGTTCAACCCCTGCTGAGTCAGCAGTTGTTGGTGACCGCAAGAGCGCGTAAATCGACTAAAACCAGCACCCGATCGTATGCTCCCAGTTGCTTCCAGTTGCTCCCAGTCGCAAGGTCGATCTACGCTCGGCTTCAAGTTTAATAGGCATAAATAGGTCGCGTCCCGCAGTGGCGTCGTTCCGTTGGTTTCACTCGCTCTGAGCCATCATTAAAAATATTTATAATTTATTTAATGAACTTTTTCTTTCAGACACCACCGCACACGTGCACCACACAGAAGAGTCACACGAAGGGTCAAGTTGCGAGGCAAATAGTCTGATGAGCAGTATTGTGGAGACTGCGGGACCATACCTGTATCCCTGTACCATCGAGTACAGTTTGATATGTGCGGGTGAGTTCCAGCATCGATGACATCCAGCTCAGTCCACTTTCACAAAGCTTCTTAAATAAGGTCGACAGTGCCATAGCCTACGAACCCAGCCAACATGATTAACGATATCAATGAGAAAACGGATAAACCTTGTTTTGTGAAAAAAAAAAAACAATGCCCTGAACCATATCAATTCGTAGTTCTTTTCACCACTTATAAATTTAAAACTTTGGACGAAATTGAAAGATTTTAAGACGAATGGGGGCACAGCAATTCAAATGTTTAACCAAAATATTTGTTTACTAAGGTCGTGTTCTTTGCAGAACTAATTAATCGCGTTTTAAAATGGATCTTTTTACACAACAGAAAATCTGACTGTGTCGTAAATCAACAGTTCTGATGCAAGTGCTTTGTGTAAAAAAAAAAATACCCACCTAATACAGCAGAAATTGTAGAATTCTTAAACGCCTGTTAAACTATTAAACCTACGTGATGTATTTTTGCCTTGTAATTGCAGGTATTGTCTATACCCTGTGGGGGAACATAGGGAAGAGAGTTATGGCGTATAAACCCGCCGATGGCGAAGAGGAGGAGGGTACAAAGCTACATCGTATGAGCGTGGACTGTTCTAATTCGAGTAGAGGACTCTTCTTGGGAATTATCGTCTTGGTAGGAACTGTGATCACCATGGTGATGTTCTTTGTGCTCATAGAGACGCGCAGCCATTACGAGAGTGGCATATTGGTGGAGTCCCTCACAGAAATCTTTCTGTACTTATTCTCTGTCGTCGCCGTACTGCTGGCGGCATTCAGGATGCGCACGCTTCGGTTTAATTCCACCCGCGACACTGACTTTGAGGAGATTCTTATCCTGATTTCTCTGGCAGGTGAGTTCATGTTTGACCTCCTCTGTATCACAGCCGCCTGGTTCGAGAAGAACATTTACGGCAGCGGACTGAGCATAGTGGCTAAGGTGCTGGGATTGTTACAATCCAGTGTCCAGACTATATTTGTGCTGAACGGTTTAAGACGCTGTGCGCGAACGGTGGAGCAAGAACGACGTAAGATGGGTCGAGAGTTTGTGACTTTTCTGCTGATATCTAACATCTCCATGTGGGGAGTGAATACGTTCGCCTTGCAGCGAAGCGTGGCCAATCCTGTCCAGTTACATTTCTATGGCGCTCTATCCTGGAACATTCTTACTCATATATCCATTCCACTGGCAATTTTCTTCCGTTTTCATTCCACTGTGTGCTTGTCCAATGTTTGGAAACGGGCCTGGAAAGGTCTATAGCGGTTTTTTGAGTTTATATCAACAAATTGACTGTGTATATAGTTCTACGAACACATTTCAAAAGCTAGTCAGTTGCATATCTGATTCACACATTTATTAAATTACATTAAATATAACGCGCGTGTAAGTATTTAACATCTGATGCAACGATTGGCATATCTTAATCAGACCAGATTGTATAGATACACGTATGTCCTAATTCTTTACCCACCATGACAATCGCTGTGCCCTACCTCTTCAGGATTCCAAGGCGGAGCTTGTATCTCGGGGAAAAGAAATTATGGAAATCCCCGAATTGTTCAAATTGCTCATGAAACTTTGGCTAGTGTTGAAGATGTAAGTGTCCGTCAAGAAACAGAAAATGTCAAAAAAGGGTTTAGCTTCACATTAATCAGGAAATGCTGTCACAATGTTAAACATGATATCGTTACTTTTAACAATTATCTGGGTTTGTGGCTTATTTTTGACTTTCTGCGGGTAATTATGGGAAAACATAAATCCGATACATGGCGATGGATTCAGGCAAATGATTGGATTCCGTATAGTCAGCTTGATTGGTGCCTTTAGCCTTGTTCAACAATATTTCACTTAAGACAGCACTTTTTTGCACAGGTTTGGACGATGAGGATCACTGCTGGGGTTTTGTGAGAAAACCACCAGACTTCGGCCGTTAATTGACAACCCTTCTGACAGCCCCTGCCTGTAGTAGCATTAGAGATAAGTGAACACACGACCGAAATGCACAAAGATTGGGGGTATGTAAACCGCCGGACCTCAATTGTGAGAGACTAAAGATTTCAAGCGATGTATATCTTCGAACCGTTTATCCAGACTTCATTGTTCTGTTGATGTATTTCATTATTAACTAACGTCAAGGATGTTATTCCACCGGATCAGTTTACGAAATTTTGGATAAGTGTTTTGCACACTGTTTAGGGTAATAAAACTTGTACTACTTCCACTGTTCTGAGTGGAGAAATTGAAAGGGAATTCCCGGTGCTTTGCCAGATACAACCACATTCAAGCTTGTGAAAACCCTCATGAAGACCTGTATTCAAACAGCGATTTATACACATGTACCACTCCACCGACAAATGTATGACCTGATTAAGATGTTGAGAAATGTTGCAACGTACGACCAATGACCACATATAGTTTGTAAAGACACAAACTTACATATGTATGTATACTTCAAGCTGTGTAATAAAAGTCTGACAACCGTCTGATAAATAGGTTGTTGCAACACGGCACAAAAAGGGGAATAAGAACGTGCTCCAACTTGTAACTTACAGGCCATCTGGAGTCCCCAATGACACCAGGTTATGCGCAACATAAATTCACTGATACTCTGGGTCTGTTAACGGGACAACTTTCATGTGAAGGTGACTTTGTAAGAGATGACTGGAAACACTACATGTACCTGTATGACACTTTATAAATTTTGTATCGGTGCACGAGATTATGTTAAGAGCTATTACCTTGATCTACCAGGAAAGGTTCAACCCTGCACGCGGCAATATGATGACCCCCAGACTCACCATCAAGCTACAGGCATGTAATCAGAAACCTAACCTCCGTGAAAGTTGATGTTTTTTTTTTTTTTTTGATCTGCGCTAATTACCTCTCAACCAAAAAAAAAAACTAACTCGTAGACTCACCGACCGGAGAAAAAAAGTATAACACGAACTCACAAAGTTTATACATGTACTTGCATGGTCCTCCGAGATAATTGTCTTTCAAAGTTTTAGTAAGCGGTTTTTAAGTGGGGCCTCTGTGCACAAATGGATTCATGACTAGTTGGCGCCGATAGATCTAAAATGGCAGAGACCTTAATATCATTTCTTGAAATGCTGGTGGTCCACCTATCACTTCGTAGACAGTCGTTCAGGACATCTTAAGAAAAAATAATTTTTTGGGTTGACAATTAACTCTGAAATCAGTGTAGGCCTACCCCAATATGTATTGTAAAACGAGAGTAATAATATAAATATAAATAATATAAATATATGTTAAATGGCAGCCAGTGATGCAAACCTTTATGTTCATGATCAAATCCTATACTGGACGGATTTATTTATGTTATTTTCTTGATTGGTGATTGACGACATAATCAAAAATATTTCACTTATACAACGGCGGCCAGCATTAATGTGGAAGGGAACCCACGATCATCTGCATGTTGCTGAAAACCTTCCCACGTACGATCACCACAGCATTAGCTGAACGAAATCACAATGACCGTATTGGTGAGGGGCTCCTGGGCCATTTGGCTGCACTAGCACACAAACCATCTGGCCACGGAGGCTATCAAGGACTGGATCTGTGTCACGAATGATTTGGATAGTTATTCTAAATCAGTTGGATCTTTACCCTTGATTCGTTTATACTTCGTCTGTTGGACATGTCATCCACAACACTTGGATATTCACATCATGGCAAACACACATTGTATACCGATGCAAACTTTACTGTTTGTATTTATTTCATATTTCAATTTTTCTTTTGTTTTACGTATTACTATAAACTTTTTCACGCTCCAGATCCATAGTACATGCATCTGAAAAAGGAGAAACATTGGTTTTATCATTACACTGAAAGCTTTCGCTCAATGACCATCCATCTTAGAGTGAAACAGTACAAATACCTTCTTGATCGAGACACGCATTGAAAAACCATTGCCTTATAACCAACAAATATCGATAGTACCTTGAAGACGAAACCAGTGTTTCCATACCATAACCTATAAGGCACACTTATACCGGAACATGTATATGTCGACCAACATTCTTGATATCACTTTTCAACTATTCCACATCACTGAAAACAGCAAACATTCACCCGACAACATGTCAAAAGCGATCATTGTATCATTTCCTGTCAGTACATACACCTTTCTAGATACAAATTGAAGCTAAAATTCGAGTCCAGATGTTTTTTAGTGCTTCTAGCCCAGTAACGTCAAATAAATTGATATTAATACACAATTTTCCCTAACTTGTCGTGTTCAGAAAGGGTGCAGCTAATTTTTAAGCATTTACATGATTAGTCAGAATAAAACCCTAACGGAAGTACACGTATTAAAATTTACACCGTTTACGGGTGGGACTTGAGGATTACCACATTCTCCATGCTGTAGTCTTACATCTATTGATGCATATCTGACTTGTGCCACCATTACACTTTACGCGTTGCATCATTTACCTGTAAGTCAGAGATGGGCTACTTTTGTTTTAATACAGATGGTTGCAGGAGTTACCCAAGCTTCCGCCACCAAACCTGAGTAAAATACAAAGGTATACACGTCACAACCACAACCATCAATGAAACCTATAGGCACTGAAGCATAGTTATACACTGACTGTTACATGTTTCTCGTTTACCACAAAATTACGCTTAATCTTATTTCTTGAAACTGTTTCTTGAAGGAGAACTCCAGAGCCTTTTTCTTCACACTGAATGTTCTCCAGGTACAATATTTTACTTTGTTTTAAGCAAATTGCATTTTAAAAATATTGTTTTAACATGTTTTGACCTAGCTCTGTAGGGCTGTGATTACATATATTATCCTAGCTCTGTCTTGATCCATAAGCTTACCTTGAGCACCTCTGCACTTCCCATGCTGGCTTCAATCCACTACTGTTGGCCGCCCAAAAAAAAAAATGGCGGTTGGAGTTTGAATTTATCCAGTTTCCACCAGTTGCTTGTGAGTATTTAGTAGGGATGATACATGGGGACACCTAGCTGGAATCAATTGCTGAAAATACTATGAGCACGGACAGAGACATTATTTGGCGGCCAATAGTAGTGTATTGAAGCCAGCACGGGAAGTACAGAGGTGTTTAAAGTAAGGGGAAGGTGGGGCAAAATGGAAACGTGAGGCAAAATGAAACTTTGAAATTCCCGCCACTGGCAACTTTAGCCGTTAGGTGTGTAATTTTTCTTTGCTGCGCGTCGCATTTGAGGAACGCAGACGTTACTGTCGCTAGGCATAGAAGAGCCATAATAGATTTGGACGTAGGTGAAGATTTTTGTACACTCTGATGTGTTGTAAGCTATTTTTTGATCTGTGAACAAATTTGTTCAACGGTTACCATGGCACCCAAGGAAGGTTTTGACATTTCCCAGTATACTGGATTTTACGATGTTGACAAGAACGACGTTATATTACAATCTCCCTTTTTTTCGAAAATCAAAAAAGGTCCGCAACTACGTTAGGAAGACAAACCTGGAATGAGCAAAGCTTTGAAAGATGGCTTTGAGACAAGCTAGCAGAACCTACGAGGTTCCTGTTGCTACCCTTCAGAGAAGAAACAAAGACAAAAACAAGCTTGCGAAACGATCCATTAAGAAGGGTATTACCAGGTACACATTAATAAGGACCGAAATGTTTGTAAGATCAGCTTTAGCACAAAATATAAGCCTACGTAAAACCTTTATACAGGCTTGAGGTATTCAAAAACATTGCCCTCTAAGACCATACAATAAAAGTTTCCACAACCGCTTTAGGACCTCTGTTAATGATGGACGATTTATGTACAGGTATTTGTAAGATTACAAATTACAAAATTTGTGAAGGCAAACTTCTGAGCGTAAAGTTTTATACCGGCTTGGTACACGAAATCACATGTAAGTGCCAAATAAGAGGGTGTCATGCATTGACAATATGTCAAAATGAAAAAAATGTATGAAGAATTAAAAGTTAACTTAGTAAAGTACTTCACTTAATCCTTTGTACGGTAATTTTGTAATACTTCAACAATAGTAATCTGTTTCTTGCTCTGCACCTCCCTTTGTTTGAACCATTTCAGACCACTTTCTCGAAAACGTCGAGACTGATCTGGTCAACTACACCTTGAAAATGGAATCTTTGACGTTCGGGCTGACGACATACGATCTTCGGTCCTCGCTTACCAAATAGCTGAGAAGAATGGTATTCCCAACTCATTCAACAAAGAAACTAGAATGGCAGGAAGAGACTGGGCCTACTACTTTCGCCAATGCCACCCCGAAGTCTCTCCGGCAAGCAGAAGCTACTTCAGCTGCTAGCGCAAGAGCATTTAATAAAGAACATGTAAACGCTTTTTTTCATCTACTAGAGCCTCTGGTCGACAAATACCCTTTTCTTCCAAGCAACATATACAATGTAAATGAAACTGGAATCACCACAATCCAAAGCAAGCCGTCTAGGATTCTAGCTAAACGTGGAAGACGTCAAGTGGGCAGCTTAGTTTCCACCGAGAGAGGTCAGCTAGAGACTGTGGAAATCTGCAGGAGCGCAACAGGCTCATTTATTCCGCCGTTATTCATTTTTCCACGGGTGAGAATGAAACCTGAATTAATGAATTCCACCTTCCACAAGGCTCCACCTTGTTCTATAGCTTCATGCCACAAAGCGGATGGATGCCACTGTCCATTTTCAAAGAATGGTTTAAACAACTTTGTGAAGACGACCGTGTCCTTTTAATACTAGATGGACACTCCACACGCACAAAAAATATCGAAGTGATCGACCTACAAGAGAAAATGGAGTTGAGTTGCTATGTTTACGGCCACATTGTTCCCATAAGATGAAACCGCTTGATGTGTCTTTTCTGAAGCCATTATCAACATTTTATAATCACCTAGAAAAGTTGTTGAGAAACAATCCTGGAAGAGTTTCCTGGAACATTTCAAGTGGCAGAGATTTTTGGTTAGGTGTGCAACTGCATTAACAGCTGCTAATCGTTTTCGCAAGAATGGGATTTTCCCTACAAACAGAGACATATATGAGGCACACAAACTTACAGCTGCTGAGCGTACAGATCTCCCTGTTCCAGTCACACCTCCTGCTGATATCAATGGTCCGTCCACAGATCTATCAGTATTTAGTGATCCCGTGCCATTCGCTGTTCCTGGGCCGTCCTCAGCTCCCGTACCATGCACAGCCAACATGTCATCCACCGATACCGTACTATTCAATGACCCCTTACCGTCCACAAGTGCTGTACCATCCACAGCCACCATGCCATCCACAACTCCAATACTTTCCCCTGATCTCGTACCAGCCATGCAGTGATACCGTGTCAGCCAGTGAAAACGTTCCATCCATAGCTATTGTACCATCCACAGCCACCATGTCATCCACAAAACTTCCGTATCATCCACTTTCCGTACCATCCACTGACCCCGTACCAGCCAGAGATTCCGTACCATCCACTGCTCCTGTTCCATCCTTAGCTACTGTACCATCCACAGTCACCATGTCATCCACAACTCCCGTACCATCAATGGATCCCGTACCAGCCAGTGCTCACGTACCATCCGCTGCTCCTGTGTCATCCACTTCATTAGCGCGAACAGACTCACCCGATGCTTCATATATTTCCCCATTTAACTTCTCTCCTCCACCAATATCTACTGCTCGACCAAAACGTAAACCAAACTCTAGCTGTGGAATAGCTGCGATATAAACAAAGTTTTATGAACGCGCAGGGTAGCTCACAAAATACCACAAATAGCAGGAAGAATCCATCTGGCAAAAGAAACTTAACGAAGGATAAGCCAACTGATAACAGTTCGCCGTTGGATGCGAGTAGGAGAAACCATGCGAAGAAGTGACCAATACCTGAAAGATCAGTGACAAGGGTGAACGAAGATACAGAATGTATTTACTGTTTGGAACTGTGGAGCACAAGTATGCAGGACGGAATGATACAATGTTCTACTTGCTTTAACTGGGCGCACCCAGCTTGTGCAAGTATTAGTGATGTCGAGGTCATCTTTACTTGTGATTTTTGTGTCTGATTGCGAACAGTAAAGATCAGACTTTTTCAACTTATAATGAATGTTTGCCTATTGTTGCGCGTTTGTTTGGTTGTCTTTTCCTCCAACAAACCGAATGACGTAAACAAAGCAGTGATTTCCAAGGTGAAGAATATCCCAATCATATTTGTGCTAATGCTGAAGAGAATAAATTTGAACTCTACCTCGGATTTTGACATTTTGTGTCCTCTTGTGGGTTTGTGCGATATGGAACATTCGTTTCATTTTGCCCCAGACGTTGTAGCAATCTGCCCCATATATGGGGCAAAATGGGAAATTCACACTCCTTTTTTAACGTGCTTGTACCTGAATTAAAATTGGCAAATACACATACAGTGAACATTATTTTATAGTTATAAAATTAGAGTATAATATTAGTTACAACTCCAATTTGGTGGATATACGTAACACCTAAGATGTTTACAGTTAAGTGTGCCACATTGCCCCACCTTCCCCCTAGGCCTATGGATCAAGACATCTATTTTAGACAGTGTAACTTTACAGTACACTGCATTGTGCTACTGCAGTCGAAAAGTCACACTTAGGCATGGAATAATGTCGAAATTAGTTGCAAAAGTATAGCGACTGTCTCGGGTGATCTGTGTTGTACACACAGACAAGCCTCACATACCTGCAAGGAATGTACCGCGGTACACCAGCCCAACATTAAATAATGCACGTATACCTTCTTGTCAGCTGAATATAATAACGTCAACTTACACGTCTGAGTTAAGAATCCCTTCATCTACTCCTATCGTAAAACTGCTGTATACACTTCCAGTGCACGTTCATCAATACAATATGTGGTCTCCTCATCTTAATAAAGGCAACGGCTTTTTCTGGACTCCAATGATTGGTCTGGAAGAATTAAGACCTTAACTATACCTGGACACCAAACTAATAGTCAAATTTTTTCAACCTAATTACACACGCCACAGGCCAATGTTTTTTGGGGGCTTTTTTTCCACTCTACTGAAGACTAGCTTCTTTGACAATCGATGTGAGTAAAGGATCTGAGTTTTTGGGAAACCTCACAATTACACACTATACATAGAGGAGGCCAATCTGATAACCATAAACCCACTAATCAATAATAGTTACTAGTCACTAATAATCAAATGGCATGGGCATAAGTTAACTTCAACCTCCAAGAGCAATGTTCTATTTTACCTATTACAAAAAATATGAAAATATATAAATTAAAAATATCAAATAAGGAAATCTTTAAGACGTCATACTGCCGAACTTTTCCAGGTGTCACATATTCTGATCCATGAAAGGCATGTGGTCACATATTCTGATCCATGAAAGGCATGTGGTCACATATTCTGATCTATGAAAGGCATGTGGTCACATATTCTGATCCATGAAAGGCATGTGGTCACATATTCGGATCCATGAAAGGCATGTGGTCACATGTTCTGATCTATGAAAGGCATGTGGTCACATATTCTGATGCATGAAAGGCATATGGTCACAAGGCTACACCAGTGAGCACTGCCGACTGCTTATTGTCACTAAGGTTCTGTGAATAATAGACGTTGAGAACTCTTGAAAAACTCTCTGTCAGGGAATGGGATTGAACCCATGTCTCGTGTGCCCTGGGAGCTGTAAGGCAAGCACCATAACCATTTTCCAATGACTCAATTCCCTTACCTGTATAAGGTAGCAAGCCACCACGGTGGTACTTCTTGTCCTGCCTGCCTTGCAGTGGACATACACACTGTTCCCACGCTCTTTGTGATACTGTATGAAGTCTAGTGCTTGCTGGAGCTGTGTGGAGTCAGGTGTCCCAACAAAGTCCACAACACTGGTCCACAGCTGTTGCACACCTAATTTCTGCCATTCCTAGTAAATAAGCACAAAACGATCAGAAATGGGTACTGCTAATTATCCTGCAAAGACTGATTACCAATAACAACAAAACATATATTAAACAAGTGTGATGTTTTCCACATTCGTTTACATACATGTATCTATTTGATTGTAATCAAGAATTTCTCACCTTTATAATGGCATGTTTCTCTATATTCGTTTTCAAATATATGCCGGTACTAACAAACTTTTTGCAAGTATAACGTCTCAGTCTCACCTCCGTGGTATAAATAAGCTGCTTTGTTTCATGTTTTTGGTTCATAGTGACCAACCCCTTCACATTTTCATCCTCTATCAACTGTGAACAGTGAAATTCAGGAAACAACGTCATAAAAAAAAACACATATATGAATACAGATTTCCTCCCACCATAATGCTGGCTGCGTCGTTTAAGTGAAATATTCTTGAGTACTGCGTAAAACACCAAGCAAATAAAATAAGTACAGGAATACATATGACTTCAAGTCTCATATTATTTATTTATTTATTTATTTGATTGGTGTTTTACGCCGTTCTCAAGAATATTTCACTTAAACGACGGCGGCCAGCATTATGGTGGGTGGAAAGGGGGCAGAGCTCGGGGGAACCACGACCATCTGCAGGTTGCTGGCAGACCTTCCCACGTACGGCCGGAGAGGAAGCCAGCATGAGCCGGACTTGAACTAACATCAAGTCTCATAACTACACTTAGTGTGTATGAATAAATTCCTTTCGTTCTTCATGGTGTACGTGAATTTTAACATTAAAATGTTAAAATTAGAGTCGTGTAATTAACTTAAACTACTTTCATCAACTGACAACCAGTATAATGAGAATAAAAGATTTTTAAAGTCATATATTAGCTACATTCAATAGATTAAAATTTAAGTATTTCATGCAGTCTTTTGTTTTTCTACACTTACCTGTCTGGCAATATGCTTCAGGGGTAAAGCTCCAAGGATTACGGTGTCATCAATTCTTGTGTACCACGGACGACCTCTGAACTTTGACATAGTAATCGTGTACAAAAGGGTTGGGTAAAATGCAAGTTTTGCAAATAGCTCTGACATCTTTCTTCCAGTTCAAAATATATTTTAAAATTATCACAGAATGCGTTTCGAAAGAAAATAAATCCACGCCAACAGCGAAGTCTTTATATCTACGGGACTTCCGTCGGTTAGCCCATGTGGCATCAGTTATGACGAAGCTGGAAGGTTCTGTGGAAGAAGAATGAATAAAATATATAAGTTATATAAACGTTATTAAAAGTAACACCATCAAGGTCTTTGCCAACGTGCCCCTTTTGCCTCATTTCCTAAACCTAACTTTCACAGAAAAAAATAAGAAAACAAGCAAAATAGCATTTTAACAATATGAAATCCACCCAATATGCGCGAAAATGAATTTCGTCACAGGCGAGCAAAGGGGGATAACTTTTGACATGCATACCAGTCTACACTTACATCCGTTACTTAGTGGCGGTCCCTTACATGCATTGATCGAACACTGTTTCCATGAGCAGATTCAATCGACATGGCGTTTAAATCTCACCTTTAAAATACGTTTTGACCACAAACATATCGACGGCATTATAACCTGTCATTGATGTACACAGCCTTGGGTCACCGTGCAGGCTGGCGTCAAGTTGTGAGCGTAGATTAGAGTTTATAGCGGTACTTCATTATTTTTTCATCTACAGATACTAATAAAGGGTCATGTCCCAAATAGATTTGTGATGAGTTTAAGGCCCCACCCTTTTCTAAAGCCATTCGTGTGCAACCTGTGTATAAAATCCCGTGAACCTCAATCCATAAGTTGACAAACCTCAGAAACAGGAACATACTATAACTTCTCCCGGACTCCTGCAACAACAACACGTGCGCTGCCTATATCGCCACCACTAGAGGGCACTACTATCTGGAGACCAAGCGTACATCAACTGAAAGACACTGGGACTTGAGTTACAGACCAGTGTTAACCCAGGTTTCAAAATAGAAAGGAATAGAGACAACTGTAAATGCTGCGGTGCAGTAGCCTTGTAAATCGTAATAATTTATGATAAATCAGCTTATATATGAAACTGTTACGGACAAGATTTTTTATTTTGTTCACATCTCTTGAAACTAGGCTATATTAGACTAGCATAAGGCTAGGACTAAAAATGTGTTAGGTTACATCAGAATATATGATATATATGGCCTTTTACACTCTAATTAAAGTGCTACTTCAGTGAAAATTCCATTAATGACAAATTCACGGACTTAGCTTTAAATAGCTAATCTGTATACCGGTAGGCTATACATTCTGAGCAGCTGTGAATTTGTCATACAACACTAATACAGTAGAGCTTTAAATTAATCTATTAATGTTGTTTACATTTTGTTTATTTTTTTTATTAGCATAAATGAATAAGACGTAAGTCGTTGCCATTTTCGTGCATAAGTCAACAAGTTAAAATGTTAAAAACAAAAACAAAAAATCTATACGCATATAGTTCCTATCTAAACATGCCAACTACATTATTTATCTTCTATACGGACCGGGTGATATTTATCAAGTAGCGCAAAAGGGTACGGGAGTTTGTTTGATTGTTTGCTTGTTTTGTTTTTGTTTTTTGTTTTTTTACACCTTTAACATATAATAGGATCGCACTACTTTACCATCATGAGAGTAGATGAAAGTAAAGAAATGTAAAATTTATTAACAATACTGTTAATTATGACAGATAAATTCCCGTTTTGATTTTCTCTTTTTCAAACGATGTACAGCTGTAGATCTCTGTATAAATAGGGCAGCTTTTTTATTTGTCCAACTTGCACACACAGTTACAGCAGTTACAGCATTACAGTGTAATTATGAGGATATCTCGTAGGATCGTACGGTTGGAGCGTGGTTGGTGGTCCAAAAAATCAAAATTGACTGAATCAAGGACTTTTTGGTGGGGTGGGTTGGTATTGATTGTCTTCGTTTCAGTTACAAATTTCGATTTGCTCATTGCTTAAACCTTAAGTGCACCTCTTTTATAATGATATATGAAGTGAAAATGCCCGTTCATGAAGATGGTACTTGTACATGTATATATGCGGGATGCCAGATCTAAAACACTCGGTGATACACTGACGAGAAAGACACATATAAGATCTGATGTTACATGGAATTTGTAATTGTGAGCGGCTGCATGGTTGATGGCAGGATGTGCTCGTGACAGTCCAGGCTCACAGCAGTCCATAAGTGTCGTACAAATTTTAACATTCTCCGTAATTTACAATGATTCATAGGTTTTGCTTCGAAATGTATCATTACACCACTGAAAAAATTCCCGACTGGAAAATTTTTTCCGCGGTAGAAAACATTTTTCTCTGCGCTGTAAACATTTAATCCACGGTAGAAAAGTTTTCTCTGCGATGCAAAGGAGAAAACCTGTGCATCAAGACCTTTTTCGATGTTTGTTTCGAATTTTATACAGCTGAATTTACCAATTTGCGCCCATATTTGTGCAATTCAATACTGTACACCGTTCTTTGTGATACCGGTACATTTTGAAAGTCAAACCTGGGAAGTTTCGAATGGCACTAACAGACCGCCGTACATGCTTCATTCGTTGCTTATTGTTGCGTTTTAATGTAGATATTCAGTATATAATCCGTGGACATCCTGTAGACCTATATAGACGTAACCTGTACGACCTACTGCCTAATAACGAGTGAAAAAAAGGTTAAGTGTTTTCTGTAATGTTGGACAGATGTTTTTTGCTGACATTCTCACAGAGCATATGCCCTCAGGCTGCGCTGAGAAACGTTTATGGTGACAGCTCCAGGTCGACAGTAATACAAGTATACTACAGCCAGCGGGGACTTGGGCTGACTGGGGGGGAGGGGGGGGGTTAACAGCAATAGGTGTTTTAACGAATCCGCATGTGCATGAGATATGTTTGTTACAGGTACTTCAATTCTCCACCTCAGTGGTAATCTTTTTCTCTGTCTGCGGTGATGACGTGCCTCTGAGGGAGGAGCTGCAGACTGGGGGTACAGTATGAAGGCACAGTCACCAGCCGCAAACCTTTACTGCCCACCATAGGTCGGCCTCGGATGACCGCCGAGTTTAAGCCCTGTTGATCACTAAAGCAATAGAGCAAGAAATCAAGGTGCTTCAAAAGGATGACCCAGTTGAGATATCCATCAACAATAGTTTGCCGGAGCTTCTGCGCCAAGTGCGGTACCAAGATCCACATCGGCTTATAGCGACTCAGACGAGTTATACCACAGCTGTAGCCCAGTGGGGTTACGTATGTTAAGGGACAAACCCATATACGTGCATAACGAGACAGTATCGAACAAATAGACGCAATGCTTAACCTGTGGAAAAAACGACGTCAAAACACCGGGAGGCAGGCGGTGCAGGCGTGAGTACATTACCATCTGCATACATGTATAACCGGAGCAGCGGTTGATTTGTGTGTATATCTAGGGTTTTTAGATGCCTATAAATTCTCATAAAAATGTCACTGGCCTATGTAGGCTTACATATCCTCCTCCCCACTTTAATGCCTTCGTCATGTTGTCGGTAATGGTGCTATGTGTGAAGTCATGTAAGTTGCTATACTAATAAAACATTTACATGAAATGATAGAATAAAACCGTACGTAAGGGAAATTCACAAGAAGCCCAATTTCACGCTTTCGTGTGACCATTTGCTGACTATCACACTGTCACAATGCTCTTCGTTTTACTTTCCACTATGGGGTCTTTTTCCACGCTAAATTAGTCCTTTAGATGTGTTGATATTAGCAATATAGACACAAAGCAATACTTTGGCATACTTGGCATACAGGTATACACATGAAGTAGTTACACAGTATTTAAATACTTCCCACAGTACCTGGTTGTATATACGTACACATACCAAAATGTGTATAGTAATCTATGACTGCCGATTCGTATTTTAGCCTATATCTGAATACCAATATGAAATCATCTTATATAAAAAAAAATATGTATGTATATATAGGTCTACACTTATAGTTTGTTCAGAGACCAGCTACTATATATTCTCTCCAGTGTCACATCCAGCATCACTAACAACGTGAGGTTACGGCTGGCGACCCGGCCAGGTATTTTAGTGAATACCTCCTTTGTATGAAAATTCGAAGGACGGGTATCTACTGTAGATTCTCTATATAGCCACTTGATGTTCGTTCCTATGGCAGCTTGATGAATTGCAGACAAAGATCGAACGCATACTCAAAAACGGGTTCTTTTTACAGCTATTAAAATATCTGTTTACAAGCAAGAGAATCAGTGCGGCTCCACCATAGAATCTAGCCACATAGCTTTTATTTTACTGCAACGTGTTGGTGTATTACTGAACTTTTAGTCTACATTCATATAAGCGAGGGAAAACCATTGGATGTTGTAAGTTTTCCTGACCGCCCCCGATGATCGCGAGCTGTCTGAACTGCCTGAGTTAGTCCAGGGCATTATATAGTCTTTATCCAACTAATGTGCAAGGATGCTGCAGAGACTTGGTTTATTAGCTACTGCTTTGCAATCGTACGCCACGGGCTTTTCAGCGATGTATCCCGGTGGGTGTGTTGATTATACCCGTGGACACTGGCCGATTTCTCCAGTCCATAAACATGGCCGGCGTCATATAACCAAATTTTGTGAAAGGGGCATGCAAAAAATCTAATAAGAAAAATAAGTTCTTCCGTGAAGGCTGTATGAATCTGCTTAAAGAAACATGCTATTTTTTAAATATGGAGTGGCCTAACATATAAAAGTACAAAAAAAGCTTCACAACTTTCTTCTTAAGGCGTTAAAATGGCTTTAAAGGAGAAAAAAAACGTAAAAATGATGCAAATATCAGATGAAAGAGCATGAACAGTTATTTGCAAACATAATTTTTTTTTCAGAAGAAAAGAGTATTTGAAGATATTTTGTATGGTGGATATTTAGGGTCACCTCTTGGTATATACCGTATTATAATGTTTTAAATAAGGATGTGATGCATGCATAAATGAAGGTAATATCCATGCATATCTTACAGCATGGCCGAGTAGCAACTGCATACAGGTTACAAGCACAAACGTTGATATTGCAACACTTTCCCATTTATTTTTGGATTTTGTCATACACATAAGCATTTCATCCGCTGAAGTTGTGGAACAGTTGTGTTATAGTTGGCAACTTTAATTCACACTGTCGTCAGTGTTTCGGTTTTACTCTTTATACTTTAGTCTCTTATATTGTATTCCTGCAATTTGAGTAGTTCTAGAGCAGTGAAGTTTCAGCTAACATCACTGCATATTGTTTTACTTAATTCTGCCTAACCCATGTTGCTAGGGGTTGTCTGCGCTGCTATGTCGACTACATGAGCTGTTGGAATAAAACCCTGACTGAGGTAAATTGACAAGAGGCCGGATTTCACAATATAATAATATATCCGTAACATATTGTGTTCATTTGCCAGCTATAACGTTGTCGCCCATGTTCTGAACTTACTCTCTATGGTGTAGTCTGTTGTATTATATGACTACTATGGAAAAATCTATTGTGATAAGCATCAAATGAGCTCCATGAAACATACTTGGCTCAAGCAACCTATTTATAACCACACTAGTTCCTGCCAAAATTGTTTTTAGTGTTATGATATAACTGAAAACAATACCACGCACATCTCATTTTCAGTACAAATGTAGGCCTAAATCACTACTGCAGCTGTATGCAGGTGTTATTGTATTTTGTGTGAAGATTTCACCACAGGAATTCCGAGTCACGTTGTACATAACCACAGCACGGCATGTGTGGACAGCGTGATCTCCAGCCAGACCCAACAGACGCTTCCTTTCCATGCTCACCCTAAAGCATGGCGATTGGTCCATTGCTCCCCGGCTCAGTTCTCAAACACAGGAGAATGTCGATCTTTATAAACCAAACCTTATCTAACGTTGTTCATTGTGATTCCTGATGCCCTGTGACAACTTAGCTGACAAGATGCCGACTGTGCTGAGGCCCGGCCATGAACAGCCTGTCGTAGTGTCCATCAACACTGACTTCCAGACGCTGTAATTTCGAAAGTTTCTCATTTTTATCTATACATGTATTCTATTATAGTGCATTTACAGGACAGATGCTTTGTAATTGTGATCTGTGATTATGAATGTTAGTTACATTTTTATATCAGTTAATTTGTTTTATATGCTGCAGGCCATACTCGTGTATTATGCTTGGTCTTTAATTGGTGAGCCCGATGTGTCTGGTTATCAAATTGATAAACGGGTTAAACAATAAGTGAGGAAAAGAGTCAGGTTGCATGAGTTTGTAATTTGATATACCCATGAGTGGAAAGTCGTATAATTCTCCCATGTGTGTTATATGTTTCAGAGGTCCTAAGTCAGATCTGGACTCCAAAGAAAGTTTATGTGACACACCAGACACTGTAAAACTGGTTAGTGAGGAGAAGCTTCAACAGGGAGACACGCCTCCCAACATTTCCATAACCTGCGCCGGAGAAACACAAGACGATGCACAAGAGGACGAAAAGCCTAGAAGGCTTTCTACCACAAGCCTTATTCAAACAGAAGACGCTAAAAGATTCAAACAGCCAAGAAGACTTAGTGAGTCGAATGTAAAATGGGTAGAAGTACCTCTTTTAAATGTCAATCAAAGAAGCTCTGTGAGAAGCGCTAGCGAGGATGGCGCACCAGTTACGTTACCCACACGCCCTAGCACCGGATGTGACGAAGTTTGCGCGCGAGATTCTATTGCAGATGACAAATCTACCGGTCATAGCTTGGCCTGGGTTTCTATCCCTGAGGAATTGAACGGCCCGTCAGACGGGGCCAGTTCTCCAACTCAAATGTCCTCAACCGAGACGTTAGACGATTGTAGGGAAGCAAGAACCAAGAAAGGGAAACTGAATGCTCCAATGAAGGCGGAAAATCTCCGTGTTTTCAATGCACCATTTCCCGGGTTACGAAAGGACAGTATCGATATATACAAGATGAAAAGGCAGAATCAGGAGCAAAGTCGGGTTGAAACAAGTGAAGGTAGGTCAAGTGGTGTAAAGGCCTGCCATTGTCATGTTTAACTTGGAAACACCCCTTCCCTGTCCTTAGTGAACTATAGTTGCCCGGCCAGAAAAGATCAAAATTAAGGAAACCCCAATCCTACAGTTCGAAATATCATCACTGGTGACACAGCGAACCACAAAACTCTAAATATAGACTTTGGTATGCCGTATTGTCACTTCACTAATAAGCTGATTATACGTACAGTTTATATATACATAGCCAGTCATCACTCGTGTATGTGTTTTCCAGTTTACAACTACACATCATGTAGCTCTCGGTTTTGTGTACATTTTTCAGCTTGTGCCACGATATTTAATTGGATGTTATCTAACACTTTGGCAGTTTTTATTTACCAAACGGTTCATATTTATCTTACGTGGTACTGCATTATCCAATGCAAAAAGCCAGTGGCATGTCCTTGTAGAACAAAGTCAACAAATGAATGTACCGCCTTGAGCACTGTTTTCTAATACGATAAAACCACATTATGGGGTATCTGTGTTGTGGAGATAATTTCGTGACTGTGGCAAAGTTAACTGCGCTTGTCAGTGTCAGTGGTTAACTCTTGTGCTTTAAAATCATTTAATCCCATATCAATATACATGTATATCTAAGTCCTTTGTCCATTATGATCAACTACACTGCATCGAGTGATTAGAAACAAATTAACTCAAACTAAGCTTGCGAAAGGAGGTTCTCTGTATACTATTCCGCTTTAATTTAGCCATGCTTTGGCGCCTGTTGAGGAACGAATAAGACTAAAAGCATTAATCTACTTATTCAATTTCTCTAATTCTTTTTGAGATATTGCTATATTAGTCTATGGCTACGAATTGTTTTTTGTTTCATGACCTTATCTAAGCAACCTTTTCAAAGTTTCCGTGCACCCAAGAACATGCGTACATGCAGCCTTCACCAATTAAGGCCACAGAAATGAAACAAGTTACAATGTAGGCCGTCTGCGCGGAAGACGGCCCTTTCACCAGTGAGGTTGCGTTTTGCAACTCCTCCACGAATAAGCCAGACTACCTTTCTTCAAGTGCAATAATCATGGCTTTGGCTTCTAAAGTCAATCAAAATAAGTATGTAGTGCAGAAATACATTAAAGACTATGAACTATTCGGTACCATGCAGTCCCTAATACAAGTAAAACTTAAAGTAGATAAAAAATGATTTCTATTAGGATTTTATGGAAATCGTTTACATTTCTGCATGGAACAATTAACGTGTTTACCGTTTCTACCGTAAAGGCAGCCTCGGGGATTTGCTGAGCCAAAATCTAGGTAAAGCCATGTAAGCCGATAACCTGTAAGCACAGGGCGATGCGATGCTATCGTATATACAATATCTTGACATGGGTTAACGCGCTGCCTCGCTGCCACTATACCAGGTCCTTGGTCTATGAAGTCGCGTGTTGGAATCCAGGTCTTGTTGTTTTGGCTGCGGCTTTAAGTCAGGAAATCAATGGTTTCTCTCCGGGCATAGCATTGTCCACCCACTCATTAACCTGACCTCCGCCATATAAGAGAAAAAATCTTGAGATCTGCGATAATCCAGTGAAATAAATAAATAAATGAACTAATCGTATGTGAAGCGACGTTTCGTCCACATTGCATAAACTGAATTTGACGGGGTGATAATCCTGTACAATCAGTAGGCAGTATTTGTGATATTAGTGTGCAGCACACAGCACGGCAACCTGCGAATGGACACTGCCTGTAAGTACGTACAAGGTATATACACATATTAAATGGCTTCTGCCGCGGGTTCGTGGACGTCACTTAATTTAGCCTTATGTGTAAATCAGGAATGTTGTTCAAGGAATGTTTAGCTTACCGCTGTCTACAAACAAATGTCGAGTCTGTCAGCTGTGGTATTTGTCCGTGCAAATTTGTTTACTAAATCCTGTTCATTACAGATTTGCTCCTATTTCGCTATAGCCTATAAATACTTTTTTTGTCCGGTAATGTTTTTTCCTTATTTTTAATCTCCTGTATAATGTGGGAACTCCACGATTTTAGACTGAGACAATGTCCCTGCCCTTTCGAATAGCCAGGCTGACTGGGACCATCCTGTAGATAAAAACGGACAACTGCTCTTGAGCTCGCTTTCAAACATGAAAGCGCTATCTACGTAGAAGCCAGTCGTTTATTCCGCTGTGAGGTCAGAAAGACAACGTCAGCTGTCTGCAGAAAACAAATAGATAGATGTGTTTTCTAACCACATTCTAAACAGACAAAGGTGTAAACAAATAATAAAATGAAACCAACAGTATATTAAGCCTATGTTTACGTTATTCACTTGTGTTCACGTTGGTTATGTCAACATTCGCTGACAGGTCTTTCCACTTTATTCCTGTCATCGGACTCAAGTCTCCACCGTGATAGATGATAAAGTGTGTCTGCACCCCCCACCCCCGCTCTCTGCTGCTATACGATTTCTGACGGGAATGGCGACGTTTTAAACTGATAAAAAGCTTATAATATAGTAGAAAACGTAATAAATAAATATGATCAATACATTGAGTTAATCTTTTAAAAAAAGTTATGTGCGCAATTAAATAGGATTATACATTCTGTAGTGGAGAATCCACTGGTGCTATTTGTTTCTCCAACTTAAACGTGTTTGTAGTAACGTAACAATTATCGATTCTGTTTCAAGAATCGCGCAGTGTCATTTAAAGCAAAATGATAAATAAACGTTACACAACAATTAGCGTCAATGAATGCTTTTACGTGCTGGCTGAGCCGCAATATTTGCAGTGTTGAAAATAATGCGTGGCATGGCTCATCTTGGTGTTACATGAAGTTTTAGCCCAACAGAGCTTTAGAGCTTTTAGAGCTTTTAGCCAACTTTAGAGCTTTTAGCCAGTCGGGGGGAGTCCGTTGTATTCTATGAAGGCTACTACTTGAGCATACACTGGGTGTGTAAGATTACGGACGGTGACTCGATCTATGATTAGTTATGCGTAAAAGTAAATCTGAATTGATTAAAGTTTACATATAATCTGGCGAAGTCTGATAGTAGGTTACACAATTTCTATCACATTGACACCTCGAGAAATCAAAAATGTTTGCAATCAGAATGCCACAAATTAGATCTACCAATTCACCCTCGTACAAACTCTGTTTTGCTGTTCATATTTGTGCCTAAGAGAATTGATGACGCCATTCTGCCTTTACTCACACTGGCCACATTTGGTGTATTTGAAATGAAGGCGAAGTACGAAACTGTCAGAATATAAATTTCACATTGAAAAGAAACGAATGGACCCTTCATATGTTACATTCTTATGTTAGACAGAGGATTGACGTCACAACAAACGTCTATCGTTGTCTAAAAGGAGAAAGCTGTATAGTTTTCCCAAATAGCTTAGTGGGATATTGAAATGTTTTAGTCTTGTGTTCGTGGGTTCGAGTCCCGCTCTACCGAACACCAATCGAAGGCGCAATCAGATGGTACAAGTTGTGGGACCCATCACCACCCAAACCACAAACTCGTAATTGTGGATTCTTGAAAAATAATCTACTGCGCAGACATGGCGTGACGTCAACGTAAACGATTAAAGTTTACAGCATATAACAAATGGTTTATGTACATTTGAACGTAAATTTCTTCACAAACGAATTGAGAAATTTAGTACAGCATATAACAAGCATGTTTACCTGGAGATCTTCGCCGTATTGCTAATAAAATTTCATTGCGTTATGCAGTACCTATTACAGTTGTTTTATAGACTTCATTTTTTTTCAGAATTTAAAGTTAAGCGAAAATAGTACCATTTTACCGTGTTTTTATTTCCATGTATTTCCATGTATGAGGTAGGAGTTCAATTCCGACCTAAGACACGGAATTTTTAGATTCTCCCTCTCTGCTTGTTCGTGGGGCCTTGGTGACAGTTGCGTCGTTTGTGCATTCTTACGTTCGTTGAAGACAGCCGGCAAGACAGTACGTTATGCGTGGGAAAATTCGCCAATAACTTGCCAAAGTAAAATAATTAGATAATTAAAAATGAATAAAGGCTATAAACATGGTTTTGTACACAGATCTTGCGTCTAACATTGCCTTCAACATTATTTTTATACATACGGAAAATTTGTGAGCAATAGGAGGTTTGATTTTAACATGATTGTCAGGAAGTTCCCAAGTAAAGTAAAACCGCATGTTGGTATGTCGTTCTTGACGATCGTGCCGTTCTGTTCGTCACGGTGGCATTTTGTATGTAGACTTAATAAACTTGCTTTGTATTTTTGACACCATGTCAGATGGGCTATCTGTAGGCCTTACTTCTTACAGATTTTCTCTTTCAGCTTGAAGCCGCATTGTTTCTTTTTACTCTTTTACAAGTGACCGTTGTTTTGTTGACTCATATTGGTCCATCTTTGAAGGTTTGCCGTTACTGGAAATAATACACCGTACGTGTCTTTGTTCCTTAAACCTCTACACTTTCCCTTGTACAGATCAGTATACTGCGGGTACGACAATTGCGGAATCAACTGGCCCTCCACAAGTCCCCAAAACTGACTTGCCCAGCCCATCCATCCTCAAAAGACGTCCAATGAACTGTACATCGACAAGGAAGTCACGTGAGTTGAATAACTTTATGTTAATGTTCTCGTCAGTATTACAATGATTTTTTGTTAGGTGAGACAATGTCACGCTAAAGCCTATTAATGTAGACAGCTGACGGACCATTGTAAATCATTTTTCACGAACATTTAATCTGTGACTGGAGTTAACTCCGAAACATGGAATATTTTTTTGTTATTTCCCATAACCATGGCTTTCCGCTATATCTTGTTCCAGGCAGAGCATTTTCACCATCCTCAGTGGGATGTATGCCATGTTCCTCACGATCTTAGGCGCAGTCTTACCTATTGCAGAATTATTCGCACAAGAGAAGCATCCTCTTCTGTTTGAGGTGAGTTCAACATCGAACTATACAACTGTTCCATTTCCAGTCTGTGTTCTTATAATTAGCCTCAAGTGTATCGGTATCCTCACTTCATGTGCTTTAGGGGGGAGGGTGCTTGGTTTTGTTCTGATTCATAAACAATGACGTACATTTCAACAGTACTTCAATATCCATGTGTCTCCTTAATATAGCCGATGGCCTGAATGCCATGACACTTACGCACCACAGATGGTTAGTAATCCGTCACCCTGTTACACCCTGAACACAAAGAGAGCGGAGAAGAGAAAGTTTTTCAGATCCCCTGTAAATACCCAATCAGGTGCAAAATTCACACACTGCCTGCCACACATTTGCATATAAATGAACTGATGGTAAGCGTCTCCTACTTCAATGTTTTATACATCTTTACCTTCAGGCACGGCGACAGGACCGCTTCCTGACTATAGGCCTAACCTTGATTTGTTTGCCTGTCATGACGTAGCTTTCCACACGATTGTTCGCTTGTTTTATATCTACATGTATGGCGGTAGCATCATCTTTCTGGGTTATATTTGTGCACGTATCTGATTTCAGGTGTTTTACCTTTACATGTACGGCGGCAGCATCCTGTTATTGGGCTATTTGTACACGTCTCTGATTTCAGGTGTTTCACATCTACATGTACGGCGGCAGCGTCCTCTTCCTAAGTTATGTGTACACGTCTCTGATTTCAGGTGTTTTACATCTACATGTACGTTGTTAGCATCCTCTTTTTGGGCTATTTGTACACGTCTCTGATTTCAGGTGTTGTACATCTACATGTACAGCGGCAGCATCCTCTTCTTGAGCTGTGTGTACACGTCTCTGATTTCAGGCGTTGTACATCTACATGTACGTTGGCAGCATCCTCTTCTTGAGCTATGTGTACACGTCTCTGATTTCAGGTGTTTTACATCTACATGTACGGTGGCAGCATCCTCTTCCTGGGCTATGTGTACACATACCTGTTACGGACTAGGGCCGCCAAGAAGACGACCCCCTCGGGTCAAAGTCAGAAGAAGAAACACCGGAAACGAAAGGTCTCAGTAGACAAAGTCAACAGTAACACCGGAAGCTTTTACCTCCGACTAGGTGCTGTGGGTAAGCCAGCATTTTGAATAACGTACAAGATTTTGGGTTTAATCTCCACCAGTAAAGGTGATAGCTTGGAGTATAATGTAGCACGAGTTTTCCCACCGCTAACACCGGAAGCTTTTACCTCCGACTAGGTGCTGTGGGTAATTCAGCATACTGTCAGTTCGAAAATTAACCTTGAATAACCTGTACAAAATTCAAATGCATTACACTTGTTTCTTGGTTTTTATAATCACACAGTATAAGACGTATATACCCAATCATACATGTCATCACACATTTTTGGTTTACAGGTAACTTATTTATTAGCACAGTGTCTGTCTTGAGAAATACATTGTACTTCTATGAATCTAGGACCGTGGATTGTAGATACTGAATCCGCTCTAATTTCTTACTTTATATGCTCCTCATTTAAGGTTGAATGTTTGTTTGGAAATTGGTCTTGCCATTATTGACCAGGAAGGTCCAGTGAAATTGGTATAGGAATGGTTTCTACGCCTGGATTCACTCTTTGTCAAACCAAGAATGTTCAAGGGCTTGTAGAATTCGCTCTTTTGATATAATTTCTATTTTTTCTTCTCTATTGTTTTCAGCATTTGGCATCGGTTCCATGATTCATAGCGGCCTACAGTTTGGAGACTATTTTGAGGTGGAGGTAATAGATCCCTGTAGACATGCAGTTTTCGCCATCCGCCCGATCGTACACCTGATGTTTACCTTTGTCCAGCTTTACTTTGTCTTCTTAAACTCTAAGGTAAATTTTTAATTTTTCTGTAACTCGCTGAGAAAGATTTCAGACCTGTTCTTTTGTCAGTATTTCTGCATGTTGCTTGGTGTATCTGATTTATTGTTTGGTTTCTTGCGTGGTAATTGTCTAAAGAAACTGTTATAGAAAGGGCTATAGGGGAAGCGTATGAATATACGAACCAAAGGTCAACTGGGATATATATTTTGATTTAAAAAAGTTATGTACTAGCATAGCAAATGTTTCACATTGCTTGATTCCGTCCCAATTTCCAAGTGTATATATGTTTTTTCTTAGTTCTTTGATTGTTTGAACTGAACACTGTTTTCGGAAATTTGTCAAAGCGTTTCCGTTTTGTCTTCTTCTAGATGTGCATCAACCGTTACAAGACCATAGCCCGGTTTGGCCTCATGCACATGGTGGCCACAAACATCTGTGTATGGTTCAACACCATCGTAGAGGAAACCCTACATCAACTGGGAAACATAGACTCGTCACCCCACCACGATTTGGCCGCCGTGCTGTATTCTCAGGAGCATACAACGCCGACGCCAAACCGGACGTTGCTGGCTGACGTCAACAGACGCCACAGCATTAACGTCTCCGCTCGAGGACGAGATTACGGACCAGTGGATATCCATGGAACTATTGCTCACTTGACCACAACTGCAGCTCAGCTCATACGCAAACATAGTCATCTCAATCCACAAAACGTGACCCATGGTCAGTTTCTACTTTTGCTATATAACACCTCAGCTCTTGTTTTTCGTCACGTCTTCGTGGACGTGAACGCATCGGCAAAGTTCAGCTGGCCTCAGCTAACGACCTAACCGTGTCTGTATACCTTTGTACAAAGAGGGCAGCCTATCCGTCCGTCTGTCCTTCCGTCCGTTTTTCCATCTGTCCTTCTGATTGTGTTGGTTTCCGCACCTTACATTCACTCCGATTTGCTGGATTCATATCATAGTTGGTATGTGAATTTCTTGTAATGGAGCTTTGCTTGGGATTACTTCTGTATTCAGGATCATCCGTCTGTCCGGTTGTTCAAATCCTTGTTACTGTGCGATATCCTCCTTCCGGCATGAAGGATTGGTCTCAGATTTGGTATGAGAATCCCTTATCATAATTCATTGCTTGGCATAGTTTTAAACTATCGGGTACGTTCGTCTGACCCTTCGCTTTTGACTTCGTTCAGATTTTGGTTTAAATTTCACGGTTTGATCTCCTATTTCATATGCGAACCCCTTGCCATATACAATCCTGTTTGGGATTATGCTGTAAAATACAGGTACATAGATATCAAAAGCTTATCGTGGATATCTTAAGGTACAGTTTACAAGCATATGTGTTAACAACTCATTACCCTTTTCCTCAAAACATTTTAACCCACACTACGCTTTAGTTTGATATGGTCCACCATGACCCGAACTATAGACCGATTATCCTAACCATTTTTTGATCAAGATTCAAAAGTAATGTATTTAACAACGATCAGGCCAGCGTTGTTCTTGTTTTGGGGGATGTTTTTTCATACTGTCCATTTTTGAAATAGATAATGTCTCCCCTCCCAAAGTCAGTTGAAACATTCAAATTACGTGTGTAAAACGACACTTTCTTCAAAGCACATTTTGTGTGGGGCTCGTAAAGCGTGCTTATTCAAACACATATAGGCTCACAGTTATATGTAGTCATATGAATCAGACCCAGCGTGTCTTGGGGTCTTAACAGATTGTAATTTATGAACTTCACCTGACTCGCTGTCTCGGTTTTCTGAAAACTCTACTCAAATTGTACTAGGGTCGCAGTCTCTAACACAAAACAGTTTTTCTTGTCTAACTGAAACGATTTCCAGTTAAGAGAAACAGATCTACAAGTCAATATATATTCTTGCCACAAGCAAAAATATTTTTTATCAGTAACTTTCCTCAAATCATTTACATCCTGTTTCATAAAGATTTTGTCTTTCAGAGAGAAGTTTTCCTTCCCCAGTTCTTCCGGTCGTGGGGACTCACTTTGACTGTAAGACCAGCCAGCTAATGCTGAGTGTCCTGGAAACAGTTAGCCCGTACCTGTATCCCTGCTCCATAGAATACAGCTTGATTTGTGCAGGTATGTGATAATGTGTGGGTCAGCCCGTACCTGTATCCCTGCTCCATAGAATACAGCTTGATTTGTGCAGGTATGTGATAATGTGTGGGTTAGCCCGTACCTGTATCCTTGCTCCATAGAATACATCTTGATTTGTGCTGGTACGTGATAATGTGTGGGTCAGCCCGTACCTGTATCCCTGCTCCATAGAATACAGCTTGATTTGTGGAGCTGCGTGATAATGTGTGGGTCAGCCCGTACCTGCATCCCTGCTCCATAAAATACAGCTTGATTTGTGCTGGTACGTGATAATGTGCGGGTCAGCCCCTATCTGCATCCCTGCTCCATAGAATACAGCTTGATTTATGCAGGTACATGATAATGTGGGTAGAAATACACGAACAATTTAAAAGTTAGATATATCATGCATATGTGTCAAGCTGCTTTCTTGAATTACGATTTGTAGCAACCGTTTGGAAACGCCGAGTGGGGTAAAAATGCCACTGGTCTATGTTCCATAAAATTTGCACCATAGAAGATTTAAATCACAGAACAGTTCACACGTTGCGATATTATTTTTTTATATAATTGGGTGTTGAACGTGGTTTGTCCAAATATTTCCAGTAATACAATAAGGTGGCGGTCAAGTTTATGGGAGCAGGAAACCAGTGCGCCCGCATTGAACGACTGCCCTTCGGCAGCTACATAGAAATAACTGTTGTCCAGAAGAGCCGCGATGTTATTGTATGTTCCTAGTCCGTACCACTAAAAGAATCACATCATCTGTCACATTTTTTCAATATAGATGGGTTTAAACTGAAATGATATGACCAACTCTTCCATGATTCATAATAATAATAATGAAGTCGAGGCACTACCACGTAAATGTAAAAGGTTTCACAAGCTTTCGATCCTCATGCCGGGATCATTATCAAGTGACTAACCATTGTATTTCAAAAAATATGAATGGTATATAGCGGAATGTTCAGATAAGATTCATGTTGTTCAAAACAGTGCACGAGACATGGAATTTTCTTTTTCAAAAGTTCTCTCAATATCTGTTTCAGGAATCGTGTACACGTTGTGGAAGAACATCGGTAAACGTGTGATGGCCATCAAATCTGAGGACGACAAAGACGATAGAGCTGTGGTTCATCGCCTCCGTGTGGACTGCTCAAAGTCCAGCAGAGGCCTCTTCCTGGGAATCCTCATCCTCGTCGGCACTATCATCACTATGGTCGTGTTTTTCGTCCTCGTTAAAACTCCTACGTACAATCGGTCAGCAATTATGGTGGAGTACTTGTCAGAAATAACTCTGTTCACATTGTCCACCATAGCTGTGGTAATAGCGGCAACACGTATGCGCTATCTTCGTTTCAACGTTACGCGCGACACAGATTTTGAAGAAGTATTGATTCTTATCTCCCTGACAGGAGATTACATGTTCCAGATGCTCAGTATTGTTGCGGCTATATTTGACAAGGAGCAGTTTGCAAGTCGCCTCAGCATCGCTGCCTGTCTTCTGGGTATCACCCAGTCCACCATACAAACCATGTTCGTGCTGGACGGTCTCCGGAGATGTACGAGAACTGCCGAGCAGGGTCGACAAAAGAGTGGCCGGGAATATGTCACGTTTTTACTGATCACTAACATTGCTATGTGGTGCATCAACACATTTGAGGCGGAGAGAACAGTGGCTAATCCTGTACAGATGCATTACTACGGAGCGTTAGCCTGGAACATTCTCTCACACATTTCCATTCCTCTTGCCATATTTTTCCGTTTCCATTCCACGGTCTGTTTGTCTAATATCTGGAAAGGGGCCTGGAAAAATTAATCCTCCTGTGGATATTAAGATACATGTAACACGTACAATGCGAACATAACCCGCCTTTGGTTTTGATACTTTCTTGTTTGTTTCTATAATACGTGAAAGTATATGTATAGCTGAGCTATAATAAGGCAAAGACGTAATACACATTTCACAAGTACTGCAGCGTAATACCTTGCATTTTAGGCGGGAAGTTCCTCACATTAAAACATTCCTTTCATTATTATGCGATTTTCCATCCTCGCACAGAAATTATCTGCCTTTTAACAGAAGGCTTGATACATTATGGTATAGTTGTTTTCAATTTCCCGTGGCAGGAAATTATGATCGGTACATGACGACACTAAGACCCATCAATTCACAATTCAATAGGCATGCACATAACCTATTTCCGACTCCTGGGAACCATCTGTAGCATTGTGGTAGGATTACTGGCCAGTACACATGTACAGGTCTGGTTTTGTATCATAATATCAATGTTTTGATTATTTAAAAACTAATGTCTACGTTTTTACGAAAATAACAATCTAATGTGTTGTATACACATACACACATCCTTGTTTCTTGTGTTAAGGGCATGTTCCAATCGGCCAGCCATTCAAATGGAAAGTATAATACCACACACAGAAAGTCGTTTCCTTAGGTTTTCGCGAAACTGATCTTCTAATCATAAAGATATACGGAGACCCTGTAGGCAGTGTTTGCGGTTTCCTTGAAGTGACAAATAGGACTCCTGAATGTCATCAAATGCTTCGTGTTAACATTATCGTTTTCTACAACTTAACTGACAAATAGATGAATGTGTGTGTTAAGTCAATCCACCTTGCATGACAAATCTACAAAGAGCATGTTCTTTCTTACAGACTTTGGGATTCGTGTGAGGAGAAATGCTTATACCATAAGTGGGGTTTAATCGTGCCAGGAGGAGCTCTGGATTTTAATTGTGTGAGGAGGAACGCTTATGCCATCAGTGGGTTTTAATCGTGTGAGGAGGAAAGCTCACACCATCAGTGGGTTTTAATCGTGTGAGGAGGAAAGCTCACTGGGTTTAAATCGTGTGAGGCAGAACGCCTATATCATCATTGAGTTTTAATCATGTGAGGAGGAACGCTCATACCATCAGAAAGTTTTATTACAATCGGGAACACGCAATCAGTATCACATTACATCAGTCGAATCGTGGCAGTTTTTTGTCACAACTCCACTGCTTTTGTTTCCGAGAGGAATGGCACGGCTTTATAATGAGCCCATCACACAATATTGCGTTTCCTATCCCATTATTCCATTTGCATATACAGGTACTATGGTTCTTTGGATCCAACGCATTGAATTAACGGTGTATTGAAAGATTGTCCCACCGTCCGTGGAATGTCAACATTGCTTGCACTTCTTTAATTCATTGGCGTTGAGTCCTGTACTGAATACTGTTTAGTGTATACAATGACAGTGAGGTTTGCAGGTGCTCGGTTTCCATCAATGCCGTTTGTTAGGTACCTGACACACCACCTTGACCTTGCCACCGAGAGCCCGTAACAACGTTCAGGACTGCCAGGATCCTGACATTACGAAATCTTTCCTGAGTTGCATTGACAATCATATACTTACTTGTATCACATAAAGACCATGTACATACACATGAGTTACAGATAAATATAACACATTCCAATGGACACTTTTAATTTTATATATCTTTTACATGATTGTTACATATAGTCTTGTCAATAAATGCTTTTTTTCGGTAAAGTGATGAGTGCGTGATCTATTCTTGTCTTCATCCTTCCTTATTTCCATATTCCTTATTTCATCCGTCTTTCTTAACCTCCTGTCCACTAAATCATTATTGTTGTCTTCATTTAACTTACTCAAGCATGACGCTCGGATGAAAACGAATCTCTTTCAGTGATGGACGCCATCTTTGTTAGCGAATCCTTGCATAAATACAAAAAAAGATGAAGTAGAAGAATGGATGATTGGATTTCAAACACTGCATGTCACACATGCCTGTGAAGGAAACTATTGAATCCAGTGATTCAGTGTTATTTGAACATTTCAATTCAACATCAAGAATGATCTCCAGTACCCTCGTCGTGTAAATTGTCTAAAAACGTCTGTAAAACCCCCAAAATTTCCCAGAGATCCGTGGCAGTGTGTATGATCACTCTCCCGTCCACAGGTTCAATCTTCATTAGCAGGTGATGGTGGACAGGTAAGAGGATGGCCACACGATGTACATGGGTATCTAAAAATACAGTAATAAAAGTAATGTTTAGTTTCAGGTTTTGAGAGGATGGCCACACGATGTACATGGGTATCTAAAAATACAGTAATAAAAGTAATGTTTAGTTTCAGGTTTTGAGAGGATGGCCACACGATGTACATGGGTATCTAAAAATACAGTAATAAAAGTAATGTTTAGTTTCAGGTTTTGAAACACATTAAAATTAGAAATATAAGAGACTACAGGATAGAGAGTAAACCTAGAGCAGCGACGACAGTGTAATAACTGGCAAATGATCACACGTAACCGGTGAAGTACGGCCCTGTCAGTTTACCTCTGGGTTTTATTCCAATTGTCCATGTAAATGCTTCAATAGCAGCAATTTACACGCCCCTAGCACCATGGATTAGGCAGAATTAGGCAACAAAAATTGCAGTGATGTTAACTGTATTATTTATTAGACGTCACTGGTCTTGAATCACTCAAAATGGTGTGTTGTCAGGACATTTAACACAAATAAACCAAATTACATATCTATACCAAACAGAAAACGGGGCCTCTGTCGCTGTGAGTTCAAGTCCAGCTCATGCTGTCTTCCTCTCCAGTCATACGTGGGAAGGTGTGCCAGGAAATTGCGGTTCAATATGGGTATCTAAAGGCTCCGTCTGGTTTCCTCCCAGGATAATGCTGTCCGCCGTCTTATATGTGAAATATTCTTCAGGACGACGTAAAATACCAATCAAATAAATAAATCAAGCAGACAACAATTCCCAAAATGAATATTAAATAAATCATTATATTCTTCCTACTAACAGAGACACAAATATATTTATCAAATATGTACTTACCTGAATTAGAATTTATGACGAACGGCTTCAGTTTTCCGCATAAAATTTTCTCCATTTTCTCCATTCCAAACTTGGGTGAGTAAACAGACTGAACTCCCCTTTCACCAGATGTACTGGAAGAGAATATAAACAACACATGAACAACGCAAACAGGGCCTAACTGATGTTACCTGTCATAAAAAACAGACAATACAACAACCATTATGAAAGTTGTGCTTCTGCAATAAATATCCACAACCGGTTTGAGCCATCCAACTAAAGGTTATGTCAAAGTCAACAATTAAAAAAAACCATTTAAAAAGCCGGACAAACTATCGACCCGCAAACAGTGCGAAAAGAAAAAGGTCCGTCTACAAGATGTTTCATGCAAGACAAATAATACACACGCTTTCAAGACACACATCTCAATGAACATTCTCCCAGATCTTGTACCTTCCAACCACATGCCTTTTCGAGTCACAGTAGAGAGTCAGACAAGAGATCCAAAGGGTTGCAATCCTGAGGTCTCTGAGGAATTTAATTCATACGAATCATATCCCAATGTCATCATGTCTTGTCAAGCCCCGAAGGGCTGACAGGTAAGAAATTAATCCTACTGTGACAAACGTCTTAACAGGTGGACAAAACTTAACACATAATGCCATACGTCTCCAACTACTGAGCTTCCCATGACACTGTCAACACTGAAGCACGTTTAAAAAATACAACAGTAGACCCAGGCAAAAAATATTTCAATGGACGCAGCCCATGCCATTTACTTCTACTTCTAACAATTTTTGTTTTATCAATGTATACACCCATGACGAGAACTGGTCATATATTTTGGAATACTGCACTTCCGATGCAATGTTTTAAGGGACCATCGGCAAATATCTAAAATTATTTCCATTTAGAGCAAGAACAATGTGTTCTAAACTTAAACATGCAATTAATTCTTTGTCCATTCACACAAGAACTAACATAGACACGCATCTGTGCAATGAAATATACCTATAATCACAACTACAGTGGTCGATGCCTGGAGTTGAATTAGAGTGGAAACAATACAGGCCATGAAGATTTTGGATTAAAGAGTTACCTCCCCTGACCTTGGTGACTTTAACACATTTGGCCGTGTGAAAGATTAACAATGTTAACAGCAGCAATCAGTAGGACAACTTACTTGTCACTCGTTACTTTGTCCAGTAAAGTATCTGTCCACAGTCTGTTGAAGAACAGTTCTGGGTCAGTGTCAGTACAAAGTGTGATCGGTACAGGAACAAAATAGTCCTCGAATCTAACGTCCACAGGCTCAAGTTGACAGGAGTAGGTGCGACTGTCAGGGGAGGTAAACATCACTCTATAATGCAGAAAATATCAACCTTCATTCTAACAACTTGAATTTCACATAGCAAAGATTACAGTAAGGATGGGTTCAAATACAATCTCGAAATTACAGCTTTTTAAAGGATTTCTGATATAAAATACTTCTCGCGCTGTTCAATTACTTTATGGCATGTTCTAAATTGTAGGAATATACAAAATAAGTTTTTCAGCCTTCGTTTTCAGGTGTAAAAATGAATTGAAAGATGAGGCTCAATCAGTTAGTCTGATAGCTAATGAGCTAGAACAGCCAGAGTTAGTGAGGCGGATGTGTAGACTGTCAAAACAGTTATCAGGCGGAGAACACTTGGGGGGAAGGGGCATCATTATTATTACAATGTATAACAAATATGCCAAAACGGGTTTAACTTTTAAATTTAATACTGTGTCATTAACTTAAATATTGAACCTATAAAATAACTGTTTAGTTCAATGAAACAATAAACCTACAAAAAATGAATACATTTCATGGAATTATCGAACATACTTTTACTGATCTCTCTTATAAATATAACCTTGGTTTTAAATTATTAAATTCAATGAATTAAAAGAATTAACAAAACGGTTTACAGAGAATTTTTGAGTATTTAGCAGCCTACTTTATTTTTCTCATGATTTCATAATAAGGACATGAGACACATTGGTAATACTTTCAGGCATGACAACCGATTTTGAGTAATTGCATGGATTCTGAACAATGAAAAGATGATAACCTTGCTGGATAAGACATTGGTAATGGCAGTTTTGGAATCAAATCAACAGTGAAACTCTTCTCTTCTGAAATAAACCAGATGATCTGCATTAAAGTCTATTCATAATGTGCCATACTCTAAATGTCATGAACCTTGTAGATCACCCCACATGGTCTCAATTCATATACACATGTATACTTCCTTTTTCCTTCTTAACCTTTCTCGAATCAAAAAAGGTGAGAGATACATGTACTAACACAAATTATGTAGTTTAGTTTTGATAGCAAACTGAACACAGGAGGATTATTTGCATGATGAATATAATTACTATGCACCATATCATATTTCACCACTAGTGTTTGACAGTTATTTCAAATTATGCTACAATTTTTATTTAGGCATGTATAATAGCTGCTTTTATAAATGCTGGTGATAGTCTTTAGCTACTGGTGGCCATATCACCTGAAAACCTCAAATTTTTCTGGTTATGAATCAACACATTTCTTTTCTAGTATGATACTGTCTTTGTATGATGCCAAAAAATATGAATATATTTATCTTAATAAGTACATACTGTAATGCCATGACTTTCATACATTAATTATATATATGGGTTTAAATTTTAAAAGTGCTATAACTGGGGTGCCAGCTGAAATGTTTTGAGAGTAATAAAATTTCTTTAAAATGAATGAAATGAAACTTTGATTTTAGTTGAAACTGACTCATAACCCATGCACTGGAAAACATACTCAGGCTAACATTCATGACCAAAATAAAATACAATGTATCTAAAATGTAAATATTTATATCTTAGCACATATGTACTCTACTGCTAAAATTTGATAATCTACATTCTTTCATTGTATCAGTTGGTGGTATGAAGTGTCAATACAGTGCTTTCCCTCACAAAAGTCACTAAACTCACCAGAGGGTAGCAAACAGGAGAGATGGACATCTACAAATAATATACAAGGAATAATCACATATACATGTACTGTTATCAAAATAAGATCTGCAGAATGGAAACTTAAGAATTAGCTGAAACAATTACCAACTTTACAGACTACAGAAACTTTAATAAACATACGCCTTACACAGTTTAGCATACGATTACCAGAACATCATTAAATCATAGCAAAATTCTTGTGTATGGCAAAGAACAATCAAATAAATAAATAAATAACTCATTAAGTCATGTTTACTATGTTTACTATTATTTCATAGTATCTTCATAAGACATACAATGTACCTTTAACAGGTTCACAGTTGGAATTCGTCTCTATTTCAATGGTAACAGCTAAAAGTTGGTCAAAATCACAAATGTCCACCTGTGCAAGACAAAAAAATAATTTTCAGGCTACTGTAAAAACTTCCTTACATAAGGCTGAAAATGTTCATTTCATGATTCTATAGATTTCTGTTTTATATTTATTTATTTATCTGATTGATTGGTGTTTCATGCGGTACTCAAGAATACATATAGTTCGCTTATACGATGGCAACCAGCATAAGGGCAAGAGGAAACCGGGCAGAGCCCAGAGGAAACCCACGACCATCAAGGATATTCATAAAGTCAAGTTCAAGTTTCCATTTTGTTCATGTTTATATTGAACATTTAAAAAGTCAATCAATTAAGAGATTTTAACATCCTAACAGGAAGTTAACAATGCACAACATGTACTGAGTGGATTTCTGTAATAAAATGGCATTATTAAGTTTTGTGGATTCTGTTTGGCTTTATATTTTTATTACAGTTATTGAATAAAGAAAATTAATAATTACTATACATTAGGCTTACCATTCTTAGCTGAAAGTTGAACTCCAGGACGGGTGAATGCATGTCAAGCTGTTCTAGGTATAACCTGACAGGATCTGTGAATAGTAAGGTTGAGATACAGGATTAGGAATTAAGAAGATCCAGTGTCACATGGAAATGACAAGACAATCATATAATCAGAACCACTGGCAAAGAAAATCCTTAGTTTTCATAAACAGCAAAGAATATTATTCTGATTTATGTTTCCAAGCCCCTTTCTGTTCTTAGACAGACAAAAAGAGATACCAATTTCCACACACTACAATTTTAACCTATCAATATCTAAGTCTTTTAAACACCCGACATGTTTACGACACAAACCTGCACGTTGTGTGACAGAATCCTGACTGATGGCCGGCGGCTGTGGTGTCCATTTGTAACGCTGGGTCAGTCTACAGTGAGACAAACATGTATGAGTATTATCATATACATATACACGTTTCGAAATGTTACCCAGAAATCAGTAGTTTGGTAAATCTGTTGTAACTAGCCTACTCATGAAAAAAACTCTCTAACATCAATGACAGTTTACTGTAAATCTTCCACCTTTTCAACCACCGGCCACTTTTTCCAGTGGAATGTATGCATGCAATTATTATGAAAATGATGCCAAAAAGGAAACAAGCTTCATAAAACTGTGCAAATAATTTTCCACACCCCTTAGTTCTCTCAGAATGTTTAAAAATATGGGTTACAGTGGTGGTTAAAAAAGGTGAAGAATTAAGCTAATTAAAAAGGCAGACATTGCATGTTTTTAAAAAAAAAAGCTCTTTCATTCGAACACATAACTTTATAAGGAGTAAATGAAGGAGTTGTTTCAGTAACACACACCTGGTCCATGTTACAGGTGATTTCTCCAGTTCTGTAAGTGTTGTCTGATTGAGGAAGCCCCCCGGTCCTGTAAATATATACACATAGCTTATTACCCAGACTGTTATTTGTAAAGGAACATTTACCCATATTACAGTAGCTCAATATTTCCTTAAGCGATGACTGTCATTGTCTTTGGATAAGGGAAATAGATATATCAGTCATTCTTTTACAAGACTATACAAACAATGAATAAATAGCCTTAACCCACAACCAGGTCACTACATTCTTACTCTGGTGCATTCCGACAAAAAAAAGAGAAGTAACAGAAGATGTTAATGCGCCATTTCCATTTGATTTATTTATTTCATTGGTGTTTTATGCTGTATTTCACTGACAAAACGGCGCCCAGCGCTGTGATGGGAACAAATCAGGCAGAACTTGGTGGACTTATGATCATAAGATCTGGTTTCTACAGTATGATGTATGTTTTTCTGGAGCTGCTTAAATTTGGCGGTTAGCATGCCACCTGTTAACTGATATGTGCTGTCATTAGTAGTACTAGTCTCTACAAAGGTCATGAAGGTGTCACTGTACATAAAATCTTTCTCCAGCCGACACTCAGAGAAATGATGTCAGATACCATAGCTACATGTACAAGATGTGAACCCGTCTTTTACCAACAATGCCTTGCAATACACAATCAGTGACATGATTAAGTTTTAGAGCTATTCAGCTAGGTTGTATGTAACAAGACACACATTCTGAAAATATATTTATATTTAATGTGCATCTAAATATAATCTAAGTGATTGTGAAAAATATGTCAACAATAGGAGATACAATACATGTATATGAATTAGTACCAGTATTTACCCGTATAATAACAGCTGTGAATGTGTAAAAAAAATTTCAGGCACAGGAGCGTACTTGATATATACATGCAAGGACGAAGTTAGAGTCTATAAGTTGTAAAGTACATCCTAACAACTAACTACACAACTAACAACTTTACACACAGCATATAATAAATCAGACCATATCTGATCAGTCGATCAATTAATTTACTTACAAATGAACCACTATTTTACCTGCCACTATACTCTGTAGACTACTGTTGGAGGTGCCGTTCTTTGCTGTTGAATTTGTGAGTACCAGTCCTATCTGAAAGAAATAGAACTAAATGTTTCCCTCATCAACGGCGACCAAGCTGCTCACTTTAAGAATAGCAAGAATATACCTTTCTCACATGCTTACCAGCTGTAACCCCAAAATGTGTCCTATAACAATCCCTGTTTTATACATATACATACATATCTTAGACATTTGACAAATTAAGCAGTGTGTTCACGTAAATATATAAACAAGATTAATTTGCAGGCAACAACACCTCACAGGTTAAATGATTTCTCAAAATCATCCCCTGCCAAACTTGATTTCTGTCTCAAATTTGATTCTGATTTCTCTGCAGTTGGATCACAAATCATCTATACACTAAGATACAAGCATAAGGTACCTGCCAATCAGATTTTACACACTCCTGATTGATGTGCAGGGTTGATGAATCATCAACAGTTACTACAGTCTGCAGGTGTACATATGACAAATCTACCTGGAGAGATAACAAAACCAGCTCACCTTCTCATCTGAAGCCCCAGTCAACAAGGCATAGTAAAACCTCGCCCTGTCCTTTATATCTACATCGTCATATGTTGTCATCATGGAATGGAACAGCCGACCCAACTCTGAAATGATACAGTAATTAAGCAATGTAAACAAACTTTAAATGAATTTAATTTTTTCTCAGAAGAACATTGGTAGATCAAGCACCTCAGAAGCAATTTGAAAGTGGCATCGGCATCAGTCGACTATCCCAGAACAAAAGATGAGGGAACAGAGGCCACCTGTGTCCCTGAAGCTTTCAGATGCTAGATGGCTGGAGGTGCGAGGAAATCCTAGTTTTCTTAAGTAGTTTTATGTGCTTAACAGTTTATATTGCTCAAGTGCGAGCATTGGCCTTCATTTTGTTGGTCGTCATTAAATTTGTTTCGACATTACTTTTGATGTATTTTATTTATTTATTTTTTACAATTTTTTTTTAATGAAAAGTGGCCGTACTGCTTCCAGTCGATGCCACTGTATATGTATAGGGTGTATAAGGCATGTGACACTGCAAAGCTAAGCTAGAACCCATGGGTTTAAAAAGGGGTCTGGTTATCATGTAGTACAATTGCAGGATTATAAGGTATTAGCCGCATGAACGTGGGATTTTACACTGAGGCCCCATCAAGTCATAGAATACGCCTCTTTTATTTATAGTTACATGTATGTTATGGGCTGTATTGATAGAGGTGGTTTAACAGTGCTGCCCCATTAATTCATAATATATGCTTCTATCAATGATATGTATCTTACATTTATGGGTTGTATTGATAAATGGAATTTTACATTAATGCCTCATCAGACCACAGCATATGCCTTTACCAGTTATAGTTATCGTATGGTCTGTATTTACAGAGGTGATTTTGGATCCAGTAATTCCTAGCACACCAAAAAGCCACCATAGCACGCCAACTAACCATTGTAGATGAGGTCAGTGGAGTGATGCTGCAGTATATTCCTGCCCACGGCCAGCACAGCATTCCCATGCACCCAGTTTCCCTGGAGCAACTGTGGTGCCCACTCTAACACACGCTGCAGGAAGTTCAAAGTCATCTACAGCAACAAGGGAAGAATAAAGACTGAAGCACTGGCTGAGATGCGTTACAATTTCATACTACAACATTTCAATCTGAAATCAACACTGTTTTCTTATTTCACAACCAGTTAAAAACAAATCTTGGTTTAAATATTTCGCTATTAGATGAACTAAACACATACTGTATTACACCTACAGTTAAACAATTAATAAGTGGCACAGTTTGCTTGATTTTGACTGATTCGTCCACCTTACAGGAGCCACTTAGGAGTTGATTTTGACTGATTCCTCCCCTTACAGGAGCCACTTAATAGTTGATTTGACTGATTCGTCCACCTTACAGCAGCCACTTAAGAGTTGATTTTGACTGATTCGTCCACCTTACAGCAGCCACTTAAGAGTTGATTTTGACTGATTCATCCACCTTACTGCAGCCACTTAAGAGTTGATTTTGACTGATTCGTCCACCTTACTGCGGCCACTTAAGAGTTGATTTTGACTGATTCATCAACCTTACAGGGGCCACTTAGGAGTTGATTTTGACTGATTCGTCCCCTTACAGGAGCCACTTAATAGTTGATTTTGACTGATTCATCAACCTTACAGGGGCCACTTAAGAGCTGAGTTTGAAGCTTGATAAATTTCTTATCAGAAAAAATTTAAAGTGTTGCCACCAATAGTATCTTTGTAAGGGCTTGATGTGATTCTGAAAGAACATTTTATGTACCAAACTACTAGTATAGGTGACATACAGTATTCTTACTTTTAATGTACACTTGTTATCTTTTATTATATCATATGTATGTATTGACCCCCACATTTACTCGCAAATTTCACCAGAGATAATCTGTTATCTTGTGTTTTAGTTGGTCACACTTTCCCTGTTTGAGAATGATTTAATAAACCACACTAAATTAACCCTGAATCATTGAGCAGGCTTTCATGTACCAGAACCTAAAGATTTCCCTCATGATATTCATGTACAGGTAGATCCACATACCTTGGGGTTGATTTGCTTCTCTGTGGCAGCTTTCTGCAGGACCTGCAGCACATAGTCTAACTGTGAAGTGACATCCTGTGCTGGAGACTGTACCACTTGTCTGTGTAAGGCCTTCAGTATCTCCAAGTGTACACCACTGATGGGTGGGCAGGTGAGTGAGTGAGGTTGCAGGGAGTTGGGGGAGAAAAAGAAGTCTTTTTCTACCATTTACACTGTAGTGTCATATTAAATTATAATACCTGACATGTCAAAAAGATTCACATTTGTAATTAAGGCCTCAAAGAAAAATTATAAGTGTTTCTCTTCAGTAACTTATACATGTACTTCTATATTGGTGAAGTTTTATATACTTAAAAAAATACCAGCGTTTGTTTTAACAACTTGTACTTGTACAAAATGTAGAATTTCAATGTTCACCCCAAAAACTTTCTCAGTATGTCGTTACTGTTTTAAATCTATTGCTTCAGGTTCTCACAAAGTTCAACTTCCCCCAAGGCCTTTCACACTTTCTACCAGAAACATGCTAACCCACTTTATGCATTTGTGACTCACCAATTTGAATCAACCACTACTTAGAGCATACCTGGATTGTGGCAGTTGTGTCAGGGAGTTTAGGAAGTCAATGGCATATGGGACTAGCTGGATGGAGTTAGACACCAGCCCAATAATAAACCTGAAACAATGATGTGAACTTCTATATGACTCTTTAAATGCGTTATAACCATGTTAGAATGTACACATAAACCTTGCAAGAAACTAATCAGAAGTTGTTTTTCACATACAAACTTTGTGATGTTACTCTTATACATGCCTCTTAAACTACTGAACCAACGACAGCCTTATCAGCATCTAACCCAACTGTGATTTGAGTACAAAAAAATAAATAATTTATGACATCAAATATGCCAAAACTGTTATGACACTAACCATAATATATAGCCAAGAAAACAGTCACCTGTACATAGCATGGTGAAGATTTGAACATACGATCTGCCAAAGACAATGCAAAAAGCTGTTTTAAAACAAGAGTTTAGTGTAATTCTCATCATTATGATCAAACACCAATCAATCACTCAATCCAGAGTCACTTGGCTGTGCAGGTAACTCACTGTTTGATGTCCTGAGGTAGACAGCTCTCCAGGTGTTGCCTGTAGAAGGTGAAGAGCACCCTGAAGAGAGCGACTGTGGCCCTCCCGCTGACATTGTGCTGCACAGTTTTGTGTAAGTTCACCAGGCTGCTCATTAAGACAGCTGAGGCCATGTCTGGGAAAAGGGCACACCACCAGGGCTCACCAAATGAGTACATTTCAACATATAGTCAATTATAAGAGGTGTCACTTTGTTTGAAATTTACACATTTACTTTCTCAGCACCTCATGCTCCAAGGCAGAGAAAAAAAAGCAATTTTGTTTTTTGATTTTCATCATTTTCAACAATCAAGATTTTCATTTCAAATGTTATCATATGCAAGCAGGCTCTTTTATGTGGTTTTATGTGTTTTCATGCACTTTTTCGCTTTTACTCTTTTCCACCATTAATTTTATTCATGTCAGGGCAATATTTTTAACTGTTTCATGTCCGTGTATTATTTTTAAGTCTTTTTCATTTAGCATATTATTCACCACTGCTGATTCTGTTATGTCTAGTTTAGTCTTATTTACATCAAAGCAGCTGTTAAGCTACCTTACCTGATTCAGCACCTGGCTTCAGACACAGACTGAGTGACCGTAGTTTGACCACCTGAGTGTCCACTCCATCAAAGACTGAAGGGAACAACTGATCATAGCTCTGATCAGACAGGCGCACAGGTAAATGGTCAGATTCAGAAACCTGGACACAAGAAGATAAAGTATGGTTATGGTTCTATGCCATATTAGCAATCTCTGTGTGTACATGCACATCATGGTGACATTACATAGGGAAATCCAAAACTAATTATGCAGTTATTACAAAGCATTAAATGCATTTGCCTCAAGAGAGAGGATATTAAACTCTTAAACTATTTCGGATTGACTGAATGATTGAGGTTTAACGTTGCTTTGACGATTATGCTGGTCTTATCATGATTATGTCTCCTTTTACCAGGTTGGTCCCTAGGGCAAAATCATTTCACAGTGCTGCCTCACTGGAATGTCATACAGAAGACATCATACTGATGTGGTGATCCACTGCTCATTCACAGTTACATGGTTATACAGCGATACTGGACCACTCTTTGCCTAGCCTCAAGATTGCTTGTATCAAAATGTTAGGTATGACCTGAAGGAATATGATATGTACGGTCTTTTCTATATTACCCCTGTTTTAGAGTCGTAGTGAAATAGCCACTGGTAGATTAGCAGTCTATGGGCAGCTGCATAACCTGGATGGTTAAGTGCAAACATGAAGTGCTGGAGTAAGGCCTTCTCTTCTAGCTCAGATAACAGCACTCCGTTAAATACTCTCTGCAAATATAGATATTTCACAACATTATACATGATAATGCCAACAGTCTTGAACAGACAAATCAATGTGTAACTTTACTGATAACAACACTAACTATTACTGTCTTCAAACAAAATACATGTAATTGTAATTCTTTTTTTATATATATGTTTTTTTTTTTATTAATATTTTCTTATTTTTTAATCATATTTATTTTAAAATTTTAACTTATTTTGTTTGTGACAACCTTTCTTCCTATCCTTGTTGGTGTAAAAAAAATGTACAACATGAGAGAGAAAATCAAGCAACTTGAGACACATTGTATAAGCACTGGCTTTAACAGTGACAACATCTAACCTTCAGCTTAGAAGCCACTCCTTACAGTGAAAATCACTAACCTTCAGAGTAAGAACTAGTTGTAACAGTGAAAGGTCCATGGTGGGAAGATACTGCAGTAGAACTGGCTTAAACACCTGACAAAGTCATCAAGAAGTACATGTACATGGACTTCACATTTGCTACACTGACGAGACAGATTGACTTCTGGTAAGTCTTGTGGTGCTCATCTTACAACGACAACAAAGGTTAACAAACAGAGAAAATATCATTCACGTTATATCCAAGTTTTTAAATGTCATTCCAGTACTTTGATTTGACAAAACAAAATCTCATCAAGTGGGAACCATTCAAAGAAATAGAATAAGGACGATATCTTGTACCAGGTTGATCGATAGACCAATACATTTTACCATACCATCCCACTGGAGTGCCATGCAGCAGACACCTGCCTGCCCACAGTTACATGTGGACACTGGATTCTGCTTGACCTAGCCCAAAGATTGCTGATATTAAAATATTAGATATGATCCAAATGTAGATGAACTGTTCAGTGATGTAAAGTATAAAGAGAAGGACTATATATCTTATATAAATGAAAGGCAAGACAAAACACTCACAATAGGTGACAAGGCTGGAATCTGTGTGACAATCTTTATGAGCTGAGTGACGACGGTGACGAGTCCAGCAGGCGTGAACATGACAGAGTGTTCCATGATGTGGGAGATAATCTGCAGCACCTCTTTAGCCTCAACGCTGGGATTAAAGGTCGGGAGGTCATCAGAATGAGTCTAAAAGAAAACAAAAAGTATTTATACCTTCTGTCTGTTAAAAAAGAAGTAAAAAATAAGTATTTATGACTAGCTGAATCTTTTACAATGGCTGGAAAATCTGAATTCTGCTGGAGGCCTGTGTGGCCTAGTGGGTAGCATGGTAGCCCAGCATAATGACACACAAGCCTCTCACTAATGCAGGTGCTGTGAGTACAAGTTCAGCTCCTCTCTGGTCGTAAGTAGGAAGACCTGCCAGCAACCTACGGATGACCTTGGGTTTTCCCTCCGCTTTTGCTTGGTTTCCACCAACCACAATGCTGGCTCGCATTTTGTAAGTGAAATATTCTCGACATTGGTGTAAAACTCCTATGAAATAAATAAATAAATCTATTTATCGATAAATCAATATAAATTATTTATCAACAAAAAGACTCCAATACACTACAGAACTGTACACTATATAAATCTCAATACATTATAACATGATTTAACTTTAAAAACAATTTACATGTAGTACTTACCACAGTGTAAAAGGGAGTCTGTAAGTCTGGGCAGTCCTGGAAAACATTAGACGCAAATGACTGATTGAATATCTTGTTATATATGTATGGCAGTCAGATAATACCATACACAAATGACATTACCAATCCATAATACACATTATTGGTCAAGACAGAATATTAAAGCTTTCATTGGTTCAACTTACCTTAATTTCCTCTTTTCTGTTACACACCAAATCTGTTAGCTTGTTATCTGTCACACTACAAAAATATAAAAAAAAACTTAGCATCAGGGCACATTACAGCTCACCTGTTCTCTGATGTAACCAGAGCTGCAAGGCACATCACAGCTCACCTCTTCCGTCATGCAGCAAGGGCTGCCAGGGTACATTACAGCTCGCCTATTCCATGAGGTAACCAGGCCTGCCAGGGTACATTACAGCTCACCTGTTCCTTGAGGTGACCAGACGTGTCAGAATACACTACAGCTCACCTGTTCCCTGAAGTAATTAGGTCTGTCAGGGCACATTACAGCTCACCTGTCCCCTAAGGTAAGCAGGTGTGTCAGCATACACTACTGTTCACCTGTTCCCTGAAGTAATTAGGTCTGTCAGGGCACATTACAGCTCTCCTGTTCCCTGAGGTAATTAGGTCTGCCAGTGCACATACAGCTCACCTGTTCCTTGAGGTAACCAGGTGTGTCTGCATACACTACAGTTTACCTGTTCCCTGAAGTAATTAGGTCTGTCAGGGCACATTACAGCTCACCTGTCCCCTAAGGTAAGCAGGTGTGTCAGCATACACTACTGTTCACCTGTTCCCTGAAGTAATTAGGTCTGTCAGGGCACATTACAGCTCTCCTGTTCCCTGAGGTAATTAGGTCTGCCAGTGCACATACAGCTCACCTGTTCCCTGAGGTAACCAGGTGTGTCTGCATACACTACAGTTTACCTGTTCCCTGAAGTAATTAGGTCTGCCAGGGCAGATTACAGCTGACCTGTTCCCTGAGGTAATTAGGTCTGCCAGGGAACATTAGAGCTAACCTGTTCCCCATGGTAACCAGGTGTGTCAGCATACACTACAGCTCACCTGTTCCCTGAAGTAATTAGGTCTGCCAGGGTACATTATAGCTAACCTGTTCCCTAAGGTAACCAGGTGGTGCAGCATACACTACAGCTCACCTGTTCCCTGAGGTAACCAGGTGTGTCACCATACACTACAGTTCACCTGTTCCCTGAAGTAATTAGATCTGTCAGGGCACATTGCAGCACACTTTTCCCTGAGTTAATTAGGTCTGTCAGGGCACATTAAAGCTCACCTGTTCCCTGAAGTAATTAGGTCTGTCAGGGCACATTACAGCTTAACTGTTACCTGAGGCTGCCAGGGCACATAACTACTCACCAGTCACCTGTGGTAACCAGGGCTGCCAGGGCACATAACCAATCACCAGTCACCTGTGATAACCAGGGCTGCCAGGGCACATAACCACTCACCAGTCACCTGTGGTAACCTGGGCTGCCAGGGCACACAACCACTTACCAGTAACCTGTGGTAACCAGGGCTGGCAGGGCACATAACCACTCACCAGTCACCTGTGGTAATCTGGACTGCCAGGACACATAACCACTCACCAGTCACCTGTGGTAACCAGGGCTGCCAGGGCACATAACTACTTATCAGTCACCTGTGGTAACCAGGGCTGCCAAGGCACATAACCACTCACCAGTCACCTGTGGTAACCTAGGCTGCCAGGGCACATAACCACTCACCAGTCACCTGTGGTAACCTTTGCTGCCAGGGCACATAACCACTCACCAGTTACCTGTGGTAAGCACGGCTGCCAGGGCACATAACCACTCACCAGTCACCTGTGGTAACCAGGGTGGCCAGGGCACATAACCACTCACAAGTCACCTATGTAACCAGGGCTGCCAGGGCACGTAACCATTCACCAGTCATCTGTGGTAATCAGGGCTGCCGGGGCACATAACCATTCACCAGTCACCTGTGGTAACCAGGGCTGCCAGGGCACATAACCATTCACCAGTCACCTGTGGCTGCCAGGGCACATAACCATTCACCAGTCACCTGTGGTACCCAGGACTGCCAGGGCACATAACCATTCACCAGTCACCTGTGGTAACCAGGGCTGCCAGGGCACATAACCACTCACCAGTCACCTGTGGTAACCAGGGCTGCCAGGGCACATAACCACTCACCAGTCACCTGTGGTAACCAGGGCGGCCAGGGCACATAACCATTCACCAGTCACCTGTGGTAAGCACGGCTGCCAGGGCACATAACCACTGACAAGTCACCTATGTAATCAGGACTGCCAGGGCACATAACCACTCACCAGTCACCTGTGGTAACAAGGACCCTTGGTCACATAATAGTACACTTACTTGTCACCTGATGTAACCAGGGCAGCCAGGGCATGCTGTAGAACGCAGGTCAACAGGCATACATAGTCTTCATATAGCCAGCTCCTCTCTGCCTTCACAGCACTGTACAGGCACTCTAGTTTGTTCCTCAACAGTGTCTGTGACATACAAGTAGTCATAACAAATATCATCACTCATCTATGGCTGATAGCACTTAACAATGCACACATTTAAAAAATGCTCAATGCAATACCTTTGCATGAATACAGTTTCAATTCTTAGATGATGATAACTTATTTTTTCAGGATACTTACAGGATAGCTAATCTCCAGTTCTAGAAGACAAGAACAGGCATGAGAGCGGAGGAGAAGTTGAGCTGTGTCATTCACCTGGGACACGATTGTTAACAGTGTTTCCAATATACGCTGACAGATATCAACAGCCTTACCCTGTAAGCAGAGGTTTATCAAGGTTCAAATTGAACATTTAACAAAACATTAACAACTCCTGCAATTATTTAACGTGTAGCATGTTTTCACATAAGAGTCATATTCATAACAATATTTTAGTTATATAATACACTAAAAACTGATGTAAATACTGATGAGGATACATTTCACCTTTCAACATCAAACTTATTTTGTTATCAAAGAAACTGCCACAAACATGCCAATCAAAATACTAAGAAAAAATTTAAACTTAGTGACCATACTTAGCACCAGCCTAGCATCTCTCCCAACTTGTGGAAACAGTGCTTGATTTCTTAATTTCATTGCTAAACATGTCAATTTTGTGTCTTAGTACAACCAGCTTTACTTTACATCACTTTACATCAGTTTGATGTGTGGAGGAAATCTGAGAGAACTTGGAGGAAACCACTGTACTTTGCCAGGCACCACACAAATCACCTGACAAGGGCCTACAGCTGGATTCAAAAACAGAGGAGCAGGCTCCTGGTATGGAGCTAGATATCTCAAGAAAGAAATCTCCAAAACTAAACATGCCTGTGCATTAAATGCCTTTATGTCGCAACAATATTTGTATATCTCACCCACTTGGCCATAATATGAAAACATGTGTTTTTTTAATTAACAGATTACAGAAATAATGTATTGAGTAACCCTCCTCACCAGCTGGTCAAACTCAACTAGTATAGTGGTCAGTGTGGTCAACACTTGACACAGAAATGGCCCACTCGTTCCTGTTTTCTGTCCCTGTTGAAATATGTCAAGTAAGGAGGCCAGAACTTGCTCAACACTGCAAAAAATAAAATACAGATTTATCAATATCAAAATAAGAAATGTTAAAGCTTTCAGATGAGAATCCAAATGGATTATACAGACAGATTTATCTCGAACAAAAATGGGCATTAGAGTATTACATTCATAGTTCTTAGAATTTACCGAACAAAAATCACATCTAACACAGTCTTGCACACATCCATATTGTCTTTACGAGCCTTCAGAGTTGAAATTATATAAAGGGAAGAATTTCTTTTCACAAAAAAGAAAGTTTCTGCAATAAATGTAATGAATTTGTGATAAACTGAGTGGCTACTTGTCTTGCTGAATAAGAAGTTGCCCATGCTCCTCCAGGAATGTAAGCAGCTGGACTCTGGTCACTTCCTGTACGCCATCTTCACACACACCCTGGTGACATAATAATACAAATATCTGCAGTTCATATACAGAATTTATATTTTAGTACAATAAACCAGTAACTGCCTTAATTATTTTTACATGGTCATAATACAGCAGGTGCTTTTGCCGTTTACTGCATTCTTATGGTTTGTTTCCTTCAGTAATTTCGCAATAAATTACAATGTAAAGCTGTATACTTAGATGGATCACTACTTCCGGACTCGGAACCCTCCTCATGTTGGGTTAGTAGTACGGCTTGGGTTTCTGTATACGATTATGGCCATTAAGAGAGATGTTAAGATTGTGTCATGTATATCGGGAGTCCCATACATGGGGTTGAAGTTCATCATGTAATTTTAGCGCAATGACAGATGCAAGCTACGCTGCTACAACACTCTGCCGTTATCCAAGAACACGGTGGTGGTCTGCACAGCAGTCGTATTTTCACCATCGAGAAAGAAAAGACATCCATGCATTCAATGACGCCGTACGAAAATGTGAGTGACACTACTCACCAGTCATCAGTTAAAGTCTTAAATTCAGGGAATGTGCGCAAGATCGAGTAACGCTGTCAAACTTTTTCAGCCCCATAATCTTACCTTAAGCAGATCGAAAACAAAGAATTCGTCAGATATTCTTCTTTCAGTGATTCCTAAAGATAAAGCTTGTTTCAACTGATACAACGTTTCACTCCATTCCGCAGCACCTGTCAACTCTGTGGGGCGGTTACCCGCCATGACAGCTTACGCGCCACAACAACAATCGCGTCACTACAACAGTTTGTAATTGTAGCTGCTCTCCAGGAGTTCAAATCCAGCTCACGCTCTTCGAGTGATTTCTTTTTTGCCGGATTTTTTTTTCTTCCTTTTTCCTTTATAACAAATCTGATTGGATGAAATTTTCATCGCAGTCACGATATTTTTTCCACTAAAATATTTTAAATAAGTAAAATAAATGGTCGGTTTAGAATCTTAGACTGATTTATGTGTTTGTTTTTACGTGCAAAATTCTGTAAATCTTCATCCAGATCATACTGGCATCTCCGATCCAACTTTAGAGGACTGTCGGCAATCTGCGTGTGGTCTTGGGTTTCACCCGGGCATCGTCCGGTTTTCTCCCACCATAACGCTAGCCTTAAGTGCGGTGTAAAACATCAATCCAATAAATAAATGCAACTCTCTGAAAAACGATGTTTTTTTCTATAAGATTTCGGAATAGTATTTCCGCCCAAAGATACAGTACAAAAAAGAAAGAAAGAAAGAAAAAAAATAGCTGGTAGATAACTTGCTCTAAATTTGGCTTGAACAACACTTATACTTGTTAGCTAATAGCACCTTATGTCTCTGGGGTAAAAAGAATAGAGCCTCAGCCCGCAAGATTGACCTAAAAGGTGACGAACGTAGCTAGAGAGCGCTCCCTAGTTTGCAGAATGAGCCCATGTCCTTTCAAACATAATTTTAATGCATATTTTTTTTTTTCATTTTAAATGATTTTGCCTCATTAAATGGCTTTAATCTGTGCGTCGAAACAGACATTCGTGTACCAGCCGTCAACCAATAATAACGTTCCCAAAATGACGTTTAACATAAACCACCACAGAAAGAAGGAAGTATATAACGTACGAAAACAGGATGGAATCCTGCAAAGAGAAGCAGCCAACAGTTTCATTGATGTTGAGAACACACAAGGTATGTTTTAGGCCACTGAGTGAAATCGGTATTCAAATCGTGTAGCATGCTAGAATCTCAGTTGTCGATAACTAAATATGTATCTCAGTTGCGCTTTGGTTGCAATTATTCATACATCCAACGTGGCGATCTAATTCAACACGATGAATACAATCCCCTAGCTCTGAATTAAGCGGAATTAGACGCAATCATGAAGATAGGCGTCAGAGATACATGTATTTACTTACACTGTCCACTGTTCCTATATGGTTTCTCCGAAATTCACATAGATGCTATTAATGAAAAATTCAAGCAACTCGATCAATATCGAAATATCCCACGAATGGTAACCTTTGTAGCGGAAATGAAGAAGGCTTTGTTGACTTTGACGTTAATATAAATGTAACCGAAACAGTGGGTGATGAAATTCTTTTTATTAAATTCGCGTGAGGAATAGTAGTATAGAGAGTGGAGAAATAGACTTTTTTATACATGTATACAATACATGTGTCTGAGCTTCCTCTTTTTGAAACGTTCAGACTTTTAAGTATCCAGACACAGTTGACGCCTGAATTTTTTGGCAATTGAACAACAGTACTTGCCCAAAAATTACTGTACTCCTTGTAGTGCCTTTGTTAAGAGAGTGGATACAAGTTTGGTTGTAAAGCTTTTTGACCCCGCAATAAAGCAAGCTTTGTATAGGGATTGGTGCATTTTTGCAATCCAGTAAAGTTGAAGTATGTTGAGGTGACGGGAAGGTGCGGATATACTCCTCTGTTTGACAAGGGACTGATGTTTTATAAATAGTTCCTCCAGAGTATATGTCCTTATGCTATACGTAGATGTTGCAGCAGTTGTTTGTGTGATATCAAGCTCCTCCATAAGACTCTGATAGTGATAAATCTTGCAGACAAATATAATATTCTTAGGAGCTTTGTCCGCAGGAACAATAACGTATTTTCCCTGAAGGTAATCAAGTACCTTTCGCTCGTAGGATCCTTTCCTATTTGTTGTCATTTGGATCCATTCATTCTTATATCGAAATCCATAACTGCTTCCTGGTTCCAATATGTTGTTATTGTGGCTGAAGTAGTGCCAATATATAAAATTAACCGATTAATTTTTTTATTGCATCTCTTCCCGCATGCGGATCTCGATCTAGATTCTCAACGACACGTTGAATATTGATATTGCTGTGGGTTTATGTGTCAGAAGCGGCCTGCCTGGCGCGGTGATTAGCGTGCTAGCACAACACAATGACCCTGGAGGTTCTTACCGCTGGGATCATTGTGAGTTCAAGTCCAGCTCATGCTGGTTTCGTAAGTGTGAAGGTCTGTCATCAGTTTGCAGATAATCGTTGGTTTCCACCTCACCCCGCTGGTTAAGATCTCCTCTCACCATATAATGCTGGCCGCTGTCATATAGGTGGAGTATTCTTGAGTAGGGCGTAAAACTCCTATCAACTAAATAAAAAAATATACGGTTGGAGGTACATCAATTACGCGAGGAACGTCAGTTCTTTGCTTCGGACTCTGGTCATGAAGCTACATGTAGGTTTTCACCAGCCGCAAACCCGACCGCTGTCGTGTATGTAAACTAGTTTTGACTACGGTTCAAAACACAAAACAGTCTATAAACCCCCATTCTGTAGACATTTCGCCTGTATATGACTATAATTTCAGTTTCTCGTTTTATTAAGCCTTGAAAGAAATTTATTTCAGTCGGGTAATCTTGTCATTGTTAGCTTGTCGATTTTACGCAGTAATTTTATCTTTTCCTGTGCATACTCTACCCAGACTGCTCGATTGAAATAATCACTTCCTAGCAAGTGATGTAACGTTTTTCACTACACAGTTTTTCAGTGTGTTGAAGTTATTTATAATAACGTTGACATAAAAGGTTGTAATTAAGTTTACACCCATGAAGAAAGCCGTTTTCTTAGGCTTAATGCATTATTAGCGAAGTCGTCCCTAACATGAAAGTTAAATGAAAAAACATGATAGGGGAAGGCCGTGACGCGAGTTTTGGCCTTGAACAATGAACGAGTCAAATTATCTTCGCTGAAGGCGTTTCACCAGTACAAAGTAACTAAGTAACATATCGTCTGTAACTTGCCAGTGGTCGGTGGTATATTCAAGGTATATGACGGTAACACCAATCAAAGAAATCCTGACTCTGTGACCAGAATAGTGATCGATGGTTTCGTAAATGCGGGCACACCCGTCAAGGGGTCACTAGTCACTGCTGAGCCATGCAATTCATGAGGAAATACCCGACTTCATCTCACAACTTCTGAATGATTAAGGCAGCCTACATTATCGGTAAGAAAAACACAACAAACAACATACATAATAAATATTGATGAAATTTGTATTATGGGTTAATTTTATCGTAAAAGAAAACACTATAGGAAATCTAGAACATTTATTTAAAAAATGCTGTTCGACTGTCATACAAATACAGATCTGAGACACTTGTGAGGCTGAACTGGGCGAGACATGCAGGACACCCGATGTTTTATAGAACTGTGCAGATATGGTACTGTGTAGATACACTAAGGTCGGAGACACCAGGCAGGGGACACGACTCGTGTTGACTTGAGACCAATAATCTGTCAGATCATGAGTATATAAACTGTTCCGTTTGTAAGAAGAAATGATGCACATGATGCGTGAGGGGGATAAAAAAAACACAAAAAATCCGTCTCAACCTTTGTCTTCAACAAGACTGTGTACAAATGCATCCTCTTTATCTAGAGTATGTACAACGTGATTTTGCCCAAAGCTTAAAACACTTTTATTGATGAATGCTGATTAAATAGTTCCCGGTCTGCCTAAACAAGCATACGTGCGATTCACAAGCTCCAAAGGTCAAGCTTGACTAATGGTGGTAGTGATGTAAAGCGGCACATGCGCTGTAAAGAGTATGGTGTGTTGGTGGGTAACATATTGCACTATGACCAATCATGTGAACGTATCTGAGCTTCTGGCTGTATAATGACAATTTTACAATATAGCCTAATAAAGCAATCACACAAGACTGTCCTCAGAGTTTGTGGGTTTTCTTAACAACAGCTAAGTGTAAAACCATTAAAATATGCACATACAGCTGTTTTCCTTGATTATTTTTGTTCAAATGCCATGCCATGAATTATTTACATGCAGATAAAATCGTTGTTTTACCGTCTTGCAAAAATGCGCGTCTACCAATATTTGTGGCCTGAAGAAAAATAATAAACGCTGTGCAGGTATGATCTGTAGGCCTACGCAACCTTCAAAAACTTACCATTTTAGACAGTGAAGACATTAGAACATGTCTTATACTATGTTCGATTAACTTTTGTAAACCACTAAGCCAACTCAACAAAGTGACAATGTTTGAAGAATCTGAAAAAGTGCTGTACCTCTGACTAAACAGAAACCAAACAAAAATGACGTCGGTATTGAATTTCATCAATAATATTACAAATCCAAAATGCGGATGTATCATGAATATTTGCTAAAAAGATCCATGAAGGTTAATAAAAACGTTTGTTTCTTCCGTGCGTTACTGTGTGCACCAAAAGCATTCCTCTCCATCCGCAACATCCTTTTTTCGTCCATCAGTGCTTCCAAATAATGGAAGACTTGTACTTCACACCAGTTTCTTACAGCTCATCAGTGATGTTCATCCTCAGCATACTGGATTCTAAAGATCCCATTGGGAAGTAGTCAATGCCTGAAAGAGGGCAACCAACATGGCGACTAATCATTTACCAGTTCCTGTTTCTTAATAACGATTCTCCTCTCCCAATTCTGTGCAGAAACCATGTATTCTTTCTAGATACATGTGCATATCATTGCTGACTGTCAGAGAAGTGAGTATTGATCAGCAAAAAGGCCAACGATTCTCTGCCGTATAAGTTTCCGGTCTAATATGGCGGCCAGCATCACATGGTTGTCTCCAGGATAGAATGTTTAGATGTGTGGATTTCGTCGTCTTGATAGGGATTCAGTGTGGCATAACGAGAGTCTTTCAAATGCATCAAGTTTGATGTCATACATATCATGAAATTTACCTGCAACAATAAACACAGAGCAACTATCAGTAAACACATAATTCAAAAAAGGCAAAGAATCTGTGCTGTTGTTGGTTTCTTGGGACTCTGATGTACTGACATAAGTTCAACCGGCACAGACTTTCTCGTGGGTAGATGGAAGGAAAGTTCATCTCAGTTAGATTGGACTATTGATATATGTAGCTGTATACCCGCAAGGCATTTACGTGTGCTTCCTTTTACCAAATTAAAGGCAACCAAAACATGGCCTTACCAATGCCTCATCCTCAGACTACTAGTAGGGGTAACAGTTAGCAGATTCTTGGATATGAATTAAAATCAGATTTGGCAGAACCAGAACCAGAGAGCTAACACATGAGTGCAAACCTTAAGCAAAATAAACAAAAAGACATTTACCTTAATATGAATTCTATATACACAAAAGGGACGTGAACCCAGACATTTTGTAATTCACGGTAATTAGTTCATATGCAGGGTATCAACGATGGAACATCAAACTCGTTGTATTGTGCTTTACATATTTGCAAAACTTGCATGAGTTCGATACATGCAGTATTTTACCATTTTACATTTACCTTAATACCGATTCTAATACACTAGAGGCTAAGTCGTGAATTTTGTGATTCGGAACTGTTTGTTAATATGTACACAGTTCACCAACAATGGTATATTCTTATCGTGTATCACTGTACCTTACATGTCTGCAAGCCTGAGGTAAACATGCATATGTAGCACTTCTTAAGATTTTTAACATTTACCTTGACATTGCTTAAGCTTTTGCTGCTATACTTGGTACTAGCGAGTTAAAAGAAAAGTACACGTATCGGATCAGTTGTACTTACCAAACTTATAATAACCAGTAAGGCAGCAAAATACGCCACGGAAAAACTGATAAATGCCTCCTGACCCTGCAATGAATAATAGCAATACCGAACATAAGGTAAGATATTACGTGGACCTGGATTCTCGTAATGTATCTAGGCAACTTACTTTCATAAGACTGGAACGCTACTTAATACAACTTTACTTCAAACCATTCATGAAACGAAATCCTGTGTATTTGTGACTTTTTTTATTATAGACAAAAGTGGACAACCATCACCCACTTCAGATTTGTCTTTCCGCATCTTCCCCTGTCTATCTTTCATGCAACGATAGCAATTTTTGACACAATCCCATACTCCACAGTGCAGCGTCGTCCTCATTATTGGCGAATGCATGGCATTAGTTCCATGGGTGGCTGGCGCCAGATTGAAGAATATTACATACATTACTAATCGGACAGAACCACACCTCGATAAAGGGTATACGGAAGGTCGTATTCATACAGGATAAGTTATATAGATTCAAACACACGACCTGATTGATCAAGAAATAGACACTTGACCTCGGGTGACATATACACCTCTCTATCAACTCAACTCTACTCACTTCGAGTAAGTACTCTAGAATTTTTCACTTGAACGATGGCCACCAGTTTTATGATTGGAGGAAACTGTTGGGCCCTGAGCCTATATTGGCCAGTTACTGGCTGACTCTTTCCACATGTGGCATATCATATTGCATGGTGAAACACAAGTCGTGCCCTGTAACCTTCATCCAAGACTACACGAGGGCACCGTCGACCACTCTCGTGACACCAAATCAGAGGAGTACAGAAAATTCTTTTTTCGATCAAAGCAATCCACCGTAAAAATGGACCCGGGGTATCAACATATTGCCTCCGTACCTCGATTTTGAATAACGTTAATTCTGAGCCACACACCGAATGATCCGACAGACCTGTACAGGGTAGAAAAACAATAACGGAAAATTCATTACAACATGGTATGAGAGCTCATTACTAAAAGTAAGTCATACAGCCAGACATGAAGGTCATCTATCCGACGAACAAATCATCGTTTATACATCATTTCTGCTCTGGTTTCAGGTAATGCTTTTCTGGCTATCACGTTTAAGGAGGGCTTAAGCAGGATTGGATAAAAAAAAGGGTTCCTTTCATGATTTCAATGGTTTGACTGGTTGATATATTTCATATTTCCCTAAACGTATTTGACTGTTTCTTTATTTATTTATTTGATTGGTGATTTACGCCGCACTCAAGAATATTTCACTTACACGACGGCGGCCAGCATTATGATGGGAGGACACCGGGCAGAGCCCGGGGGAAATCCAAGACCATCCGCATGTTGCTGCGAGACCTTCCCACGTACGACCGGAGAGGAAGCCAGCTCGTAAACATATTTAAACCATATAAGTGATTGCATACAAGGTCCAATGGAGTTCTTGGGAAATGACTACATACCTTAGCCAAGACAGTTATTCAAAAGAAAGGTGCACAAGGTGATTCCTGCTTGTAACCTCATACAAAAACATCACCTTTATTGTTACATTTATCGGTGTAAAGCATCGTTTTCACGCTAACCGTGTCATTTAGCATCTTACCGTAATTTCTCAGATCTATGCAGCGTCCCTCGCTGTCGTATAGGTACAACAGTACCACGTATCCGATGATTGGAACGACTAAGGTGGATAGAAGAACTATCCAGGCCACCAGGAACAAGTAGACCAGTACGAGCCCCTGAAACACGACATAGATATAAGTAATGTATATGGTTCAAAGTTTCTACTCTCTCTCTCTCTCTCTCTCTCTGTGTGTGTGTGTGTGTGTTTGTGTGTGTGTGTGTGTGTGTGTAAGTGTGTGTAAGTGTGATTTATCTGGACACATCGCCAATATCTTCTCTCCCATAATATGACGTTGGTGATACGGTAGAAAAGTGCGCCTGTTGCATTGATACGAGGGCCTGTGATCAAAAAGATGACGGTTGTCCCAGAGAGTACATGAGAACAAAACCATTAAGATGAGAGCAATGTCGTTTGTTGATACTCCATAGGAATTTAGAAAACTACCACACTGTTCTTTACCGCAAATCGTGGAGAGTTCCGCGTCAATAGACTGATTCAGGCAAAGGATACAGAATTTGAGGAAAGTATTATATAATATCCAATCTTCAAAGTATAAACTTACCACCATGTTAATGGCCCTTGCACACGCATTTTTCTTGAAGGAGTTGAAAACATGGCGGCTTGTAGGATCAGAGGAATAATGACAAAGGATGAGGAAGAAGGTTCCAAATATAAACATGCCGACACATGCTCCCACCAGAGTAAACTCGATGAACCAGAGGCTGAAAACATAAACAATGTTTAACGTAATCGCACTAGGCAGTCAGTCTGGCGTCCAAACTAATTAAACAAACATGATGTTATTTAGACCTACACATTTCTACGAAAACAGCTGTCAGTATAGAGAATTACGCAAAATAAAATATTAAAGTCCAACGAGTCACTCGCATATCGTTCCACGGACAACCTTCCACAGTAGTCCAATCTTGTTGTACACTTTGTATCAAAGGTGAACAAAACTAATCTCCATTTAGACTCATTGTTGTAGAAGCGAACCATCGCAAAAAAACCCATCCCTTTAAAACCTCTTTGGGTACTACGGCCCGCATTTCATAACGCCCTCAATATTTTATTTGTATAACCAAATTACAGGTATAATTCTATGCTATGTAGCAGAATATTCTACGTATGGCTATGTGCATGCTGGGGACTTCACGCCCTAATTTACAATGTTTTGGCCATAAAAGGCCGAGCAGACATTAGGTGTGTGTGTACATATACTGTGTCATCTAGTGGCAAAGGCAGAATATTCTAGCTGAATTTCTTTATCTTGCTGCCTACAGAACATGAACGAGCTTAAAGGAAAAAAAAACAGAAATTTAAGTGCAGGTTATCAGATGGGTCATGGAAAATCTATCCGATTTTTTAAAGATTTTTTTTGTACTGAGAGAAGTGCGTTAAGACTATTCAATGGACTATTCAGATATTTTGAGATAATAATGTGCAGACATTTATTCACTCCAAACTGTTTCTCATCTATAAATCTATTCATGTTATGTTATATGTAAGTAAATCTACCTATCTATCTAAAATGATGTTATGAAAATATCCCATTACTGAATTTAATCCCTAAGGACCACCTCAGAGAATCGTACAAATACATGTAGCTAAAGGAGAAAAAATCTTTAAAAATTATAATGCACATATTTTTAGATACACTTTCAGTGGTCTTTCTGGTGATGCTTGCTTCATTTTTTGTTGTTATTTTCGTGTTTACAATGGATAAGGGAAATATTGAGAAAGCGAGATATACTGTTTAGACATATGCGATGCTTCTTCATACACATTACATTCTGCACCTGTAAGCCATGGTTTGTGTTCTCGTCTGAATGTTACTGACAAGTGGTTTTATCACCGCACCCTTCACCCCACATTCCACCCTCACTAGTTAACCCAGAAAATGTGCAGGCGACCAGGCATTCAGAGATACAACTGCATCTGCATACCAAACATCAGCAGATAACAGTCATCATATATAAGACGGTCGCGTTGTAAATGGAAAAGGCTGATAACCATTTTGTAATAAAGATGGTAGACGCAACAGACAATCTTTCTTTGAAACCACACTGGGTAACAAAATTATTTACGAGAAATTACACCACGTTTTCGTGCTGCAGCAGAAATCGAACTAGATCTGCGTGGTTTTTAGCATTTCTGTTTCGACCTAGATTCCTCTGACGATAGTAAAAAACCGTGTAACAGAAACAGGGTAGCGCCAAAACAGCGTGAGTAAAAATGTTCATTTTTTGAGTGCTCGAGTCGTTTCGTTAAGGTACATGGTGCATGGCCTAATTATGGCGAGATATGCGATGGAAGGCCCAGGTGCAGGGGCCCGTGCCTTGCTAAACTGCCTGAGACACTTAAAGTTACAAATTGGATCCTAAGTACCCTATAGCTCTAGATTGGCTGAAGGCCTACACTGAGACGATGGTATCTACGTGGTTGAGGGGGGTGAGAATGCGCGAGGAAGGAGGAGGAGGGGGGATGAGGACCAGCGAAGACCAGACATACCAGGGCATCCGCTGAATTGCAATCAAGGTGAACACAGCGCCATGTACCTATACCGCCATCCACACACTTAGGAACACACAAGGGTTGTGAAGACTATACAAAAACTGGAGAAAATGTTTAGACTCTAGTTGTGTTTAAGTTATGTGAGCGTGTGTATCAGACAAATCTGCTAATGACTTCACCGCTCGTTATATTAGGCTAAAGACACGTTTACTATAGAAACTAACAGTGCTTGGAGCTGGTGGAATATTGCCAGGCAATTGCCTGTCGACGTTGTATTGCTCTTGTTACCTAAGTGTACAACACTTATACCACCTGGGATAGTTTTCTCATTACATCAAATAGTATTACTTTGCAAATAAACCCTCTTGGTTATACTCGATTTTCTTGGGCCAAAAAAAAATAACATATTCGCCAGTAGAATTAAAATAGCTTCAATTATTGCCTTTCACTAAATATCAGACTCGCACCTGTATTATTTATAGAGCTAAAGTTCGAAAAAGTTGAGGAACTTCATCACCGATTTTGAACGGTAAAACGTGCGAACACGAGGCTGACATTTTGTAAAACGTCATTATTTGGATTGTTTTAAAATAACAGCAGAACTTCCACTGGATTTGCACTTTAACTTACCTATGTTTGTACTGTTTTGCAAGAACAGTTTTTTCGGTTAGAGTACCAGAACACCAGTCATTGTGTGTAACCATGACTTTCACACCTGCCTGTATTCGGGTTTTAATGTACATCTATCAAACAAAACACTAGCGGTAACGTTTATAACGTGATATTTTACATGTATGTATGCTTATCACCCATGGGCTCGATGCGGTAATAAACTACAACAACAAAAACAATAGGTCTGCGTTTTAAAAACAAATAATCAAGCTTTCTTTATAATGTCTCTTTATACAGAAAGATGTGTGCACACCCACACTTTATGACTTTGGGAGTCAAGTGTGACTGTAACGCCTGCAAGTTAGTTTCCAAGCAACAATATGCCACTCAAGCCTGTACAGGATATTTGATATGCACTAAACTTAAGCTGGGTTACATGTTACTATAAGCGGTTCCAACAACGTCGCATAGTTCTATATATATATATATATATATATCCATGTATTGAATCGCGTATCTTTATGTGAGTATTATATTTTATTCATTGTCAGTTCTCTGTTGGAACTGGGTATGCTATGGGAAATATAATGCAGTATAAGTTCATCTGTTGCAAAGAGAAACCGAAACATAAACGAATCCCATAGGACATGCTTGCATACCAGAGTCCCTCTATTTGTCACATATGCAGGCAGGAAACTAGATTGACAAAAACGCTGGGAATTTGGTGCAGTGTTAATAGCGGATCACAGAAATAACAGACTGAGTCACGAGTCCATCATTAGTATGGAGAGTAAATATCTGTGCAACAAAGGTCACATGTATTAAGTATCATAACGTCCACACAATAATTGTGTCAGGAATATTTGACCTGTATTTCACTTTCTCTTACGGTCATCTGGAAACGACTGATAAATGGACCACTATGGGCTATACATCAGGGGCCTGATTGCCAACTCGTGAGAGGACGATATACCTAAGTTTATCAAGATATTGAACAACGCACGCGTCCACAGTGGGTAATTTGATGCGGCTGTATTATGCACGTGCTTACATCTGTACGATGCTGTAGCAATTTCGCAGATGTGTATATATGTATGTATGCTTGGGGTGTTCACGACCAGTGACGTCTAATAAATTGCAATTAATATCACTGCATTTTTAACCTAATTCTGCATAAGCCACAGCCCTAAGGGACGTGTAATTTGCTACTATTTAAGTTTTTACATGATCACTTAGAATAAAACCCTAACTGAGGTAAAATGACAAGAGGCCGTATTTCACCAATTACTGTTACATATTTGCCAGCTCTCACAATGCCTTCGCTGCTCTGGTTTTACTCTCTATGCTGTACGTTTTTAATTATGTTACCAACTGTTAGTCATATAACGAAGAGGTGTCCATACCAGACATGACACCCAAACCAATCACATTATAGTGACACCAGCACAACCAGACCTTTTTCTTTGTTCTACCTTCTCTCTGCTGAGCACCAAGCTAATCAGCAACAAACACCATTTTTAAAGTCTTTGGCATGACGTGTACAGGGATACATTCAACTTACAAGTCACTGTTTACAACCAGGTCACGTGTTTTTCGAACACCGTAGACAACGCCGCCAGTGATTCCTCCCAGACCAATCAGAAGCAATATCCAGGAACAGAGCGACGGACAAGGCACGTGAGCCAAACACGATAAACATTGCTCACAGGCGTTGTTCTTCTTCGCTGGAAGTATAGAAAAAAGTATTACAATTAAGTTTAGATTGATTTTGTATGTCGTTTAAAACTTACATATAATGAGTTAGTTCAACTACTATCCACACTAATGATTAAAGCTGTCAATGAATTAATAACGTAAATGAATATTGGGAGGAATAAATTAACCTAGTCATCTGATTGCGAATCAACAACAAATTATGGTGGTCATTTTACATCCTGTTTAGTGATATACGACCCATTTCACTAAACGAACAGTTTGTTCATTTTGTTTATGGTATACTACAGAATTTCCATCACTTTATTGGTCAGTTCCGTCTGACATTACGTGACGTAATGAATTCAGCGGTAATCATGCACAATTATACTTCCCACGTCATGACAAACTACTTCAACAAGGCCACGGGCGGAAGTGCATGTGACAAGCTCATGGAGATGAACTGGATATAACAGGAAAACTAGCACAACGATAACACTGCACATGGGATTCACAATTTGTGCTATACTATAAAGGCGCGTAAGTGGTACTGCTTGATCCAAAACATGTAACACAACACTGTGGACAGCTTGAGCAATTCTGAACCCCAACAATTCCACTAAAAATAACAATGTCAAGCATATTACTTTTAGGCATACGCAACAATCAATGGCGTTTGCGTGGAGGAAGCATTTATAATGCTCAATATACCAAAGCACATGCAGCCAGGGTGCATGTCTCTTACCAAATAACCGCATATGTCGGAACTAGACATAGCGGATGTATAAAGCTTCATGGAATGATGACTTTCCTCACTTCACAATTGACCTTTCCACTTCCAACGGAATCAGATATATAGAGATTTAGGAAAGTTGAGGCTTCATATGAAATGTCACGGTGCAAAGCGATACTAGTCCCCTTTACATGTAATGGAAACGCCCTCATACAATGTAGGCCTATACTTGTGCATTTTGAATGTTTCTGTGTAGGGCAAGGGTAATGCTCTTGCAAATATAAGGTATATGGGGCTATCTGGTAGTTAGAATGTTCATTTAAAAAAAAAGCTGGAAATTGCTCTACATCATGATTTAATGATCCGTGAACCGTGCTGCATGCAACAGTGGGAATGTAACGCGGTTTCACTCAACAGTATATTAGATCGAAAGTACCTGTACTATGACAATCCTTATAGATTGATAGAATAGCATCAACTTCTAATCAGCATGTCTCTTGTTTTTCGGCATTGTTAACGAAGGCGAACAAGAGAAAAAGTTGGTACGATAAATGTTTCCTTTGAGCATTATGCAATGAAAATAACTGATATAATTTGCACCGTCTCGTCGGGGTCAAAGCTTTCCCCAGGCCAGAACTTGCATAACGTCTGGATAATGACTAGGTGCACCAGCCGCTTGAAAATGTCAGATCAGTCATATATTCGATCAGTCAAACAACCGCCAAACACAAAACATCCATTACACCATCTCACATCATGAATCCAAAATAGCAAAAACCAGTTCAGGTGGATTTCATACACAATATGTATACATCATACAATGTATAGATAAAGCGTTTGTTTGAGTAATAAATTGTTTTACATTTTTCCGCTACATGTTTTTGCGCTAATAATTCCTGAAGGCACAGCGTGACGTGCGATTCCATGTGCCTATAGGCGTCTTTAGCAATGTGCATATAGCTACGAGTTATCCATATTCAACGATCAACACGGATGACCGATCACAGTTAGCCTCAGAGCTGACTGTTCATCGGGTGAGATATTCTCAGAGAAAGCCAAGGGTACCAAATGACCGCGTATACAAGTATACATGGACTCCTCATGACATTATTTCATTTATTTATCTGATGTGTGCCGTACTCATTTACGGCAATTTCTCATTTATATATGCATGACGGTGGTCAAGGCATATAGTGAAGACAGCCTGGAGCACACCAACAAGTCCCTGACAACCCTCCTGAAGTCACAACTGAAACAGTCCAAATATTACTGTAAACATGAAACGGAACTCTAAAATGAAGATTATGGATTTAAGGCAAACGAAAATTTCGTATCTGACTGCAGCATAGACAGTAAAATCATGGCACACTTCCAACGCATCCGTCTACCACACAATAGCATGGGATACATTTTGGCCTGAATCTCACCTAATCTCTCATGGTGGTTATTCAGCCTTATATAGCAGCATATGGAAGCGGGCTAAGACGAGCAATGAAGTCGGTGAAGGAAAAAGCCCGCGGTAATCACAGTCTGTGTGTATATGTGACTGAGGTGAACATATACCAGTAAACAAAACTTTTTTATCTGTGTAACAAATTACCCTAAAATAAGGAACTAATTACATTAATTATGTCACGTATATATAGGCCTCTCTTATATGAGCAGATGAAAGTATTGCATGGGACATTTTCAAGGCCTGGCTATTAGGCCTATATGTGCCCTCGCCTTTTCCAAAAACGATTACACATTAGTATGCTATCAATTAAATCTTTCCAGGATATTATAATTACGAAAAGAAGAAGGTAAAGTTACACAAAACAACATAATACACTCGGCCATATGAAATGAAGGATACGTAACAGCTGAGGTATATAACTCAAGTGAAAGAGAAAATGGGAGTTACAGGTAGAAGAGATGAAGTTACCCATCAAGAACACAGCTAACATTGTGTAATATTACGATGTTAGTTCTCAACCACAGTGTGCCAACATTATCGCCATTTATCTGTGAGCAGCCTGCCTTAAAGAGACTTACGCTCCGAGGTATTAGAATCCGATCCTCCTTTTGTACTAGCCCATGCTGAGCTCCGCCATTCGGAACAAATCGGACATTTCCGTGGCTCGAGCATAACGGCGCAAAAATATTGTTTAAAAAATCGCAGGTCTGCTCTCTCAAGACATGGTGGATGTAAGAACAATCGTACAATAAACATGTGTGAGGAGAAATAAGCCTGTCAGAGACGAGTCTAACCTTTTCTATAAGGTAAGTCGGGAGAAGTTGGTCGACGTGAAAAGAGTGTCTAAGGTGGAAGCGAAATCTCAGTGAAAAAAGCGAAGTAGCTATATTTACCACGGTGTGTTGGAACAGTTTGGTAGTGATGTCTGGTGAAATAAGAACACATCTGAGTCATACACCTAGGAAAGTCAATTACAAGGTGTCTGAAGTGGTGGAAACATAGAGGAGGGGAGAGGGGGCAACAAGGATTGTAGGGTGGTGCAAAATAACACTTTAGCTGTTCTAACAAAACAATTTCTATAGCGTTACTTTTATTCCGAAATACTGTTGGCACTCTTTTAAAAAGTAAAGCAAATGTCATATGACCACATCAGCAGCCAGAATGTGTGAAATGGTGAAAAAAAAAACAGTTGCAAAACAACCAATTGTTAGTTTACATAAGTAATCAATGAAAATATTTCATTATTTGTTCCAATTTCAATTTGTAAGGAGGGGTGTGTGTAGTTTTTGACACTTTCTGCAATACAGAACTTGTCCTGTAGATCTGTTTGATAGCCCGCATCAAAGCAATTGGGGCATGCATGTAAGAGGTCGTTAGTATACGCGGATAGATTTATCTGTGACTGTACTTTTGGTTGCATGGTAGATGGTTTAAGCCGTGTGATAAACCGACATGGTGTATCATTACAGATACTTGCATGTAACTATCTGACATGTACACCACGAGACATCTTTTTAGTGCACATGTATGTTTGACTCTCCAAAACCGATTGATAAAAAGTTTATTGAAATGAAATCACCGAGCTCTGCCCGGTTTACTCCCACCATAATGCTGACTGCCGTCGTATAAGTGAAATATTCTTGGGTACGGCGTAAAACACCAATCAGATAAATAAATAAATAAAACGAAAAACATCCTTAAATTTAAATTACCGCCTTATCCTAATACACAACTATGAGCACTTTAGACTGAAGATGATGATAGGGTTTAACATCGAATACACCTCAAGACAACTGGACCGGAAAGCGGTTCCTAAAATGCGACAAGGTTCTCAATTTATCTGTAACAAGAAGATTCTGACATTGCCGTAACAGTGAGAGTAGCCCTCTTCTTCCATGCACGCACCTGGTCAGTTAAAACCGTTACCAGCAAACTATTTATATCAATTACATTATGAGTGGAAACCCTGTATATAACAGCTAATGCATGTCAGATCTACACTGACCTTTATCCACAAAGAACGGGAGCTTGATTCCTACAGAAGAGCGTCTTCGGGAAGGAAGATATGTACTGCATTGTTTATTTGGCTCTGGAAGGAAGAGTTCTGTTTGCCGGAAAATAGTTTGTAAAGAATTCACACATGTGCAAAACAAAGAGACAAGCGGCCAAACGGGGCCTGGATGTCATTGACAAAAAAAGGTTTTATTGTTAATATAAAAGACTAAACATGGAGTAAACCCAGAGCGGCGACGACAGTGTGATAGTAACCGGTGAAATCTGAACTGGCCTCAGAAGTAAACGGTCGCGTTTTTCATCTAAAACACCGCAAACCGAAGTCTAATGTGCTCGAAATACTCTTTATAACTATCCAAGAAGTTGTTCCAATAATAGTTCTAGTATATAAATTGAAATGCATTTGGTACAAAGTGGACTGAGTGCATCTTAAAAGCCATTTGCAAAATCTTTTAAATATGGCAATCTAACATCAACAAAATCGCACGTGACAACTACAATGGATTAAGTCCCTTTAATCCTGTAACTGGCATTGATAAAGAAGTTGATGAGGACGTATAGTAATGTTACTATGTACATCTAAATGTCGTGTTAATAAACCCAGACACAGTATACAGATTTTCTGTATCTCGATAAGATTACCTGCAAATTTGTGCTTTGGAGTCATATGAACCATTTGAATATAACGATAGTCAACGTAAACTTATCGACCTGCTGTCATAAATATTTTGTGGTCACGTAGTGGCTTATTTCTTCTGAAGGGGTACTGGACCCTGTTGTTGGAAAGTCTATTAGCTAATACTGGTATTAAGTCACATTTTATGTTTAGGATTTAAGTAAAATTTAGAGGCCAATACAGTTGTCCAAAGTCAAAGCATAACAGCAGCGGATTAAGTTCATATTTAATGTACAGTTATGCAATTATTTTTTGGCCAAGTACAAAATGGAAGACTTGGCTTACAGCTTAACCTGCGGTTAAGCCTTCAAACAGTTTTGAACAGCCCGGCCCTGGTTTGTTAAGTCCGCGATAACCCATTCCCTGTACCTGTATCATGAGACATGGAGAAAAAACTAGCAGCTAAATAAAAAAACAACTTGTAGGAAAATACGCGAATGTGAAGCACAGCGTCTATATACTAACACCGGTTGTAATAATAGAGGTGTACCCACGGCTTTCCACGGTAAGACTGACCCTCCCTCCAAACGGCGTCAGCCTCGCCAACGCTGACATTTCGCTGGAGAAACCACAGCCGTGTGAATATACACTTCACAGGCACTGCACAGCTCTTCCGCGGATGGAAACCAGATTGGTTCATGATGTACTAGACAGAAGCCAAGGTAGCGAGATAACGCCCATCGGTTAAAACACGAAAACCTGCCATAAAACATGCATTGTGCTTGTCTGCCAATAACTACAATGTACAGACTGCCAGGGCGTTCGTGCAATATACTAGTATACAGACCAGCGGGGATCTTTCTGTATTTTTCAATTATTCAATGCTGCAAATATTTAAACGATAGCAGCCATGACAACACTGTCATCAAGACAACCAATACGGTCATATAAAACACGTATTTGCTAGAATGGCAAATAAATGCTCTGTAATAGCAAATGCTGTATTATGTACGAAGTGTCGATGTCTTTCCTTGATGTGAACACAAATGCATGTGAACTCCCGGGGTGTCCCTACAAATCAAACAGGGCCTATGCTGTCGTATATTGAAGCAATAAAGTTCTCAGCGCATCAGATATACTTAAGTTTGTTTCCTTTCATTCCACAGTCATTGATTCACTGGTCGCCTGACTCTGCTTAACACCTTTATGTGTGGGAAACTTTTAAAAGATTTCCTTTGCTAAAATGTCTGACTCGCAATTTTTCCTCTCCTCTTGCACAATTTGCCAGTAGGGTGCACTATAACAATAAGTAATTGCGGTACTTCATGTGCCCTTTATAGATGGCGCTGCTTACACGCACATGCCAACGAGAAAATTGTTGACCATTACGGAAGTAATTACCCCTGAACTATATTGGCTAGATCTGCCTGCTGATACCAAAAGAGACCCCCCCCCCCTTCGCGTTACCACATCTGCTCTAGCCATAATATGTATCATCCGGCCTTATACTTTCAGCTAAGCATCTCATATTTTGGAAAACCGTTCAACTAGAAATCTGTGTACCTCTGCATGTAGAATAGAAAACTGGAACATCACCAGTGCTACGTTGATCGTGCATGAATAGCTTTAAACTGAGTCTTCTCATGTTTTCCTTCTGAAACGAAAACGGTCAGTAGTACAGCCAAACGTGGTAACTGAAAAAAGCTTATAATCTGTGTATCGCAGAGGCTGTCTATTGCATAGGTTGTACATCGCATTAACTCTGTACCACATAGGCTGTATGCCACATGAACTGTGAGTCACATAAGCTGTGTGATACATGATCCGTATATCACATAAGGTGTGTGACACATACTCTATGTATCACATGCCCTGCACATACATCCCATAAACTGTATACCACAAAAGCTGTACATCAAATGAACCGTGTATCTCATTAACTGTATGCCACACGATCTGTGAGTCACATAAACTGTGTGGCACATGACCTGCGTATTACATATATTACATCACATGACGCGCGTATCACATATGCTATTACATCACATGAACTGTGTGTTACATAAGCTGAATATCACATGAACTGTGTATCACAAAAACTGTATAGAACATGACCTGTGCGTGTGCCTCATATGCTATTACATCAACCAGAGGACATAAACTGTTTATTATACAACGTGGCCTGTGTGTTACACATGCTACATAGCACAAGAACTGAGTACATGACAAAAAGATGAAACTCGATGTATAGGGCACCACCACCACAATAGGCCGGCATTTATGATGGAATGTGACTTTGGCCTTGACATACAGGCGAGCCTAAGTAGGCCTTCTCCATTCTGTGTGACATTTAATATCTGTTACATAATTTGGAAACGACTTGGTGATTCTCGATAGGGCAGCTTCCGGTAAGTGTCGTAAAATTTCTATAACTCTATCCATGAGATCACAACAAAGAACTGCCAGATAACAAAACCTGGTCACTATTTCGAGACAATGTGTGGCACAAACCAGGCCGAACATTATAGAAACCTGAGGTAATCGGGAAAGGAACTGTTGTTACTGGGGTATCTAGTGCAAAAAGACCATTCGTCTCCCAATCCTGCTCTTCAAGCAAAGTAGAATCTGCAGTCCGTGCTGTTCAACAAGGAACGCAAAGGATTACACGAAAATTTAACCCGGTTCTGAAGCAATGCAAGATGTACCTTTCTTCAGAAAAAGGTGACAGAACATTACTGCATGGCGCATGCGCTAATAATCTTGGATAGTCATGGAGACTGGTACATGGACATACTTGGACGCTGCAATTAACCAGTATATGGAAATATGCTGTTGTCTTCATGGCCGTGACTATTGTGTATATCAGATCACAGAAATACACATATATATAGCGTAATGCTTCATACACCATACATTCATTGTACAAGCACCTATGTATACACTGTACAACTACCTATATATCCATTGTACAACCACCTGTATATACATTGTACAACCAGCTATATATACGTTGTACAACTACCTATGTATACACTGCACAACCATGTATACATTGTACAATCACCTATATATATACATCGTACAACTACCTATATATACACGGTACAACCACCAATGTATACACTGTACAACCACCAATGTATACACTGTACAACCGCCTATATATATGTTGTACAACTACCTATATACACACTGTACAACGACCTATGTAAACAGTGTACAACCACCTATGTATACACTGTACAACCACCGATGTATACATTGTACAACCACCTATGTATACACTGTGCAACCACCAATGAATACATTGTACAACCACCAATGTATACACTGTACAACCACCTATGTATACATTGTACAACCACCTATGTATGCATTGCAAACCATGTATACATTGTACAACCACCTATATATACATTGCACAACCACCTATGTACACATTGTACAACCTCTTACATATACATTGTACAACCACCTATGTATACATTGTACAACCATATATACATTGCACAACCACCTATGTATACATTGCACAACCATGTATACACTGCACAACCATGTATACATTGTACAACCACCTATATACACAGTCTACAACCACCTATGTATACATTGTACCAACCACCTATATATATACACCATTCTATAGACAACTTTCAAGCCCGTGAAACTATGAACAGGTAGGTTTCTTTTTGTTCGTTGGCATTAAATCCCGCAGTATGGTTCAGAAAGAAAAATATCAACGATAACAGAGACAGTTAGGGCCGCCATTCCATCGGATAAGCTGATCTGATCAATCAAATGTAGGATCGTGCGATTCAAATTTGAAATAATTGATCATGTGACGTGATTCTTGACGCTACCTTCTTATATAGGAAGACAAGATAGTCATGTGAAATATAGGGTCCTATTTTAGGATGTAAACTAATTAAGCCTATAATATAGACTTAACCTGGTTCACCGAAGTTTAATCAAAATTGTTTTGCTGTTCGTTACTTTTGCTGGCAGTTTGACACGTTATCGCGACTGTGCGAGCCTACTTACTTATACCTGGGCTTGTAGCCTTAAATATGAACACTGAATTAATTAAGGTAATTACCCGATATCCAGTCGTACTTGTTACTGTTCACTCTGCCTTATACTGGGTGTGTCTTATTCAACAATGGAAAAGATGGATCGTGTTTTAGGAAACATTTTCGGCTCTATAGATAGACCTTGAATACCCATCATGTAAACAGCACCCTCAAAAGTTTCAGGTATAGATATATACGCATTGAGTTTCCTCGGCAGTTGTGAATACGTGTGCACCTGTATAGCAAAGGGCATCTGTTACGACGTATCATATATGTACCGCGGGAATGTGTTACTATCTTCAGGAAGAGCAAAACCGTGGGTAAAGGAGCCCTTTCTTAACCAACTCAATGCAATAATAATACCGCCTTAACAAAGCTATTCGTCGAGCAACGGAAACTTTTTAAACCGAAACTTTCACCTGAATAGCTGCAAGAACAAAGAAGTATTATGCGGAGGTACTGTAACCATGCACCTAAAGTTATATCACGTTAATTTGACAATATGCACCTTGACATTTCTTATTGAACCGCATATATACAACTATATACATTATGACCGTTATAGCAGTTTGTGATATACAAACCTACACATATCAGCTACACGTATATATACAGCTTTGTGGTTAGTGCTAAAGGTATGATAGAGCATTTCACCATATTAACCAACTAAACAAACGCAAACACATAATGCTGCACATAACACGTGGTATACAATGTTTGCACGTCTGTATAACATGTTTGCTTGCCATATTCCAAGAATGACAACCTGTAAGCTATCTTTGAAATTAAACACCCCAAGTCCCGTTGCAAAATGTGCCTTCTGGACTCAGAAATTGATTGGCTGATTCGGAAATTCAGGGTTTATACCTGATTTAACATTTATGTTACCTGTTTCATTATATGTCACTGATTATAGTAGCTATATATAGGGTTATATACTATAATTAAAGCATGTCATCACTATATATATTACCCTTTTCAGCATCGGCGCTTTCGTTCTCATTACAGGTATACTCCATGCTTTTTCTCCACTTGACCATGGTTGCAACGTCTGTGAAACTTCTAACGTTAAATGTAACCTTTTGATGATCCGGGAAATCGCAAGGCGCTCCGCGGCAATGGTTGGTCCGCGCTCAGTATATACGGTATATAGTATAATAGAAAACACTTCCCTGTTCCTCACATTTCACCAAACACTATCTGTGGAAGTTTTATTCCTGTCTGTAATAGCAAACAAACAGCAGGTCAAGATGAAATCTAACTCACAGCGTCCGTGTTGATCCCTCGGGGGCTATAATACAGCTGACCAGTAAGAGCTGGGTCAGTTCCGTCGGTCCAACGATAAATATATCACCCTGGGAAGTCGGCGTGGAAAACAGACGTTCCCGTCCGTGTACCATGAAAAGCAGCAACTGAGGGTGGACCAATGAAGAACTATAGGGGAGAAACAATACCTCCGAGAGTGTGCAGTGCACAACTATTCTCACGCTACCCCAGGGAATGCTCCGCTGGGAGGTACCGAATACACGTCTACAACAGATTTATACAGATTGTAAATATCACTGGTGCTGCATGGAAATAGCTACCGTGTTACATATATCCCACCAAAAACCAAGATCACGAATCCCTGCAGTTTGCATGCGGGGAGCAATTACACGGCCACTTTGTAATTCATCACGGAGGCATTTATCACGTGTCCGTAAAGCTATTTTTATGCCCATGCGCAGCTGGAAAGTCCAGAATCTCAGGCAATTATTTCATAAGACATTATTTGGTCAAAATGTGGAAGTAATTTTGACCCATAATATCGTTCAAAGCGGTAACCGATCCCTATATGTTGGACTGCATCAAGAGCATCCAGGTCTGTTGTCAATGCTAGACAGCCGTCATGACAGGTGCTTTGCGTTTCTACCACGGCTTTTCCCTCGCTTGTTTAGAATCGGACAGTAAAATAAACCTTTATCATACATACGGAGATAAGTGGGATGAAGTACACGCCGAGTAGCGAGTACATGATTTGACAATTACCTCCCAATATTGCCTGGGAATAGATACGTTTGTCTATCCACTTTGGCAAACGACGTGGTCAGCTAGCATTGACGGGACAGCGAGAGGCTGCAAATGGGCCATGAAACCAGGGATTTACTTATCCGTCTTAAATCCGTTAATCCGGTCGAGGATTTGGCCAAATTCACGGATTTAGCACTGCACTATTGGGCATGGGATTCTGGCCAAGTTGCATATAAACATTAAGTTCCTTCCGTTAAACACAACCAATCCTTACCGCGAAAAAGGGGAAAAAGAAGAGATATGCACAAATTAACTATAAGCCAACGACAGATAACAATGTTAACATTTACATTTTTACGAAACTGAGCCGGTGATTTAACATTGTAGATGACTATTGAGATACACACACACACACACACACACACACACACACACATATATATATATATATATATATATATATATATATATATATATATATATATATATATATATATATATAGGTGTATCTCAATAGTCATCACAAGAATATGAATAACACAATACATAATACTAAGTATATGCTCCGTATATAAGGGATTGTATGTGCTTTATTACAGCGCAAACATCCCTATATATCGCTCCGTTTTAAGTGCTGTAAATACATAAAATGCCATTCAGTCTACGTTACAGTATATCCTGAACCGTAACAAGTTGTGTTGCTCAGTTTTTAGTTCTACACACAAGACCATAAACTATTCCATTTTGGTCAGTTGGAGCTGTTTCATTGCAGCATTGCGTATTGAACGCATATTAATTTATAAAAATTGATTAAAATATATATACCCGGGAGAACGTGAATCGATGATTTCTAACTGCTAAACCATATATACTTGGACGGACTGCTGGGAAAATGGAGGTAAAATATATTCAACACTTTACGCATTTCTTGAATTGAAAAGCATTACATTTATTGATTCATTTATTTGATGTGTTTTACGCCGTTCTTAAGAATATTTCACATACGATGGCGGCCAGCATTACGGCTCACGGCCATCCGCAGGTTGCTGCAGACCTTTCCACATACGGTTGGAGAGGAAGCCAGCGTGAGCTGGAGTTGAACTCATAGCGACCGCATTAGTGAAAGGTTCTTGAGTCATTGCGCCGTGCTTGCGTGCTAACACCCTTGGCCATGGATAGCATTATGTAAACTCTTAACCAACATCTGGAAACAGGAAGTGACTCTTCTGTTCCCCACCATATCACTTAAATGTGCTCTTTATCCAAGTAATCATAAACATCGATCGTTATCAACAAATCATTACCTAATCATAATAAATCGTTATTATAGTTAAGATGAACAGAGAGATGCAACTTTTCAGCTTGCACAGTGCATGTGTCACAGTTGAAGCCTCGTAGCTATATAGGTATTAACCCACTCTTTAATATTAGGGTCTTTAGAATTTCAGAGTGAAACTAAATTGACAAATTTCATCTACATTCGCATCAAAAACACTGAAATACGGACTTGATTTCTTCTACATAAGCATTACCGTCCTTATTTGATGGGACATCCTTATTTGCTGTATACATGTATATGTAATATTGGTCCGCTGATTTACAACAGTTAGGCATATACAAACAAACTGACACGTGTGTCTGTGTACAGACAATAATCTGAGTACACGATTGTATTGTTCTGTCTGTCCCAGCTTGGGAAAAGCTGCATTACCAAAATACACTTCACATCTGCAAGATTGCTTACACATGAAATATCCATAACGATTACACTGTATTTAGTGAGCGGAAATATATCCCTGAGATTTGATGTATATAGGCCTACACGGGATGGTAAAATGTCAACAGGGAATATAGAGCACGGCGTTTATCATCCTACTCTCACCAATAGTATCAGGCTATACTGATAACCATGCATACACATAAGCTAGGTATAGCGACGCGGCCAACCACCAGGGAAACTACGCCATTTCATGTGGTTTATTTTCCTTTTTAATAAATAATTTGGATTTGCCTAAAATATTGATATTTGTACAGACCGATATCAGCGATGGATCTGTTGGTTTCAGTTGCATAGGTGTGACTAAGGCATATATATTCATGTACCTTATAATCATAAATGAAGATACTCTCAAGCCACTTCTAAAGGTAGACTCTACAGGCAGATTTCCTACGCACTGGAAATGATATAGGCCACATCTCGCCTTAGACAAAAGTAATACTTGTTACCACATATAAAAGCAATAACTTGTTACCTCCGAGTGCAATGCTCTATACCGCATACTAGAGTAATACTCGTTATACCACTGGTAAAAGCAATACTCTTTGCCTCAGACAAAGCAATACTCGTAATCTCGAATACAAGCAATACTCTTTGCCTCACATAAAAGCAATAACTATTACCTCAGACAAAAGCAATACTCGTTACCTCAGATAAAAGCAAAACTTCCCTTGAAAAAAAACAATCCTCGTTACTTAAGACAAAAGCAATATTCTTTACCTTTGAAAAAGGCAATACTCTTCGCCAATACTTTTTACCTCAGACAGACACGAAAGTCATTACCTCCAACAAAAGCAACACTCCTTGCCTCAAACAAAAGCAACATTCGTTAACTCATATTTAAAGGAATAGTGAGTTTCGCATAGCCTACCTGATGTGATAGCGATACTCGTTAAGCGGGTTAGGCCTATAAAGCTTTCATCCTTCTTTGTTTCTCGTTTTAGCAGCTTAAATCTCAACCAACACTGTCTGTTAAACTTGGTATCAAGTTTGTGCTTTAGGGCTGCGTGGGTTAGGCGATTTTATAAATCGTACTTTAATACTATGCAGTAGAGACGACGGGACGAACATTGAATTTTAGGCATGCTCTGTCAGGGGGCTATCTTTCAGGTTAAGGAGCTAAAGCCTTACTGACATTAAGGTCAAAAAGCAGTATATAACAACCGTACTTAGCTGTCTAATTTTTATTCTTAAATCTGAACAGATAAAAATATCAGAACAACTTTCTTGGATATATTTATTTGGGCGGTGGTATACTTCCTGCACGCCGGTTTCCTCCGCCCACGAAACTCTCCACCATCATATATGCATGTAATTGAAGTGTTCTTTAATGTAACGTTAAACGCCAATGCACCTAAAGGTTAGGGTCGTATGTAGTAATCTGATTTTCTTATATCGCCACCCACTTAAAAACAAAAAAGGAATGGACGTACAAGCTTTGATCAAAAAGTGCTCGATGTTTAATCTTAATGCCCCTATAGTCATGTGTTAGACCATAAAGTTGAGTATCAGGACATACACATATTAGCATTCAAGATCTATTGAATCAGCATACATTATCGGAGAAAAATCAAGACCAACAGTTCCAGTATTAAACTTCTCTGCGCTGAAACTTGTGTTTCCCCTCCCCTCTCTTGGGTTACATTTTGACAGTGCATCAATCAGCGTAATTATATATATAGATGTGTAGGTTGTTTGGTGTACATCATCACAGATCTTCCGAGTAGAGCTGGAATCCTGGTTGTGACTAAATTGGTCAGGGACAAGCCTATAACCCTATGCTGTTTGTCGTCGAATTATTTAAAACTCTGCATGGCGTCAAAAATATTGCGCTTATATAACTAAATAAGATATACGTTTTGCCCTACATGTACAGCAATGTGTCTGAGGTCATCTTCTTACGTCTCCTATACAGATATTTAACGTTCCACTTTTAAACTACATACACCTGTAATTATACGTGCTCGCACACAATGCATGTCAAACTGCAGAACATCGCATGTAATGAAAAAAAAAATTCAGGCATGAAATACACTGAGGCTTTCATGTATACATATGTGGGTCAGTGAAATATATAAATTCATGTACATCTGTCATTCAAGCCGATCTGTGTCAGTATCACAGCTCATGTATGTATACACCAGTGCGCGTATGTCATGCCATATGATACAGTCACCACAGCCTTCTCAATCCTCAGGACTAAATATACCGTTAGTTGATCGACAATATGTCACTCAGTGAAATGTTTGTAAACAAGATCATACGGCCTATAGGCCTATACATAGGACAACAATACAGCTGCATGAAAAGTTAACATATTGCTGTGTGTTTACACAGAATATGTGTTATAAAGGCACTGAGTGACAGTATTACATGATGCTTATACCTCCGCCGGATAAACTGCACTGAGTGACAGTATTACATGATGATTATACCATCGCCGGATAAACTAAGCTCAACTCCAGGATATACCAACTTGTACAACTCGGACTTTGACTTATGGTACAATAAATGCATAAAAGAAACCGATGTAGGTCTATGTGATCTGCGCATGCGTGGTGGTATTAAGTCGTTAAATTGGAATAGATATTTCACTTGCATCATACAGTGGTACAACACACTCAAAAAATTAATCTATTAATTTTTAACAGGAATTTAAGTCTGATTTTTGGACTGCTGCTACATCACAGATATATCTGCATATAGTGGGATATCGATGACGGTATCACTGAGCCATATATGCCTGATGTGTACCACTCAGTTCTTTGGACAGTGTACATACCTTGTACAGGTGGGCCTAGATGTCTATGAAGAAGAAAACAACGCCTACAGAAGTAGCGATATTGCACCTTTTGATATATACATGTAGATCGACAACACCTTATATTAATAACTTTATATGAATATAATATAACAAAATATAATTACATTTAAGCATGTAAATAGCACGCCCCTGACAAACCTCAGCTAATTGCCCATGCACACACCACATAATTGTAATAGCCGCTAGGTCAAATCAGTATGACTTCACACATGCAAATAATACGCTCAGAGTACATGACTAGCTCACTGCAGACAAATATATTGCCTTTTGTTTTGTAATTATTTTCTGTTTTTCCATGACTTAACCGTTTGACCTCGAAAATAGGCAATGGATAAAAATGCGTGTCTTCCATACACATATATGACAAAATGTAAGGTAAATGCGTTTGATTCATTCGAAGACGTAGAACTCTTTTCCATGTAATTATGATTTCTGCACTGTCCGCAGAATTACCGCAATTGTCTTCTATTTTACTGACTGCCTAAGTCACTGATAACATGACCTATGTGTGTATGCATGCGTGGGGTTTTACCTCGTACGACATTACTTATAAATGTATATTCTAGGACAGACTATGACGAGGTGATCAGAAAATCTTCCATTCACTACTGACTGGAGCAATGATATCTTCACAGTTCGACCCACTTACTCGTGCAACATCTAGTGGACGGATCTACTCATTATATAATAATGACTTGATTCCCCGCTAATCGGATTTATTAGCGCGTGAACTCGTCAGCAATTTACTGGTGAAATGACTAGTTTGAGATGTCACGGACTTTTCACCGACTTTAAAATGAGCTGCATTATTATCTGGTGGGATAATTAGGTCATACTCTGGTGAATAATCGATGATTCTTTAATTCACTATAGTAGGTGGATTACTTGATGAATCGAGTCCCTGCTTCTTTAATATCGTTGTTCATGGACGGACACTAAACGGCACACAATTATAATCAGTTGAATGGAATTAATCCAATAATTCACCATTCGACAATAAGGTCCAGATTTCCTTTCTGTACGTATTGGCTTTCTTTGAGTATACCGATAGCAAAGAGCTCCGGCAGATGTACAGGTAAACCAGGCTGCATGCACACAACACTTACATGTAGGCATAGATTGACTGAATGAATGAATGACGTGTTTAACGCAAATGACTGACTATCTTTCCCACATGTAACGCACACACTGGCCGCCATACAGGTGCAAGGCTAGCGGTTACCAAAACGGGCCTACGAACGCTGTCGACTTATCACTGTAACCAAAGCTCCTTCAAACAATGAGTGCGGTGAATGTACAAATCTATAAATTCCTCGTCCAAGGCCAGGTTTGAACACGCACCTCGAGTGTCTCGTGGTTGGGCTTCGTGGAGTCGCACATTACTGACTTAGCTACTACCCGTTCCCCTAGGGTATTCGAGAATGTCAAGGTATTCGAAATTGTCACACGACAACTGGTGCCCCAGGCTGTCGCATGACATCAATGTAATCCAGCCTGCCGCATGACAGCGTCGAAATCCAGATTGCTGCATGAGATATCTCCGTACATCATGACACAATACGTTTGATTAACCCTCTTCTAACGCAGACTGATATGTGCGCATGACCAGACCTGCAGAGACAGATGTGCCGGGGCTTTGTGACGAGGTAATTGGTTAATGAGGCATCGGCTAATGGTTACAATGAGATAATACATGGTAACAAGGAGAAAATGGTAACAATGACACATGCGTGACGTATAGCTGGAAGCTTATCAGGCACACAACCTTTGTGTCGTAATCAAATGGACATTGTTGTGATGGTCAGTCAGATCATAAAGATAAGCTATATATATATATATATATATATATATATATATATATATATATATATATATATATATATATATATATGACAGTGGACGACATTGTGTTTGTGTGCATGAACCCAAGCCCACTGATTGTTGTACCGGTCAGTATGGTCAAAGAGGCCACTGTCCACTTGACCACTACATGACAGATGGAATCTCTCCTCGTCCACTCCCCAAACACGTGCCCGTTCGTAACAGATGGTCCGGACGACTCCCGTCTGTATACATACCCTGTACCACAAGGGTCAATACCTGTAAACACGCAGGTGTAAACACAGCCCAATACGAACAAATGTCAACAAATAGGCTGTATAAATACACGCCACTGGCTGCGACAGAAAATGCTGTTTGGACACTGCTGAACTGTCTTTATCCACATCAGTCTGGAAACTGTTAAACTGTTTGTATTAACTGTTATGAGACTGTCAACATTAATATTAGAGAATATCGCAAAACTGTCTTTACACAAACAAATTTTGGATGATGATAACCTGTCGATATGAATATCTGTTTTGACGCTGCTAAAATGTCTATGCAAAATGTCAGTTTTGTCGATGCTAAAATGTCTACATCAACGCCAGTTTGGAAGATGATAAAATGCCTATATTAATATCAGTTTGGAAGATGCTAAAATGTCTACATCAAAATCAGTTTGGAAGATGGTAAAATGTCTACATCAACACCAGTTTGGAAGATGATAAAATGGCTATATTAATATCAGTTTGGACGATGCTAAACTGTCTATACATTAATCTCAGCTTGGACGATGTTAAACGCCCGACGTATATATCATATGAATGTCCAGTGAACCCTGTCCAGGAAAATGGTTCCATCCAGACACGATACGGCACTAAAGAACAGGTATAATTATATGAAAACATTTTTGAGAACGTAAATAGGTGTGAATAGATATGTGAAAGTAGCCTCAGATTCCCAAGTTGTCATCTCACCTCATTTCATTGAATTCTTTCATACCTCTTCTAGAGAATGTGACACGTATGAGTTTCATAATTCACTACACAATCGATCAATCAAAACTGTATTGAATGATTGATTGGATTAGGTTCAACAGCATTATTGTATGTGGATACCTGGCGACACGTGGATGCACGCCTCCGCGGCTGTACAGATAACTTTTCAGCTGTACTAAGGGATGTTTACTATGGTGCCAGCTGTTCTTTACATACTGGATTGTGAATACCATCAACGCATGTCAACAGTTGTTGTTTGTAGCGTACCATATACTATGCAACTACTCACGAAATGGCGGTTGTCAGGCTTTCATAATATGTACTGCAGTTTTCAGATAAATACACACATCTGCTTGGATTTGCCACATTTGTGGCTAACAAGTCTGCTATCATGCTTATCTAAACCCATATGCGCCAGGATATAGCCTGAAACTGTTCCGTACATTAATAGTGTAGCCTAACTGGTATAACTACAAAGTACATCAAGTATTATTGTTTGCACTAATACATAATAGCATCTAAATTATCATACTAATTAATCAATAAGTAGATTAATTGGTTTCATGGATGGAGGTTTGCTAGTGAGGAAAAATATATGTTAGTACTGACTGCATTGACGTATAATACTCGAAAGTCACAATCAGGAGAAAGCTGCAGACAGGCAAAAATAATGCAACATATCCGGCAAACCAAATAAACACTTTGAAATGAACGCTAGATACTCAGTGTGGGCTTGGTCAATTTCCGGAGGAAAAAAAGAAACGTCAACCGTAATGTTGTCCCATATGGCTTTTCATGCATTGACATTTCAACTGTTGGCAGGTTACAGTAAACTCTGTCGCATTTGACTACTCAGCTCACCACAAGATGAACGGAGATCTTGTTATGTTTGCCCATGTGTTATGGGGTGCATTCAAGTGCTTTAGAAAGCACTGCGTTCACATCCAGCTAGTCAGCTGTCAAATACCGGTAGTATTTAAACAGTAGTAAACGTAAGAATTAAGTCTAACTTACTAACAGATCCGCCGAGACCTGATTTATTTGCATCGCATAAATATGTACAACAAGCACACTCGTTGTTGTTTGCTTTCCAGGTTCGACTTGTGCACATCAGTTGAATAACTGGAGATCTGTACAGACAGAAAACTCAACGCTATATAGGCCTAACTGCAAGTTTTGTTAACAGAGAAACTTACCTGTCGGCATGGTTGAGTAAAGCTAACAGCACTGCATCTGCACAATACCGTTATATTCAACTTGCTGCACTTTTGACACGGATGCACTCTAAAATAAAGCTATGCTCTACAGCTGTAACTCTACTCCTATACTGTGGTAGTATTATAACAACAGAACGACACGTCCAAGTTCGGCCCGTGTCCCGGCCGATGTTGCCTATACAGGTCGGCTTCCCCCCACCGCGTACCCGCTGTGCCCCAGAGTATTGTCTCCAGCAGAATGCACGCTGTCGGTTTGTTTGTCACAGTTCACTGACGAGTCCGCTCAGGAATATGTTCACACGGAATGCTTCGTTTATTATTAGTCCACATCCTATATACATAAATAGGTCAGACAGACTGGAGAGAGTAACCTGCTCAAAGGAACGCATTCTCATGCGCGATACCTGCAAATCTGCTTTCGCTGAGGAGAACACCGTAAAACAACCACGCGCAGAGAACTATCTACACGTATAGAGCGCTTGTATTGGATAGAACTTGTCATTGTTGCAGGTACTGCATGGATACCTCACGTCATAACAAAACCAATGAGCTATAAACCGTCTACCCACTTACATATACATGTACAGTGAGAGACATAAGTAATGCAATACACGTATCGTCTAAAGCAATAACTAAGAACAGTATTGATTATTCATAAAATGATAATCAATAACATAAATATTAAACTGAAGAAAATTTGGTGGATTGTATAACAGAAATCTATATATCAACTCACGTGTAGACAAACAGAAACTTTTCCGCGGGAGACCACGATCTATTTGTATATACAGACGCATTCGTATAAGTAGAGCAAACATAAAAGCAAGGATTCCCAACAAGTTATTTTTAACTACATGCTTCTTAAAAACATACACGATTCAGCACAAAATTTCATTTTCATGCCTTACTGAATAAAATGCTAAATTAACTTCATCCATCTCGGTGAGAATTAAGGGGAAGGAAACCTGGAATAGGCCAAGATTATGCGAAACCTCCAGACGATGTTTGCTATTTATTTACACACAAAGAATAAAGTTAAGTACTGTCCCTGAAATTCTGAATATAATAAATAATATGATTGGAAACGATTGTGATCTGTAAGAATAACAGTCTGGTAGTAAGACTTGTCAATTAAGTTTAGAACTTAAAAGGGATACAGAATCTATTCTGATTGGCTGATACTGGAGATATGGTTTCCTGATATGGTTAAACAGTGCAATTGTGTCGCGCTTGAATAAATGTACCACACCTAAAATTCATCTTAGGCTAGGCGTAGCCTGGGCTTGTCTATGTATCACACCAGTCAATCAGAATGGATTCAGTGTCCATGTAAATCTGTAGGATTCTGTCAGACTCTCGTAAGCGTAGTTTTCTTTCACCAAAAACAGTGTGCCTTGTAAGAATACGAAATAGACAAGTTCAATAAGCCGTAAAAGCGTGTATGCCTTGGCGTAAAAATGCCAGTTTGCATACGAGTCTGGAGAACACATTCGAACTACATGTCAAAAGCTCAAATGCTAATATATATTTAACCTTCCATAAGTTAAATACGAAATGCTTATAACTTTTTTCTTTATACATATTTTTATATATGTTTGCCAATTCGTCTCTTAAAGTTTAATCATACCCATCCTTTCCAAGGATAAATTGTCTTATCCTTTTATGTCGTGGAATTACCGGCAGATTTCATTTCATCTATTTTATTCTCTCTTCGAAACTAGAGAGAGTTCGAAATTTTAACACAGTCTTTTTGTTACACTAGAACCTATGGATTTAAAACGGGGTCTGGTTATTGTGCAGTGCAATTGCACTATTATAAGGTATTAGCCACACAGATGTGTGTCAAGTGATCTAACGATGCACTGACGTACCGAGCAGTACTGAGCCACACAGACTGTAGTGCATGGTATTAAACAGTATGCCTAACGGATTTGTGCCTATCGGCTGCAAAACATTAGGAGTCGACCCGAATTCAGTGATTCGGTCACTTTTCCCCGCAACATTTTTGTTTTTAATCATGGCCTGGCCGAATCATTGGAAATGCGATCATTTTGTAGCATGCAGTTAAAGAGTGCGAACAGACATCATTTTATTGTAAAAAAAAAAAACAAAAAAAAAACAACAAATAAATAATTTGACCGGCAGCTTATGAACTAAGCCCTCCGACCGTACGTGGTCTGTCTGCTACCTGCGGATAGTCTTGGGTTTCCCCCGGGCTCTGCCTGATTTCCTCCCACCATAATGCTGGCAGCCGTCGTATGAGTGAAATATTCTTGAGTACGGCGTAAAACACCAATGAAATAAATTAATAAATAAATATGAACTAAGTGTTGTGCTTCGCAATAACGATGCGCTCCAAGCGGGTTTACATAGAGAAATAGAAGAAAACCTTGCGTAGATGCGAAAACACACACTGCAGTACACTCTAAATCTGGAACTATACTTCAGGTAATCAGTGACAATTTTCACCACTTCAGAAATGCCGTCATAGTTTCGCTACCAGGCGCCAAAAACGTAAATAGGCCTAAAAAAGTGTCGTTTTGGCCTCGAAAATCCCCCCAAAAATGTGTTGTATTTTTACATAGCATATATAAATACACAGTTTTACAATGGACAACAATGTGTGGAGTACATTGTAGAGACGCTTTACCCATCGCAGAACAAGACACAAATGCTAATCTGTAGTACCATGCACATGTGGATGTATATAGTGCTCGGCCCAAACCACTCAATAAAAGAAGAAAAAGTGCATATTGCACAGCGACGGTTGAATAACATACGTATATATTGCTCGCATGAGAGGTGGAAATAACAACCCACGAGACACGCACTAAAATGGTGAGGAAAAAAATGTTAACAGTGTCATATTAGATTTTATGACTAATATGGATGGTTGTTCCCGTGCCACATTTGTGGCCCGTAGCCAATAGCTTAAATTACACTCGAGTTTCTCAAATGCATTTCGATCCAAATCTGAGTGTGGAAAGCCACGTAAGACATGGCACCAAAATAAATGGACGACAAAATATTTAGACAAAAGTAATTTGAAAATGGCTAATTTAAATGTCCCATGTCCGAGTTGTACCTCTAGCAAGCGCTTTGACCTTCAAAGACCCGTGTTTGGACGGAGATCATCTAGTTCTCGTGGTGCGAAATGAACATGGTATAGTGTCGTGTCTTCTTATGACTGCTTAGCACTATATGAAACTATTCATTTTTCAATGGACACGTGTTTCGTGGTCTGCGGTTCGGAGGGCAGGACATGTGGTAACAGATTTCTCTCTGGAAAAAAAGACGCTTTCCGGGTTGAACAAGATCAAATCTCTTAACACACTTGTCCACCAGGAACCGGACATGTATGTATTTAATAATTACGTGTTAATACGCACCACGAAAGGTTGTTGGGAATGCACAAATCTTTAAAACTGGATGAATGCCCCAAGTGTCCCATCAAGGAAAAGTTGACGGAAAATTTCATCGAGAATTCCTCAGTGCCTCACAACTTCCTATTTATTCCCTAAACTCTCCTGTATCCAAGAGTCCAATCTACTGGACCAATGTACGGAACACGAGCTCATAAATCATCAGAAAGGACTGAATAGATACCAGATGCAGCGTACTCGTGCCACTATGGAAACCTTTCACGAGGTACTATTTTAGGTAAAAGATTTTACAGCAGTTCCGAGTAAGATATAATAGTTACCGGCGGCACCGTCGGTTATACCATTCCACGCAGCACAGAATACACTCACACCGGACAAGGGCCGATAACCATTCACTAAAAATTAGAAATGGTAGCTGTATAATATGCCGGCTGCATGCACCTTCCGGTACCAACGCAGTCACATCGTAGGAACCTGACCACTTGACACTTCAATACACGATAATTAATTCAACTGTATACTTGCGCCTTTATGTTGACTTTATAACTGTTGCTGCTAAAAAGATAAGGAATGCAGAAAAATACAAACTGTTAAAGCACATGAAAGGCAACAGGGTGCTCTAATAGTGTGAAAATAAATAGGACAAGAAACAAGTATACACGGGGAAAACTAAATATCAAAACTTTTGTGATTCAAGTTACTTCTGACACAATTGCCTTGTTCATTATACATTATAACAACATGAGACTAATCATACAGTAATTTCCGCCTTTCGTCACCCCTTTTTTTTTATAGACAAACCGGCAATTTCAACATGACAAACACATCGCAACGTGCTTGATTTTTACAATGACACTCCTTTCTGAAAATAAGAATCAGTTTTAACCCTTAGAAATACTCAATATTAAAATGATTCGGGACATGAAATTGTTTCACAATGGTATCTCAATACTCATCATTTCTGCTGAACGATTCACTTCATTGTTTTAGCAAAACAAAACCATACTAAAGAATTTGTCCTTTATATGGTGGAAGCCAGAATTACGGCTTCTGAATGATGACACAACTGACAAATGATTGCACAAGTGACAGAGATGTTCAACCATAGGTCATACTGGTGGAGGCTATAAGTGATCGACAAACTTCAATAATGTTTGATCATAAAAAAGGCATATAGCCAATGAAACACTGAAACCTGGCGATCTCAAAGATTCCGTCTGACTGTGGAAGTGAACCTTGTGGGTCCTAGCGATCATTCGTCAATGATCCAGAAAGAATTCAACAAATAATGACAAATAGGATCTCCACATATAAAATTTATGTACAACATACATATTGTTCATTGATTCAATGTACAAAAATTGTCATCCTTGAAGTTAGCTTGAGAGAACACGAAGTTCAACAGAGAGAAATGTTGGTGATTTGCGCAACACCAACGTGATATTTACACTTATTAGAGGTTTGATATCACTGAAGTCTGGTTGTGTGTTCACAGACCATAAGTTGTACACTGATACACATTCTGGCCAACAAGCTGTTTGAACAACAGTGATTATAATCAGATGGTTGTGTGAAGAATCTGTAAATGACTAAGATGTTCTGCTGTTCTGGCTTCTCATCACCTCCCTAAGGGCAGTATATTACACCTGGAAATAAAGAATAAAACATATCATGACAGTATAATGTACATGTCAGCAGAAGTTTTCCCATAAACTTAATTTTCATACTTCCTAACTTCTGCCTGAGCCCTCCACCCCCACTTCCCCCCCCCCCCCCACCGACTCTCTCTAAAAAAAATAATTTGACTGATATCTTCTCTATAACAAGACATTTATTGTCAAATCTTTTCACCCAATACTAAAATAACTGAAACTGTGCCTCTCTCATACAAGATGTCTTCAAAGGAATTTTTTTCTTTCACTTCACTTTTTTATTTCTTTAAATATTTGCAAGATTTACAGTTTCACTTGATGTAGTACAACCCAACACACTTATGTTTTTCCATTTATGTGCATTATTGTAGACCGACCAATCAGGACAGGAGAACTAGTTAACACCTGTTGATGCAAAGTTAGGTTTACAGGAAGTACACTTGTCTAAAGAACTTGAACTGCTGCAGGAAATAAAATTTAATATTATTCCACATCATGTACAGAATATCACCCCATCCCCTAACTTGTCACTCACCCTAAAAGGCCCCGCCCATTCCAGGTCTGGGGAGTGAGGCTCAAACGGACCTCTTTCTCATCACGAATAACAGATACTGGCAAACTTCGCTAAAATTGAAATTGAGAAACTTTCATTTAAACCACGAAAATGTAAGATTATAAATTGAATTGCAATGATATTGCATGTACCTTCCAACATCCAAACCAAACGCAATGCAATTCAATGATGGCGTCAGTAATCTCTCTTCACCATCCACAGAAAAGTGGCATTACATGTGTACAATTATAAACTTTCTTTAACACTGCATGAATGGATAGATGTGTAACAAATTATCTACTGGAAAATACATGTAACTATTTTCTTAATCTTATCTTACAAACTTACCCCTGCACTGTGCTGCACAACTTTGCCAATATTCTGCAAATTCTGGAAATTCTCTGCGGTAATGGATCCAAATTCTATTAGCAGATCATTTACCTCCAGTCCCTGTAAAACAGATATTAATATGAAATGTTTCTTAAACCTATACAAATGCAAATTTTTTGAAAAACTTTTACTTCAGATTTCAGTACAACAGTCTATTTATATTCGCGGATATTCCCGGACAAAACTGTGACTTTTCAATGAAAATTTATCTATCATTTTCAGGAAGAATAAAAATGCTTGACAATTAACAGCAGGCCTTCGAGTATTATAAAGACTACCATAATAAAGTATACAAATTACATAGATACAGGGTCATGTGGCAATCTGGCTAGAGGCGTTTGTCTCTGCCCTTCACCAGATACCTAACAAGTCCCTTGATTTTGATTTCATAATGGGCTAATCAGCTGCAATCAAACACACCAGCTAGTGTCTGTGTCACATGTATCCAGATCAAAGTTGAATACTTACTGCAACTGCGCTGGGGGAGCCAGCATCAACTCTATCCACTTTAGCGAAAGGTTTCTTCTCAGAACTGGTTGATTTAGCAGCAGGTTTTGGGAAGGACGTTGTCTGCAATTCTTCATTACTGTGGTCTCGGGCATCAGCATGGATTTTATATAGACATTGTTCTATGGATTTCATCAAGTCCTTGTGGTCATTTTGCAAACCTGTAAATAAGGAAAAATCGGCTCAGTATTTTTTGACTTGTATCAGTGTACTGAGAAGAACAAGTTACCATGTCAGTGAATATGTATAACTGCAGAGAACACAAATCTAACTGCACAGGGAAGATCAAATGTTCATTTCGCATCAAATAAATATATTTTACCTTGTCATGCTGACTGGACTGAAAGCCAGCTGAGCTAAGGTCTACACAAACCCGGACACTTACAGATAACTTTGTTCCTGGCATGTCTGACTGTATATACATCTATGTCTGATCGAGGGTAACCTTCAGCATCCACCAGAGGTCCAGACATTCCAACTCCATCTTGCTGTAAGCAAAATGTGCAATTTATGTACACAGTTTAAGACATGGAAACATATGTGTAGGATCTTGGATTTTGTGACAGTGCAGTACCTGTACACAAAATACTGCACTGCAATTAAAACATCAGAAAGCTGGTGATCTTGGACTTAAGTCAAAGTTTTAATCATTAATGTTCCTGTTTACAGAACATGCAATTCTTTAAACAGAATGCTGAGTAGGATAAAATTTTCGAAGTTGAAACAAAAAACCCCAAACACGGCAGACGTTGATTTGAGTTGTCCGATTCAAAAGTTTAAATGGGTGGATTATTTATTTATTTGATTGGTGTTTTACACCGTACTCAAGAATATTTCACCTATACGACGGCAGCCAGCATTGTGGTGGGAGGAAACCGAGCAGAGCCCGGGGATAACCCACGACCATCCGCAGGTTGCTGGAAGGCCTTCCCACATACGGCCGGAGAGGACCTGGATCACTGTTGAAAGATGGTTTACCAATATTGGATTGACATGTTACATTTCCGACGTTTTAGGGAATCAGTGGACCGCAAAAATATGGCAGGGTTCGAGCCGGTTTTTTTTTAGTGAAATTGACCGGGTGGAAGTCTATATGACCGTAGCCGGGCGTTACGGTAGAAACTGGCCGAGTAAGATAGCATGACACAGCAGATATAGACCGTCAACAATATCCGCGGGGCTTAATAGCCCTGGTATTTTGCGGAAAAGTTTCTGTTGATGAAAGAATATGCGCACCGAATCAAGAATATCTTGGAATTCCTTAATTTCGGCTTCTAAATCGTCTTTCTTCTTCATCAACTCTTTCATGTGTGCGACATCGGATGCCATTTTGTCAGCTTTGTCTTTGGTAGCCATGCTTTCGCATCATTTTTCCGAGTCTGCTTTTTAAAGTTTTTGCTTTAAAAGTCATATCAACACATGTATGATCCCTGCAAAAGGTCTGAAGTTTAAAAACGATATGTGCTCTATTAAATGATTAATTATTTTAAGTGTTCACATGAAATACGAAACTACCGATATAGCCAGCACGTAAACAAATGCACGTGGCTTCATTCGTAATGTATGTATGTGCTTGGCATTTTTACCTCGTACTTAACAATTTGTGAGCATGAGCCCCCCTTCCCCATGTAAGTGATTGTCAGTTTAGTAAAAGATAAACATTACGCTTTTATGTATTTTTAAGCCGTTGGATTGTAAAATTTTTCACTTACTTGACTACATTTAAATTTATGGCTGATGTACTCACCCTCCCCTCCCCCCCCCACCCACGCATTCCCCACTTAAACGCGCATACATTTCCTTCCGTTGCAAAGATAAAACCACTGTCCTCTGTCAGGTTTTCCACCCCCTACTTCCCTTCTGTGCCAAGAGTAAACCACTGTCCTTTACAAGGACTTCCTGACTTAAAGCCCCAGGCAAAGCCGAAAGAGTTGGATTTGAACCTGTGACCTCATTGATCCTATGGCCTCATTGATCATGTGACCTCATTAACCCTATGGCCTCATTGATCCTGTGACCTTATTGATCCTGTGACCTCATTGATCCTGTGGCCTCATTGATCCTGTGACCACAATGGTCCTGTGACCTCATTGATCCTGTGACCTCATTGATCCTATGGCCTCATTGATCCTGTGACCTCATTGATCCTGTGACCTCATTGATCCTGTGACCTCATTGATCCTGTGACCTCATTGATCCTGTGACCTCATTGATCCTGTGGCCTCATTGATCCTGTGGCCTCATTGATCCTTTGACCTCATTGATCCTGGATCACAGCTGCATCTCAATCTGCCTGTCTGACAGGCAATGTATCGATGGTATGCCCTGATGATCTGCAGACTCCCGTGTAATACAGACTCTTCAGTAAACACAATGGGACAGGATTCATAATGCACTTGAAAGCTGGAAAAATACAGCCAGAACATCACCCAGCCACAAAATTCAATTTATATGTACATTTGAATGAAAGTTGTACTTGTTGCTGGAGGAAACTGGAGACCCAGGAGTAAACCACTGCTCTTTGCCAGGTACCTAATAAGTGTCCTGTCTTCAGGGATACATGAAAAGAAACTCTGAAACAAAGATTATGTTTCTTTGCCAAATGAAGACAATTATGCCCCGGAATTTTGAAAAAAAAAAAATTAATTTTTGGGGTATTTTTATATCTGTTAATTACCCCTCTACATTATGCAATTTTTCCATCAACATTCAGATTTATTAGGAAATTACATCATCGTTGATCTGGCTAGGAACACCACCAAAGTGACCCGAGCCTGGTGAACCATGTTGCTACAGTGTGGGCAAGGTGACATGTGCCCAGATACTGCAGGACTTCTTCCGGCCACCCACCTAAACCCGCCTCCTTTCAGTCCGTTCCCCACGCGCCTATCCCCATTCGGTCTGTGAACCATCCCCTAACTCACCCAAAGCCGCGTTATTGTCAAACAGGGCTCATCATTGACGTCACCGCTGCAAGAGCCTTTATTTCTGGACTGACCACTGGGGCCTTAAGACAACTGTACTTTGAAGCCATTTTCACCCCAAAAGACAAAGTTGAAAAATTTGTTTGCACTGTTATATGTTATTACAAATAAAACCAAAGCGTTTCATGTATCCTTTAATGTTGGGGACAAGATTCTAGCTTTGACGCCAAATGCTGCAGTAAACACATCAAAAATACAGTCATGCACCACTCTGATAAGGAACAACATATGAAAATGATAAGCGGGATCAGTTTTATTCGAAACAAAGGACAATTGTCTCATTTCAGAATTATGCTTTGCATTCAACCACTAACAGAACACATGCCCACGTATCTTCTGGTCTCAATGACCATTCAATCACAATCTGAATGAAGTTCAAGAGTACTGTAAGAATCATCAGAATGTTTAATATAACAGCTGGGAGGAATCAAGCTCTTCTGAAATAGCTGTGATAAACAACCCCTTTTCTCCATATATTTCAGCTAGACACAGTCGATCTCTGCAACCTGCTTAACATTCATGCGAGATTCTGAGGAGTCTCTCATGAAGCAATTAAGACAGGCTTGTGGACAGATTTTAACTTACTGGTATCTTTCTACACCATTGTGTTATAAATGCCTTATATGTACAGTATTTATATTATCATTTATAATTTTCAAACAAAGGCACCATTCAGTATGCCCAAAGCACCATACTGCATTCACACGAGAGGAGTTTCGAGTTCCAACTTTTTTGATATTAAAGGTAAAATCAGTCCTACGGTATCATGTGACTACTGAAAAGTTTTATGCAACCTTTTCTGGCATTAACATATCACCTGCCTCAGCGTGTTCCAGAGGAACAAATGACATCTCTTCACTTTAGAAACTTTAGTTCACACACATTCAGCTCCTCAGTTTTCTCCATTGTTCTTCTACTGTAAATTACTTCGTGTGAAACTTTTTTCAGATGCCATTGCTATGTTAAAATGTGATCAAAAATAGTTTTTGACAAGTCACATGATGTGGTAGGACTTTTTTACCTTTAGCAATAAGAGAGTTTGAATTCCAAACTCCCCTCATCATCTGAGTCCAGAACTGCTGTTATCTAGGAGATTTGCCCATTGGCCAGTGTGGGGGCAGTTAATGGTCCTTTCCCTGCCACTGAAAAAACAGATCCTTTGTAACAGGCAGCTTTGTCAGCGTTTGTCTTCATATCTGGCTTTATTTGCTCCCAAATCTTCTTTTTAGGATTCAGCTGCGCATCTGGCGTGCCTGTGGTGAAACATGAAAGACTGTTACTATGCTTCCGTGTAACCCGTGATATGTTTTACATTGCAAACAGCATGTATGTATCAACAAATTCAACCTTGTACAATTTCATCACAGTTGGTAGTGCTTTATACACAAATATTCTCAAAATCTTATGATACTTCTTAATTATCACCTTAAGTTTAAAAGTTGGGAAATACAAGGACTGACTGCATCACACTGTCAATTCTTGCATTCCTGAAAAATGGTTAAATACAGACAGTTGGGCTCGTGTATCTGAATTGATAATTCTCTTTTAAATCATCTACATTTTCTGGTTGGCTGGAAGCTTTACCTTCATAGTCTGGACATGTGACCCGGTCTCCAATGGCGGCTCCTGGGGGTGGTACAAGAATCTCCACCTTCTCGCCCTCAGACACACACATAATCATCCCCTCAGATTGGATGCCCACCATCTTAGCAGGCTTCAGGTTCAGCATAAACACGGCCAACCGGTCCTGCATCTATAACACAGGCAGTCACACGGGTTAAGCTGTTAAACTCTTCTGGTAGGCTTCAAGTTATCGGTAGATTTCTTATCATATAAATGGATGTTCATGGAGAGATCTGATATCTTCATTATGTATTAATATAAGTTAACCTTGTGTTTCATTGTTAGAGGCAGTGTGAATTCTTGATAATCATAACATTAAGAAAGAAGCCTCTCAGTTGGGCAGAAATGTACAGCCTAGACCTCAGATCTTAAATGAATTATTTATTTCATTTGACTGATGTTTTACACGATTATTCCAAAACATTTTACTTACAGGATGTCAGTTAAATTTGGAGATAAGCTCATCTAATGTGTGGTGGATGGGAACTATCCCAGCAATTTTTCATATTCAGGATATAGTTACATGATTGGAAAGGTTGAAATACTGGAAAATCACAAAACATGAAGATGGGACAAAATGAAAAGGTAGATTTTTAGTTTTATTACATTTTTGGATTTTTTCGTGTTGACTTGCCTGTAAAACACAAAATAAAGTTGGTGTAGCCTAACACCTACTTGTTCTAGAGGTATTTTTCCAGCTAGTCCAGAGACAACAGTCCTGTTCTTTTCCTCTCCAACATTCACATCCTCAACAAAGAGACGGTCAGCATTTGGGTGTTTAATAGCAGAAACAATATGACCGACCCCTCATATCAAGTCGGGAAGCATCGATCTTTACATCAGCTGCAGCTGTTGGTGATGGCTTGTTGCCCTTTTTAGTTTTTGGTTTCTCCTCTGGAACAGAAATGCAATCATCTAGTTCTCCACATCCTCAACAGAAGTACATAAGCAATGCTTCATTGTAAATAAAGGCCTCGCTGACATGAACAAGGGGAAATAACCCTGAGTTGTGCATAACTACGGGCTGTATGTCAGCGAACTTATTGCAAACTTTATAACCCTGGTAACTTCAACTTTTAAAGAACGCAGAAAGTTATTCAATAATGTAAATGTATCCATATCGGAAGGAAGTCTCTTTTGAACAAGACATTTGAAGCATTTTTAAAATTCTGATCAGAGCAATGAAGTGGCTGTATTCATAGTTTTGACGTCCTACATGTACATGTATTTTCCTTGCCAAGTCTGAGGCAAACATTAAAATTTAACTCCTAGTACTGACAAAGCTACATCTGACATTAAGGCAATACAGGGTGGCATTGCAATCTTAATCTCTGTGAAGAACTAACACTTTGTGCTTTACCATTACTTGGACTACTTTCATCAACATATTAAGACAGGAATACACAAATCTGAGCCGAACAACTTCTGGAATTATTACCTGGCTTTTCTTTGTTACTGTCAGATTTTTTGGCTTCCTTTTCCTTTTTCTGGTCTGCAGATTTTGATTTGGGAGAGTCTGGGGATTTTGTTTTCACATTGGGTTTGGCTATATCATTGAAAGCTACTGGAGTCTCATCAGATGTCTTGACAACATTTCTGTTAGCAGGGGCAAATACCTGTTTAACTGAAATAAACACACTTTACATTTTCATTTAAAGAAGAAAATTTAAATATCAAACAATGAACATGCATTTCCTCGCAAAAAATGCCACAAAAAAATTCTAAAATGTATCTCAAGTTGATAAATTATACATAAATTCAGCGCCAAAATCTGCTATGGGCATCTCCATTTTGCCTAAGAACTAGTCCTGAAGTCGTCTGTGTTCGGAGGAGAATTTCTGTCAGAAACCCCCGAAGTGCAGTCCGTACATTTCTGGTAGAAAATGTACGTGACCTTCCAACCAGTGGTACTCCACGTTGCTTTGGTGATTTCTGCTTAACGATCGGGAAACCGGAATCTTGGATGTAGGTTAAAAAAGTTTACAAGAACAAGCCGCCAGTTTTAACGACTCTCACGGGCTGAGACGCAACACACCCCCATAAAATTACAGGGTGTTAAAGATGGAGGACACGATGGACTCAGCGATTTATGCCAGGTTTGCCATTTTCAGGCTTTACATGTATGGCGAGGAAAAATCGCAAAATTATGCAGCAGGCACCACCAGATAGAAAAAAAATAATCTCTTTCAAGCCTATAGTGCCATTTTTAAAATTTTCTTCTCCTTTAACACATTAAAGCCCCAAGCTATCTCCTAGAAAACATCTTCAATCTCTCATACAGAGAAAACAGTTTGACAAATCCTGACAGACATATCAGTCTCAGTCTACTTTCACAAAAATGCCCAAATGAACACTATTATAAACAACCATAAAGTCAACTAAAACTACCATGACAGCATATGATTAACATGTGTTACAATGGTGGCAACAATCAACTTATCTGTGACAGCTGTGATAGAACCAGACCTTACTGAAACATCTTAAATTCTGTGTTTGCGTGGGTTAACATCACCAGGGAAGAAAGCCACTCTTGCATTAAAATTTTATCACAATATTCTCATGAGAATGATTTATTTATATATTATATTAGTGTTTTATGCCATACTCAAGAATACTTCAGCTACATGACTGTAGACAGCATTATGCTGGGAGAAAACCAGGCAAAGCCCCCGTGAAAGCCCTCACCATCTGCAGATTGCGAACAGACCATTCGACGTACGACTAGAGAGGAAGCCAGCATGAGCTGATTTCTGCATTGGTGAGAGGTTCCTCAGTCATTGTGCCGTGCTAGCTAACTAACCACTCTGCCACAAAGGCTTCATCATGTAAAAGAGGTAACCCTTTTATTACGGATGTGATTTCAACATTTGTACCTCCATTGTGAATTTCTGCTAAGGCCAATTCTTTCTTCAACTGTTGGACTTCTTTCCTCAGATTTTCATTTTCAATTTGTAGCCTTTTCTCAGCTTCTGCACTCTGGGAAGAGACTGTACAAGACAAGAAAAAAACATAACCATTTGAGGGCTAGGAGCTGTTTCACAGAGGCATGATCCTGAACTATCAATTATACTTTTCTCCAGTTCATAGCATCCTATTAATGGCAAACAATAGAATGACCAGATTCATAATTATTTGGTTGAGGTTACAGTTTTACACAAGAATTCTTTTGTACCTTTTGCCTGCTTGATGAGAGACAGTTGATGTCTAAGTTGAGCTATGATCTCATCAGCAGAGTCAGCGCGACTTTTCAGCCTCTGAATCATCTCTGTAGAAGCCATCCTGAAAACACCAGCAAACATATTTTCCTTGTATACATCATGTATCCCAGTTTGCCAATTTTAAAACATTAAATAATTACCCAACCATATAACCTGTGCTAAACTGGAAATACAGTATTTCACCTAAATTCCAGCACTTTTCAACTGACACATTTTCTTCATTCTGAATAATCATCCATCTTTAATACAGGGCCAGTTAAAGAGCTTTCAGTGAAGTTTAATTAATGTCTTGTCTGAAAACTTCAGTATCATTTTAAGGCCTTTTGTTTTTTGAAAGTGCATTTTTACTGGTCAAACTTTGTGTATCACAGCGTTTGCACTATAGTGTATGTGACGTGTGAAAATGACTGTATGTATGTCATATGAATACCAGGAGCCAGTAGGTGTGTGAACATAAACTCTGTCCTCCTGAGACAGGGCGAGTCCATGTCGAGGAGCCATTAGGTGTGTGAACATAAACTCTGTCCTCTTGAGACAGGGCGAGTCCATGTCGAGGAGCCATTAGGTGTGTGAACATAAACTCTGTCCTCCTGAGACAGGGCGAGTCCATGTCGAGGAGCCATTAGGTGTGTGAACATAAACTCTGTCCTCTTGAGACAGGGCGAGTCCATGTCAAGGAGCCATTAGGTGTGTGAACATAAACTCTGTCCTCCTGAGACAGGGCGAGTCCATGTTGAGGAGCCAGTAGGTGTGTGAACATAAACTCTGTCCTCTTGAGACAGGGCGAGTCCATGTCGAGGAGCCATTAGGTGTGTGAACATAAACTCTGTCCTCTTGAGACAGGGCGAGTCCATGTTGAAGAGCCAGTAGGTGTGTGAACATAAACTCTGTCCTCTTGAGACAGGGCGAGTCCATGTCGAGGAGCCATTAGGTGTGTGAACATAAACTCTGTCCTCTTGAGACAGGGCGAGTCCATGTTGAAGAGCCAGTAGGTGTGTGAACATAAACTCTGTCCTCTTGAGACAGGGCGAGTCCATGTCGAGGAGCCATCAGGTCTGTGAACATAAACTCTGTCCTCTTGAGACAGGGCGAGTCCATGTTGAAGAGCCAGTAGGTGTGTGAACATAAACTCTGTCCTCTTGAGACAGGGCGAGTCCATGTCGAGGAGCCATCAGGTGTGTGAACATAAACTCTGTCCTCTTGAGACAGGGCGAGTCCATGTCCAGGAGCCATTAGGTGTGTGAACATAAACTCTGTCCTCTTGAGACAGGGCGAGTCCATGTCGAGGAGCCATCAGGTCTGTGAACATAAACTCTGTCCTCTTGAGACAGGGCGAGTCCATGTTGAAGAGCCAGTAGGTGTGTGAACATAAACTCTGTCCTCTTGAGACAGGGCGAGTCCATGTCGAGGAGCCATCAGGTGTGTGAACATAAACTCTGTCCTCTTGAGACAGGGCGAGTCCATGTCGAGGAGCCATTAGGTGTGTGAACATAAACTCTGTCCTCTTGAGACAGGGCGAGTCCATGTCGAGGAGCCATTAGGTGTGTGAACATAAACTCTGTCCTCTTGAGACCGGGCGAGTCCATGTCGAGGAGCCATCAGGTCTGTGAACATAAACTCTGTCCTCTTGAGACAGGGCGAGTCCATGTCGAGGAGCCATTAGGTGTGTGAACATAAACTCTGTCCTCCTGAGACAGGGCGAGTCCATGTTGAGGAGCCATTAGGTGTGTGAACATAAACTCTGTCCTCTTGAGACCGGGCGAGTCCATGTCGAGGAGCCATCAGGTCTGTGAACATAAACTCTGTCCTCTTGAGACAGGGCGAGTCCATGTCGAGGAGCCATTAGGTGTGTGAACATAAACTCTGTCCTCCTGAGACAGGGCGAGTCCATGTTGAGGAGCCATTAGGTGTGTGAACATAAACTCTGTCCTCTTGAGACAGGGCGAGTCCATGTCGAGGAGCCATTAGGTGTGTGAACATAAACTCTGTCCTCTTGAGACAGGGCGAGTCCATGTTGAAGAGCCAGTAGGTGTGTGAACATAAACTCTGTCCTCTTGAGACAGGGCGAGTCCATGTTGAGGAGCCATTAGGTGTGTGAACATAAACTCTGTCCTCTTGAGACAGGGCTAGTCCATGTCGCTAAAGTGCTGCTTTGTTTGATCCCAGGTTTCCCAATTTCCAGAAATGTTTGTCAGTTATTTGCAAAAGGTTAGCAGTTTACTCCAGTTCCTACATAAAATTGATCACTATCTTATTAAAAAATTTTGAGGCGAGAAACTTAGGTTGCAACTTTTGCTATTTTAAATTTCAGACATTTTTCAAGACATTTATTAGTAACTCCTATTTTGTTTGTCCCAGGATGGCTCCAAACCATTGTCAGAATGCGCTCAATTTAAAAACCTGATGCAGTCAACAGCCCTGTCGAGGACAGTGGATCGAACTGAGCATTATCAAAACATGTCGTGCCCACAATGCCCAGGAAATAAGTGGTCAGTGTTGCTATAAATCAACATTTTTGTCTCTAAACACTGTGACAAATGTGCATGATAACTGCCCATTCTGATGTTGGCTTTGGGCCATCCTTAGCTGAACAAAACTTTGCCAATGCTAACTCTGTTAGGTTTGGCAAAAACTTGTTCCGCCAAGGATGGCCCTAGCCCTGAAAGACTTTTCCTCCTTTTTCTTATACTGACCTAGCATCGAGTCTGAATGCTAACAGTGTGAATTTCGTACTGCCATCCGATTGTTATCAAAAAAATCTTGGGCAAATAAAAGATACCAACATAAAGATCTGCTTTCCGCACCCACCACACTGCCACCACATGTCCGTACTTGATCTAGAATAGATTTATTATAGCCGTTACGGTTTCCACAGCACGCACTCCTCAGCCACTGCTGCCATCTTCCCACTGCTCCATGATGAAGCTGCTCCAGAAGGCAGCAGTGGTTGAGGAGTGTGTGCCGTGGAAGCCTTCATGGCTGTAATAAATCTATTTTTTCTCAAGCGAATAAGGACATATAATATATGATCACACTATGGTGGGCGCAGAAAGTATAGACAAACGAAAGGATGAGGAACCTAAGTGTCTGCAAACTTAATAACGTGGAGACATATTTGATGGGTAAACAACTTCCACGGCAACTGCATCAGGTGTTTAAATGCAGTGTGCTCTGACATTGGTTTGGGGCCATCCTTGACGGAACCAAATTTTGCCAAATCTGCTGTCATCTCAGACCACGGAGGTATATAGAAGGAAGAACACCTTGCCCAGTCAGCCGGCTGTGCCTTCCTACTCTGAATGAACCCTCCTGAGGCCAGGCAGCCTTTGATGTCCAATGGATGATACTGCATCTCACAGGGCTGCCACGAGCAGGGCTTAGGATGAACTGCCTTGAATGGGATCCCATCATGCCTACTTAATTTGAGTAAAAAGCGTCAACTCCAAATTCTGCACCCAGCAAAAATGTAGTAAGGTCATATTTGTGCGTCTAAGTGGGCATCTTAATCACATCTATAGGACTACTGTATCAGAAGACATAGTATGTAAAGGACAGCGATATTTATTAAGCTAACAGGAACATTTTTTATTTATTGTCCAATTTGTGCATAGTGCGATATAATCATGTTCTGCAGGTAGCATTAAGTTGTGCCATTTACCTGGTACTGACAGATAATGGGCCCCGGAGCATTCTATAGTCTACCATCGTGTCAGGGGTTAATAAACTTTGGTGCATTGACATGGGATAAGGGCAAATCCAACTGTCATCGTACGGGAAAGTTGTCTTTGTTTAAACCTCCACAGCTATATGTATGTTGGCTGCTGTGTTATGATTATTTAAAAATGGCTTTTTATGGTGGAATCTAATGAACGGAAATTCTATTTACCGACATGAAGTTGAGTTTTCTCTGGATGAGTCACTGTATCAGCCAACAGGCATACATTTTATCCAGATTTTATAAAGAGTTTCCAGGTGAAATGGTCCAAGGCCAAAATATGTACTTCAAAATATCGTCAGAAAGAATGGGACAAAATCTGCAATAATTGTCGAAAATGAAGACGAAACTTATGGAAATTCTAATGTGATTTGTATGCCATGGTGAAAAAATGCACCAAATTTCAATTCACTGCACTGAAGCACTGTGAAAACAAAATGTTCGCAAAAATTATTCGTGTCCATCACCAGGAGGGAGGTAATGAATCGATGAAAAAGTTATTCAATCGATGAAAAAGTTATTCAATTGATGAAAAAGGCTTTATTTTAGAACTGTTTGTATATATACTTAAAAAGACACTTTTTTAGTGTTTGGACAAAAATTTATAATTGAAGTACCTCATCCCCCTCCTATATGTACCGCCAATGCTCTACGCTCTGACTAACGGTATTGTTGTTGTTGTTGTACACTCTATCAACGTGTTCTTTAACTGCTCAGTGAACTTCGCAAGTCACATGTACTTCCACCATGGCGAAAATCATTATTCTCTATCTAATTTACCTGATGAATCCAAACAGCATGTGATATATCCAAAAGTTCAAGGCGGATTAGGCTTACACGCCGGCCGAAACTTTCACGCCACGCTGAAAGAGATATTTGCTTTAGCAACATATTGGGTACTTTTCGCAATAAAATATCACCGAGAAAGAAATTGATTTAACCCCTATGCCGCGTCGATCTTCAGTGATATAGGTATTTTTCATTTTAATGTAATTTTATAGCAACTGTTACAGGAGACAGGAATGGAATTGTATTCCGACATACAAAAATCCATACTCCTAGACCAGGAATAAATATAGGTGGATATTTTACTAAAGCACGTTTTAGTCGACCAGGACACATTTTTCTACCTTTGAAGCGACAGAGTTCTTGTTCAAAGCTTGGAGCAAAGACTGTCAATATTACAGATGAGATGAATGCGGGTAAATTTAGGTATCAAGAAAGCATCATTATCTCCTTACACGTAGCTTATTCCATGTCAGATGTGTTTTATTCATATCGCTTATTTTAAGAGTAGTACGCCGATCACACATCCTCGCTGTCTTAGTCTCGTTTAGCCTGACACTGACTGACAGTGATATCCGCCCATTTGATGACACGCTATCATTTTTGAGTTCCAAACGTTCTCCAAAGCCTGTAAAACTTACTTGTATAACTGTGAAGTGGCTTTGTCAGGAGGAATTGCATGGGAATATCCCTGTAATATTTAATGAATTCCTGCTGCCAATAAATATAGCCTCTTAATGCATCTAATCCTCTTTTAAAGTCTTTCACAAGCATACAAGCTTTCATTAGCTCTTTAGGGCTATCTTTTTACGTAAACATATAGTTACGATTTTTGTATGATATGATATTGAGGTACATGTATGTATTTCTAGGTGATGATGTAGTACCAGTGGCATTGTGAGAGACCATATGCAGTATGGTCACTGTGTAGACAAATGACCAGAACAGATCATCACTGGGATTGATGCCGTCTTAAGCCTGAAACAATGTCAGCCCTAGGGAAAGCAGAGCTGGGAATGATAACATTCTTTGCCTCCAGTCATCCTAATGACAAGTGTGGGGCGAATGGCCTACCCTTGACTCCAAACTCCATCAAAGTCCTTGGCAACTTTCAGCAGTTGGCTATCATCCAACATCCCCACCTCTGTAAATACATTCACATTTCCAGAGGAAAACATGGTATGTTAATGATCTGCAGGATTAGCTTTGTTTTTGTTATTTATTTATGGATTTGATTTTGTGTTTTATGCCATACAACAATATTTCACTTAAATACGTGGCCAGCATCATTGTTGGAGGAAATCGGACAGAGCCCGGGGGAAGCCCACAACCAGTTTTATTTTTAACCTGTGTTAATACGTGTATGTCTTGCAGGTTGTGGACTATGTATTTCCATATATTTTGTTGAGACTGTTCTGATAATTAACATTGGCTGTCTTTCTGTGCGCTTCCCATCTTGTGTTTGTTAACATTAAAATCCATTTCACCCAAGATTCTTCTCTTGATGAATGGAAGAAGAAAGATATCCTGTCCAGCACAACATGCATTTATTCATATACCATACATGAATTTTCTCAGATTTTTAAATAATCCTGCTAATACTGAGTGCTTACAGAAGCTAAATTTTGGGCTATTTCCATACAAATTCCTTGAGTGATGTCATTTTCCTGGAGTGACGTCATTTTTTTCCTGGACCGACATAATCTACAATGTCTTCAATCACACTAAAGCTCTTTCACAGATGATGTGGTCGTCTGAGCAGAAGACGTCAGCTCAAGTTTTGTGAAGCCATAGTAAATGGGGTAATGTGACATCACAAGAGGAATTTGTATGGAAATGACTGGACATTTTGTTTTTTGCACACAATTGTACTAGAAGCTCAAGAAGCTTAACATGTGATAACCATTTGTACATACTATGTACCCATGTAGCATACTAGCAGTTTTAGCCTGAAATGTGTGTGAACCAGAAGGGATCTTTAACATCATAACATTAGGTTACACTGGATTGTAGCTTGTACAGTTTTACAGGATTCTTTTTCTTCTGTGGTAAAACATAACCTTGTTTTTTAAAAGAAATTGCATAGTTGTTTCGTCAGACCTTTTTCAGAAAAGTATTTTTAAAGTGCATTGTATTACTTGTGTGTGTGTATAGTTTGATATTTTGTTGCACTAGGTGTCCCCTCTAAAAAAGAAAACTATTCATGTTTGTATTGTTTTTCTTCAGAGAGGCTGATCATAGTAGCTGAACATTACAGAGAGAGTTTGTCATCAACTCTTCACTCTGGCAAATTCTCCAGGTAAAGCTTTCCTGTGATGCTTGGGATTCTGTGCTTTTTGCTTTGTACAGATTTGTCACAAATTGACCTGTAGAATGAAGAGTTGATCAATTGCAGTGTTCATGCAGCTTTTTAGTCAGTATTTTTGCTATTTATTTTACTGGCGATATGATTTCTAACTGTAGTTTTATTCATTTGTACCAAGTCAGATTCATAGATTGACAGATACATGTATCTATGAGGTAAAAGTAACAGACTAACAACATAAAGCTTTGGGAGCTAGATTCTGTCACATGGTGACCTCAGTGATTAAGGATAAGCATATGTGGTTTAGTGTTGATATATATGTAAATTAGTTTGCATATCTTAGTATGCAGATCATATTATGTTATTTAATATTTCATCTGTTTTTTTTTTTCTTTACAAAATCATTTTTGTTATAAAAAATTCAGTATTGAAATGTGATTTGACGACAAATGTATGTGTTTCAGTGAAGACAACCTAAAGCAGCTAGCTTTTGAAGTTCTATCTGGGCTGGAGTATATGAACACAAAAGGTCTCACCCACCGCAACCTTTCACCCTCCAATATTCTCTTTGATACAAAGGTAAACTATATAACACCGCCAAAGTTTTGCAGTACATGTCTACATATGTCTGTTTACTACTCAGCTGTAAATTGAAGCTTGAGATGTAACCTTTTGATGTCACATATATGTATCAAAGGAAACTAATGAAAACTACATACATGTAAGCTGTAGCTTTCTGAATACTTTGTAGTAAATAACCACTATTGCTTGTCACTGTTGTTGTTATAAACTCTTACCTTTCAACCATTAATTTTCCTCTATGCCTGATAAAGGTAATCTACCATATTTATCTCCCAGGGGCATTGTACTTTCTCACTGTAGAGCTTGGCAGTTTAATAATATGTGGAAGAAAATAATTCTTGTTCATTTTGACAACTCAGTTATTAAATTTATGTAAAGTAATATAAATTGTTGTCTTTTTTTTTTGACCTACTTTCAGGGTAAGGTGAAGCTGGCCAAGTTTGGCATGTATCACATGACTGACTGTGGGGCTAATGTGTCATTCCCTATTGGGTAAGTCTCTGTCTAACTTGTTTACAGTATCAGTAGTTACAATAAAGAGTTATCTTACTAAATATTATGCAGTCATTCATGTTGCATTTGTATATTCGACAAGTACCTAATAGTTTTTGGACATAGCAGTCGAAAAATTTCTTTTTTGTTCAAGGTTTCCAAAGTACATGGCCCCAGAAGTGATTTGTGCGGGTCCTGTTCAAGTGGATGAACACCACGGTTCAGCTATTCAAGCTCCGAGTGGCCCAAAGGTGGATGTGTGGTCTCTAGCCATTATTCTCTTGGAAGCCTTACTGGTATGATAACGTATCTCGGCATGCTTGTGAAGTGTGTCTGTTGATGTGCAGGCTTACAACAGTCAGCAGTGTGTAAATAATCTACAAATGACAGGATGCAAATCTTGTTGAGTTTATTTTGCTCTGAACTAATTGGATTCATATTTAAATGAGTTCTTTCTACCTTAGGACAAGTTTTATTCATTTATTAGATAGGTATTTAAAGCCAGGCAGACGTTAATGCAAATATACTAGACATTCGAATTTAAGTCTTAATTGCACCAATACATATTAAGTATGATCCCAAATAATTACAATAGGGTTAAGTGGGAGTTGTCCTGCGTGTGAGTAATAATACCATGTTAAAGATTCATACTATGTCCGCTACGTACATGAAACACTACACCGTGCCAACGTGCCTCGTCTAGTCCTATTGTAGTAAAGAACATGGAAAATTACTATCGTAAAGACTCACAAGGTAGAGAGTGCAATTATTTTTTCAGGGGAAGAAGTTGTGGTCCTCGCTGAGTCTACAGCAGATTGTTCATAAAGTCCTGGATTTTTTGAATACTGGTCAGTACATTTATGTTGTCTACCAAAGCATGTTACAAACTTCATGAAGTACTCGAGTAATTAGTTACTTGTAGCTCTACTTATTGGCACAATGTAGCAAGTCGGCTAATGCTTCTCTGTGACATACCTCTAGCTTACACCTGGCAAATGTCTAGCGTGCTTATAGCATTCCACCATCATTCACCTAGCCTTTAGCAGCTGATGGTGTGGAGTTACTGCAGAAGTAAATTGAAGTGATCAGATTGACAGAAGCAATCTATTTTCCGTGTGTCGTGTGTTACGCACTATTGTCTTATGTGACATCCTGTTCTGTCTACAGACTACCACCCTCTAGATGTCATAGCTAAGGACATCACTCCAGAATGCCTGGCCAAACTGCAGGTTTGTCCTCTGTTGTTTTGTCCTTCTGTGATTCTATTTTCTTTGGTATAGTGCTTAGATTTTCAACATTTATGATGAAGCATTCTGTATTATCTATGTATGTAAAAAGTGACTCATATCCAAATGAACAGAGCCGTGGCAAGTACATATGTGTAGCTTAATGCATAGATAGCTAAACGTGAAAACCATCATGTAAGTCAAAGGCTCTTGACTAAATGACCAATCAAATAAAGAAATACTTTATGTATGAATAAGGTAATATGTGCAGATGCTTTAAGTGAACAGTAATCTTACACTATCTCATAGCGCTTGCAACAAGTATATTACATGTATCTACATAAGCATAATTTTACATCCAAGTTATGAATATATGAAGTAGAGCTTAGGGCCGGTTGAAGAATTGGTACTAAGTTGTTGTTGTGTGTTGTAGTTGTTGTCTGAGGAGATGAGAGACTTTCTCAGACAGTGCTTGACAGTTTCCCCAGAAAAACGGTAAGTGGTCACAGAAAATTCACAAAACTTATCTAGATTCTAATGAAGGAAGATCAACAGTTTTAGATATTTATCAAATAAAGTTGATTTCAATTCTTTTATTGCAGATACCATACTTTCATGAAACAGTAAAACAGTATGTTGATGATATTCATTTTAAATTCCTGTTTGTATCCAGGCCTTGTCCAGCTGACCTACTACAACATCCAGCCTTTAGAGAACAAAGACTTCATCAGGTAATAGCACATGTTGAAGAGCGTGGCGGTAAATAAATGGAGAATGACATGGAACCAGTGAACTGTGTACAGTACTTGTTAAACATTTATATTTAGACATTACTGCATCGAAATAAGAAGCCAACATATCGGTATTTCAATAAGACAACACCACACAAAATGAATGGCAGGATGAGGAGGATGTTCATACAAGAGCTTTTAGTGTTTCTAAAGGGAATGTTTTATTCATATGCTGAGCAGAAAATTTAAAATTGATCTTGTAACTTTTCATGTTTGGTTTTCACTAAACTATGCTTGGTTTCTTCCACACTTATGCCAGTATGGCATCAAAGAAATGCAACGCTTGGTGCGGTACATTGCAAAACCTAAATAAGTAGAAAACAATCCAGTACGAATCTAATTGGATACCTGTTGAAAAGGTTTAATAAAATTTGAGCAAGTGAATAAATTTATTTTGACATTTCTTAGATGTGCTGCTCTGACCTGCCAACTTTCCTCAACTTCTAATAATGGGGCCGAGTTTCATCTTCTATTTCTTCCATTTGAAAGGTTCCCCACAAGAATGGTGTCCAGCTCTTTTCCATAGCTCTGAGATGTCAAGACCTGGAGTTACCGAAATATGACAAGGATGGCCGTGTCATAGGTCAGTTCTTACAATTCCACACATCTGCCATAGGAGGCTATGTTCTGATTACATTGTAGCAGGACAGGTAGTAATTTTAAAATGCTGTCTTTAGTTAAACATAAACTAAATAAACCGTGGAGGCTTCACAGATTGCAGATTGTTAAAGCCAGTGAGGTTGAATACTCAAATCTAACTCCTGCTGTTTTGGCTGTGATTTTTCAAGAGTGATTGGAGCCTCTGGGATTGAGGTGGTTACGTGCCAGCATAGTGCAATGTCCCAGGAGCCACTCACCAAGGTTGTCGCTGTAAGTTCAAGTCCAGCTCATGCTGATTTCCTGTCTGGAAAGATCTGCTGCTCTACTCGATTTCCTTCCACCTTAAGGCTGGATATCATCATATAAGTGAAATATTCTTCAGTACCACTTAAAACACCAATCAGATAAATAGATATATCAAGAGAGATTTGCCAGGCACCTTGCAAAGGTTGACGATTTACTCTGAGTACTCTAACATAAAACTGACCCCTGTCATATAAGAGAACAATTCTTGAGCACGATAGTAATCACCAGTGAAATAAATAAATCAATCTTGCTACAGACGTACATTGTTTTGCGATGTACATGTATGCATGTACGCACGTCCAGCATGAATTCTACCAGCCTAAGTCCGTTTACTTTCCCTATGGCTTTTTTAAGGACTTAAAATACTGACTTTCCATTTTAATAAAAGGAAATTAACTCATAAATAATTCATGAACAATATGAGCATTAAAGTTTTATAATACTTTTACTCAAAGTTCCCCAGTAACTTCCAATTGACTATGGGTATTATTAAAGGTAAAAAATGCAATCTGCTTTGGTCCAAGATCAACATTCATGGCACATTCCAATCTCAGTGTCAATCAATCAGCCATCATTAACATGGTTAATCTTTATCCTGCCAGACCTTGATGATGATCACCTGGAGCAGAGGTCCATAGAAGAGGTGTTCTACCTGTGGCAGTTAGCAGGAGGAGACCTGGACTCTAGCCTCAAAAAGGCTGACCTGGTTAAGGCTAAGCCACCTGTCACCTTACTACCCAAGTAAGCTCCTAGCCACGCCTTAGGCAGAAGGGAATTGCTAACTCTTATCTTTAAGAATTCTGAATTTCAAAACTTGGACTGAAATTTGTTTCAGCTTTTATGTGTAAAACGTGTGGTAATATGCCTTCCCCAATTTTTTTTACTATTGACATGACGTCTTCTGTATAGAATATGTGGCAATTATCAGCTATTTACATTCATGCACTCACTCAAAATGTGTGGAAATTAATTAAATGGCTCATGCAGATGAATTGATACACTGTGTATTAAATAATTTTAATAGATGCAAGTGACAAACAACTACCCTATGCATGTGTGTTGTTCTCATATATGTCAATTCAATATCAATAATTTTTTATACCCACACAGTCTTTATGATATGTGTGGGAAAGCGTTTCACGTATTAAAATTCAGTGTAATGTATTTGTTTGTTGCAGTTTTGTGTGCAATGAAGGAGAGGTGTTTGGACAAGCCAGGGATGGTTGTGAATTGTTAGATGACAAGGTCATACTTCTTTCCCAACAGCAACTCAGACAGGTTAGTTGACAACTAAGACTGGCCAGTTAACAACTACAAAGACTAAATTCCTTTTGCGATGCACACAACCAGTATAGGAGACTACAGCATGAAGAGTAAAACCAATGGCAAGATTGACACAGAGCATTATCTCAACTCATGCGGAGCATTAAGGGAGATGCAGTGATTTCAGCAGTTGTTCCCTGCATGCTGAACAACCTTGTGTTCGTCAGTTAGAGCTCACCATAAAAACTGATGTTAAATACTTTTTAACTTGCAAAAAGCTTAATGTATTTGTATTTTTAAGGATCATTTGGAATCTGTGGATATGCTTACTCACTGAAGTAAAGCCTTATTTTCATACATTTTCTGTTTGTCTTTTCAGAGACTCCAGAATATAGATGAAGCTGCCTATTACCCCCTTCTGGAAGACGAGTAAGTTAAAATCTGAAAATCGGAAGTTTTATAAATATTGGCAATTCTGACCTGTACATTGCACTGATGCCTGTGTTGATGCTGAACAAGGAAGAGAAGATAGCATTTACAGTTTGTTTTTAGACTATTTAGATGCTGGGAACCTTGTCTTAGGCATACCCTAACGTCTGGTTATGGAGATTATTACAGCTGAAGTTGAAAATAAATATAACCTTTATAGCATCATATACTAATGATATACATCACCATTGTAAATGCACTTGATGTAGTTTTGCAACATTTTTGTATGACAGGCCCTTTGAGATGAAAATCAGTCTGATTGGTGGATGACAATTTTTCCATAGCAACACCATTCATTTTATGCTCCCCAGTGGGGTTTTGGTGATCAGAAAGCTTTATTATTATCCTACCAGGAAATTGGTTTCTTGTTTCTTGATGCCTCATGATTACTTCCTTTCAGGTCAGTGAGTAATGCCAGCCTGCCCAGTTCACCCAGCAGCGTAGACCTGTCAGACACTGCTAGTTTACCTCTGATAATCAGAGAGAGGGATATAGAGTATCAGGTTAGTCAAACTGCCCAGAAATGTGATTTGAACTGCCCATTTTATCAGGATAAATCTTCACCTATTGACTAAACCCAATTTCTTGGGGCTTCATTGGAATCTGCAGTTTGTTTTCTCAAGTCAGGTTGCTAAAGGGAAACTCACATACACACATTGGTGATGTCTCTTTCATAAATGAAAACTTAGTTGTGGGTTTCTCTTGGGCTCTGCCCAGTTTCTTCCCACCATAATGCTGGTTGGGGTCGTATAAGTGTAATATTATTGAGTACGGCGTAAAACATCAGTCAAATAAATGAAAACTTAATGTTAACCGAGTACTATTTCATCTTTAATCGTTTCGACCCTTTTTGTGTCACTGTATGATGGTTGGCAGCTGTTACCCTGCCGAAATCTTTACTATCATTGATCCTACAGAAAAGTTTTCTTGTTTTGCAAACTTATCATTATGGCCTGCCATTCTTTTAGACACGTCTAACAAAATCAGTCTGTGTTTCAGTTCCATAGAATCATGCTTTATGAGAGATTACTCAAAGCTTACCCGTACAAACGCGCCCATATTTGGAAGGAAGCTCGGGTAGATGTCCCTCCTCTGGTCAGAGCACATGTCTGGGCCACATTGTTAGAAGTTGAGGTGAGTTGGAGAGGTCAGACCTCGTGTATAGGTGATATTGTTAGAATTTGAGGTGAGTTGGAGAGGTCAGACCACATGTTTGGGCAACATTGTTAGAAGTTGAGGTGAGTTGGAGAGGTCAGACCTCGTGTATAGGTGATATTGTTAGAATTTGAGGTGAGTTGGAGAGGTCAGACCACATGTTTGGGCCACATTGTAAAAAGTTGAGATGAGTTGGAAAAGTCAGAGATCATGTCTGGGCCACATTGTTAGATGTCGATATGAGGTGGATAGGTCAGAGCACACATTTGGGCCACCTTATGAGATGTTGAGGTGAGTTTGAGAGGTCAGAGCACATGTTTTGGCCAGATTGTTAGAAGAGTGAGGTGAGTTGGAGAGGTCAGAGCATATGTTTGGACAACATTGTAAGAACGTGAGATGATTTGGAGAAGCCAGAGCTCATGTCTGGACTACATTATTAGAAGTTGAGGAGAGCTGGGAGGTCAGAGCAGGTGTCGGCTACATTGTTAGAAAAATGAGGTGACTTGGAAAGGTTGGAGCACATGTTTGGGCAACATTTTAAGAAGAGTGAGGTGAGTTGGAAAGATCAGAGCACCCATACGTGCTACATTGTTGGTTAAGGTGAGTTGGAGAGGTCAGAGCACTCCTTTGGGCCACATCATAAGAATTTGAGATGAGTTGGAGAAGTCAAAGGTCATGTCTGGGCCACATTATTAAAAGTTGAGTTGGGAGGTCAGAGCACACATTTGGCCACATTGTTAGAAGTTGAGATGAGTTGGTAAGGTCAGGACACAGGTCAGGGTCACATTGTTATAGAAGTGGAGATGAGTCGGTGAAGGCAGAGCACAGGTCTGGGCCACATTGTTAGAAGTGGAGATGAGTTGGTAAGGTCAGAACACTGGTCAGGATCACATTGTTATAGAAGTTGAAATGAGTCGGTGAAGGCAGAGCACAGGTCTGGGCCACATTGTTAGAAGTTGAGATGAGTTGGTAAGGTCAGAACACAGGTCTGGGTCACATTGTTATAGAAGTGGAGATGAGTCGTTGAAGGCGGAGCACAGGTCTGGGCCACATTGTTCTAGAAGTGGAGATGAGTCGGTGAAGGCAGAGTACAGGTCTGGGCCACATTGTTAGAAGTTGAGATGAGTTGGTAAGGTCAGAACACAGGTCTGGGTCACATTGTTATAGAAGTGGAGATGAGTCGGTGAATGCAGAGCACAGGTCTGGGCCACATTATTAGAAGTTGAGGTGAGTTGATAAGGTCAGAACACAGGTCTGGGCCACATTGTTATAGAAGTTGAGATGAGATGAAGGTAATAGGCCTCATTAATTAAGCATGAATTTCTCATGGATGTGTGGTTAAGTTAACACAATAGTTTAGTAGAAAGGACATAGAAAATAAACATACTTAATAATATCCAGAGTTAAATGATTCATGCAAACATTGCAGGGTTTACACGTGTGGGAATATATGTCAGATTGATGTGTTTGTTGCCTTTCTCAAGAGGATTGGTTAAAAAGAAACAGTTACCTGTAATAAGTTGTCTACATCTGGTTGTACAGGTATATGTGGGTTGGAATGATCCACCACTGTTTGATATGGATGATTATGACCTGTAATATGATATCCCTTAACTACTCGTTCTTCTCAGGGAGATGTCCAGGGGAAATTTGATATGATTGACAAGGAAACTCCAACACCCACAGACAGACAGGTGAGTTGATGAGCTTCAAGAACAAGTAAGCTCAGAACTTAAACAGCTTGGCTTTGGTGGATTGGTTATAGGAAGTACCTGTTGTTATACATACTTGTCACTTTCCCTGTGATGTGATAAGTGCCCAAATCTTAGTTCAGGCTGTCCACCGTCAAATTCCCAAACACCAGTTCCATAGATAAAATGCGTGTAACAGTCCTAAGCAGAATCATGTGACTATGTTACACTGATTGACTTGTTGCAGCCCTTGCATTGCTTTTCCAGATAGAGGTTGACATTCCTCGCTGTCACCAGTACGATGAGATGCTCTCCTCTCCCGTCGCTCACGTCAAGTTTAAGAGGATCTTAAAGGCGTGGGTTGTCTCTCACCCTCAGTATGTGTACTGGCAGGGACTAGACTCTCTGTCGGCCCCTTTCCTCTCACTCAACTTTAACAATGAGGGTAAGATTATACACTGGACCAAAAGTCCACGGGTTTTATTCTATTTTCACACTGTAACTGATTCACAGAACTTTACCCATAGAACATGGAAATTTGTGCTCTAAAATATTTCATCTGAAGTTTATCATTTCTCAGGTGACACATTTTGCATGATTTTGAATTATTCATCCACCTAATATAGGGTCACTTAACAGTATTTTGTTAAATTTGAACATTTTCTTACCAGAGAAACTTCAGTGGTTTCCTCTCACCATAATACTGGCCACTTCCATATAATTGAATATTCTTCAGTACGGCGTAAAAAAAACCCATCAAATAAATAAATAAATTACTTTCATTTTTGGAGAAAATAAAATGCCTATGTGATTTATATATTAGAGGTGGCCGTTATGCTTCAAAACATTAGTTTGCCCGAGACAATGTCTTGATTGCTGGAATAGATTTTTGATATTCTTGAGTAGATTCTGCACTACCAGAACTTGTAAAATTTAGTTGACAAATCGAAATTAATGATAAAAAAGAAATCATCAACTTCAACATTATTAATATCATCTCTAAAACTTTTCACTACATTAAAAAACATATTCTGAAAATAGGAGTAAGACTTGTTTCGGATGTGTCAAATCTGATGTATGTCAGTGTGTAAAATTTGATGTCTGTTTTTCATTTTTTGTCAAAGTGTTCAGATGAGGTGTGTGTGAAAGTGTGTTAGTCTGATGTGCCACAGTGTCGAAGCTTAGTCCAAATGTGATCTCTGCCAAGATGTGTTTTTAACAAAAACTACAAATCTGTTTGTACTAATGCATCATTTTCTTGCAGTGTTCATGTAAATCATCTGGATATTGCTTTTTATTTGTGTAATTTCTAGCCCTGGCATTTGCTTGTCTACAAGCTTTCATCCCAAAGTATCTGCATAAGTTTTTCCTCAAGGACAATTCCCCGGTAATCCAGGGTGAGTATGGTAATGTAACTGCTACTGGTACTGCTAAACAATCTCAATGATTTAAGGATAAGACACGACTGGTACTTTTTCCTGTTGAGTTATTGCTAACAGTTCAGGTATTGTCTCAACCAACTGGGACAACTTCCACAAAGACATTTATGACTTACTGTAATTCTTCAGCCTTTTCGCAGGTTTGCAAAGTTTTTATTCTAGAATATTCTGAAGGCATTATTCTATGTGGACTGTTAAAATTATACTTTTTGTGCAGCTCTGAAATTGGCTGATCCAACTAGTCTAGTGTTGTCTCCAAAATCAAAATCCTAATGCGGATATTTTGCACTGAAAGTTGCTCTTTTCATATGCGAAAAGGTTGAAGAATTACAGTAAGTCAAATCTTAAAATGTTGTTACACTGTTTAGAGCTGAATAATGGAAGATGACATTTTGACACTTTTGTCTTACAATAACATTGATGAGTTGGCTAAAAATTTTAATTTACAGGGCTCAAAAATAAGCTCTAAAATCATATTTCAGATTTTTGACTTTAAGTCAAAATTGTCTTTGTGGAATGGTCCCCATGGAACTGATATTGTACACACAGATTCTATGTATGTAGCACGTAACCACAGTGAAATCAGGGCTGGTGGGTGTAACGTGAGAAATACCCCATACTCAGAAAGCCTTAGACTTAGGCCGTGTTTTTGAATATAGCTCCCTGAATCAGTACACTCTGCATCTAACTAAACTGAGTTTTCCTGCCTTTATACGTGTAGATATAGTTTTTCCAGCAAGGCTATTAAACCTTGACTTGAGCAACTGGACTTATGCAATCTTCTGGGAATAATTGGGTACAAGTGTTATACATGTTCATGGGCTGATGATTAGATTCACCTTATTTTGATGAATTGGTGAATGCTGTATAATTTTAATTATTTTCTTGATTTTTTATTCGTTATGTTATTTGATGAGAAGAACTTGTCACACAACAAACGCCAATGAAAAACTTATAATGGTATTATTCTGTATTTAGTGTACTAGAATGGTTTCAGACTGAGTGTATCCAAAGAACTTAGACAGTTTTCTAGGCAGTTCATCTCCTTTGTCTCTGCCTTTAGCAAGTTAACCATACATCTGACCACAGTAAGTGAAATATTATTTAACTTGACATTCAAACCAAGTCAAATGAAATAAACATATAAAATAAACCATTTAATCAGTAGGCAAAAATAATTTGTTTAATGTATACATTTTTGTCGCTGATGTCTTGATGCTATGATATTACAAATGTAATATAAACTTTGAGTATAAATGTACTACTCTGTTTTGTTTGCAGAATACCTGGCTGTTTTTTCCCACCTGATAGCTTTCCACGACCCAGAATTAAGCAACCATCTGGATGGGATAGGCTTTATACCTGATGTATGTCAATACCTTACCGAGTCTTCATGTCAATGAAGTCTTAACAAAACATTTTCAAGTTAATGCATAAATATGGATGTTACGTACACACCCTCAATTGGTATATTTTTGTAATAGAGATTTGTAAACAATAACAACAAAAATTTAGATTGCCTTGTTGTAATTCCATGGGGTACAGTAAAGTAGAAGTAATTTCTTGCTGTTTTTCATCTTTTGTTTTTCAACAAGTTTTGTTAAACTATCTGACTGTGTGTCATGCTTTCTTCCAGTTGTATGCCATTCCATGGTTTCTGACAATGTATGCCCGTAAGTAATCATATTTTCATTAGTTTGAGTTTACTGAAAAGGCTTGACTGGCAAGCGACTTGTAAAGAAAACATTCAGCAGTACTGATTCTTCCCTTCATTTGATTGGAGTACCACTTTGAATGTACCTTACGCCTTATACGCTGCATCTTACAAATCTTCCAGTTTATGAAAAACTGTTGTAAAATAAAAAAAGTATTTCCCAAACATAGGTGATGATTGTTAATGCTAATGCTAGGTTATAATTCAAGAAGTGAATAATGAATTAAACTTTACAGTTGAAATTGTTTTAACTCTTTACAGTAGAAAATATAGCAGTGGTAGATTTATAAATTAGAAAAAATGACTTTTTATCATGTTGCAAGATTATTTGGTTAGATACTGCTTTGCTGTAAATAAATACATAAAACCTCTGCACATGAATGTTTTTCATGTTCTGCACGTGGGTCTTGGCATAGAACTATTTGTGTATCCCAAGGTGACATATTTCAGAAACAGTTTAAACTTTATTTGTCCTGATTTGCTTTTGAAATGGCCGTGATGTTTCCCTCATTGTTTTCCCACTTAATTTCCCAGACGTATTCCCCTTGCACAAGATCATGCACTTGTGGGATACACTGTTGCTAGGCAACTCCTCATTCCCATTGTGCATTGGTGTAGCCATCCTTCATCAGCTGAGAGACAGACTTTTATCTTATGGGTTCAATGAGTGCATCCTTCTCTTCTCAGATATGCCAGGTAATAAATGAGCATCCTACAGCCTCTTGACAGACTTCTGCGCTTTATCTTGAATCCTTTGTGTTTGTGAGTCTATAACCACTAAGCTGTAAAATTGACATACTAATAAAATTTACTCCATGCAGAAGTCAGTATGAGTACAAAGCATAGAATGAGTAAGCCTTTCATGCAGTCTTGCCACAAGTCAGTTGCCTTATCTATCACAATAAGTGACTATTGCATATTCCTGTTTTCTATTTGACATACGGTACGAATACAGCTATCTATATTTGATTTTTATTACATGTATGGTATTGACTATCCACATTGTTAAGTATAGTTGTATCTGCTTTATTCAGAAATAGACATAGAGAAGGTGGTACAGGATTCCATTCGAATCTTCTGTAGTACTCCAAAGAGTGCCACATACAGGCAGCATGCACGTCCTCCACGTCGGATTCAGGAGAAGAAAGATGGCCGCCCCAATGTGTCTTACTATTCCCGGGATTATAATGACCTTCCTACAAATGAACTGGTGATTTATTTTATTTGAATTTTTTTCTATTTGGAGGCGATTGTGTGTTAAGTGTAATTGTTTATTTTGTTATGTATATCAAGAAAACTTATTTTTTATCATATATTCAGTCGTCATAAAAAAATGGGCTGAACTTTGATGCTGCATTGCTCCATTATCCTTTGTTCAAGCCCTTCCAAACTTTAGACATTCAAATGGCTTGATTTTGTTAATATACTGACCAATTTTCAAGGTCATAGCTGGAGTAGTCTGTACACAGGGTTAAAATGAAAACATAGCCTCAAAAACGCACATTCCGGTGACCCACATTGAATCACCAGTCAGGTGTCATGAAATCATTTTGAAATGTCCGGAACATACGTTTTTGACTCTGTTTTGATTTTGGTACCATGAACAGAAATCTTAAAGGATGAAATAGAAATTTGGTTTGTATACTTAGGACATAATAGCTTTTGAGTGTGTAAATTTTTAGAAGCTGACATAAGAGGGTTTCGGAGATACTGAGTGTCAAAGTACAGCCCATTTTTAATGCCTACCCAATAGAAAAGAAACCCCAAATAATAAACAATTATCAGTAAATAAAAACCAATTCACCATTTTTACTATATAGCAAATTATAACCCTTTCCTTTGAAACTGATCTTATTGTTTTTCATCAGTCTATGGAACCAATGACTGTAGAGGAACTGAAGGCGGAGAAATTCCCTCGGATTTCCGCTGAAGATTTAATAGAGTTGAGTGAGCTCAAGGGATCTGCCTTTTCTAGGAGTCCTACCAAGAAGTCCCAGAACAGCAAGCCTAAGCTGCTTATCATTGATGTACGCTCACCAGACGAGTATCCTTTTAGGAACCATGATGATGGCCAGCGAGTAACATCATTAAATTGATGCCCGCAACTTTGAGAATTCACACAACTCTTATTTTAGACAGAAAGACTATTTAAAATGTTTGCATATTATCCGTTTTTATTCGTATTATTCTTTTGGTATTTAGTGCAGTTGAAATTTCATGCACTCGTAGGATTTATTCAGTTTGTTGACAGCCTTGCAATAATTTATATTTAGGTTAACTTTTTGGAGTATTATCAATTTTAAATGGTAAAGCGTGAAATGGTGAAGTCAGTAAATCTCCTGGGTGATTAATAAGCCTTAACCACGGTATCAGGTATAAAAGGGGCATGGTGCCCAACAGCATCAACATACCATTCCAAACAGCATTCAGCCCTGAGGGTGACCTTGTGCCCAGCCCAGCAGTACATACTCTTAACACACACAAGACTCAGGTCAAGGTGGTTGTGGGTAGCAGAGGCAAAGTCGCATCCAATGTAAGTATTTTATCTCTCTTGTATGTGATGTCATATTATTTATTTTTACACTCTGCAAAAATATAAATGCACAAATCAAAAATGTTATGTTTTAAAATGACCTTTCTTGAAACATGCTCCCAAAAACTATTTATTTGTATACTGATTGGTTTGTTTTCCTCAAATCAAGTGGCCCAATTTCAAATGACCACTCCTAGTCAGTTTACTCACAGGATAAGTTATTCATGTTGAGCAACATGAAGGATGACAGCATGATGGCCATTCAGCCTGACCAGTACAAGGACACTCCAGTTGGGACAATAAATGGGCACCCAAAAATGTAGACTTTTGCCACTTGTCAACATGCCACAGATGTCCCAACTCATGAGGGAGCGTGTCATTGGCATGCTTAATGTCGAAATGATGAGTAAGATGTGAACATTAATTTTTGTTTCAGTTTGCTAATGAGCTGGTGAGGTTGGCTTACTCCAAAACCTGCGTCCTACATAAGGGTATAGATGTTTTACGTCAGACAGGTCTCCTAACAGTTCCTCCTGCTGACCTCTAACAAAGTTACGCGACCTTACAGATCATGAGAATGTCAGTTTAACTTTTTATGTTTAACTTCACATTCCTTGTTTCATTTCTACAAAGCTCAGGCTAGATTGCCTTTGGTATGCCTTTTGTCCATTGTAACATTTGTTTTCATATGAAACCAGAACAGGTCACAGCATATGATCAGCTATTCTAAAATCTCTGTGATGACTGCAGCTTGAAGTATGGAGGTTTACCTGCCAGGTGATGTAGAAATGAAATATTCATGAGTACAGCATACAAGAAATCAGCTATATGTATTGGTACTGTAAATTTTGGTTGTAAAATTCTTTTCTGACATACCCGGAACTGCTGTCTTTGTCAGATTATTGTTATAGTTCTACATGTACATCTGAAATGGGCTATCTCATGGTTCACAGTGAAGAAACACAGTTCACTGGAGATAGGTTGACAATTTGATAGATCACAAGTTGATGAGGACATTCATGTATATCTGAAATGGGCTATCTCATGGTTCACAGTAAAGAAACACAGTTCACTGGAGATAGGTTGGCAATTTGATAGATCACAAGTTGATGAGGACATTCATGTATATCTGAAATGGGCTATCTCATGGTTCACAGTAAAGAAACACAGTTCACTGGAGATAGTTTGACAATTTGATAGATCACAAGTTGATGAGGACATTCATGTATATCAAAAGTAAATTACCACTTTATTATAAATTGTCACATTTTTGCAAATAATATCACCATATATTTATAGCTTGTTATCAATTAGAAGTACATATTGTATGTACATGTGTATTATTTTGGTGTAATATAAGAATTGTGTACACATTTTCAGTGTCTGTGGATATTATGAGAGGTGCTATATTTTGACTGGATACACTGATAGTGCAATACCACTAAAACGCAGTACAGATACCTGTGCATAGATGAGTTTATGTTTGACAAGTGTAAGACGTTGTCAAAGTTTAGACTGCGTTATCAGATGTTTGTTGTAATTGTTCAGGTGTTAATTCCATATTTCATTGATGCAGCGCGTGTATCAGTATACAGTAGTGATGAGAATCCCAGTTGTCCCCTTGGAATATATCAGTATGTATGTACCTTTGCGGAATTTGTTTTGTTTTTAATAATTTTTTTTATTATTATTATTATTATTTTAAATACATTAATTTGTCTGCAGTGGTCATTCTATGGGATATTAATGAAAAAAAAAAAAACAGATGTTCCTCAGGAGAACACTTCATGGTGTTAGACATGTCCACATGCTGTCATCATGAACTCATCATGTGTAACAACTCTTCTGGCATAGTGACCATGTGCCGCTCTCTACCCTCACTTTACATCACTGCCACCACTAGACAGGTTTGACCTTTGAAACCTGTGAAATGCCTGTAGGCTTCTTTAGTTTAAGCCTCACCACTGTTGTCCTTGTGCGGAACTACTTCATCAGCATGTATCAATAAAATTGTTTTAGATGTTAGAACCATGTTGTGCATATTTTACATAAGGAGACTGTATTAGTATTACTAGAAATAAGGGTTGAGACAAGAGTTTTTGTGATTTCTGACATCACTTCCTTCCTCATCACATTACCCCCATGACCTTGGCGTTGTTCAAGATTTTTGTCCAAAATTTGCTAGTGGTGACTGTGATGTGAAGCAGATGTAGAGAGAGTATGACTCTTAGACTCAAGTAAAAATTTCAGTCATTAAACTTGGTATGTCACGCTCCGTTATTTTCGATGAAATTTGTTTTACAATAACTCGCCCAGTATTTACGTTGTCAAGCAATATTTTGACCCTGTTATGTAAGAAATAACAATCTTAAACTGATTTTGTGATCTTTTCATGATCCCGCGGCCTGGACCTCATACACTCTTCTGGGACCACTTGCACACAGTGATTGTAGCCTAAGTTGAATGTAACTACCATGGCAACACATGTTGCACTCATATTTTACATTAATTACAGTTAATTACTGACCCTACAGTCTCTTTGGGCTAGAGGCCCTGGACCCTATGCATTCATTCACTCACATAGGACTGACGGGAAGGTACATTAGTATGACAGCTGCAACTTCACATTGAATAAAAATTTCTGTGTAGTTGTCAAGTTTGAGATCACAAGAGATTTTTGTGCTTTTTTTGTTTGTTTTTTCTGTCTGGTTTTATAGAACAAAATGTTTCATTAACAGTTTGTAACCCATTAACTTTCATTTTAATCTGTATAATAGTTAATCCATTCAGTTTCACCTGTAGTAATATACATTTTGAACAATGGAATTGATCCCTGGTTTATTCATGTGCTTATATGTGATGTATGTCTAAGGTGTTTGAGGCTCTGATTTGTGTGTACACATGAACATGGTTAACTTCATGGCTCAGGGGGAATTCTCATATCTACAGCTGACTTTGTTTGCTGACATAAGTTTATAATTTGGGCTTTCATGTAAATTTCAAATATATGGGCATGTTATACTTTGATTGTATAGGAAATACTGCTTCTGAGCTTGTACATTTAGGCCTTCTAATAAATGCAGTGCTTGGGTATTACCTTGTGATTGAATATCTGTGTTATTTTGTTCTGTCTGATCAGGGACGAGTACAAGTTATATTCACTTTACTTCTGAGTGATCGCATGACCTGTCTCAGTTCAGGCCTCTGGCTCTGGGCTTGTATGTATCAGACGTCTTAAGACTTAAGTCAAAAATTCAAACACAGCTACTGTTAAAGTGTTTTGCTCACAGAAATTTAAAATTTGTACACAGATTTTGTACAGCAGGACAATGTACCAAGCACAATATGAGTCCTGTTCAGAATTTCGCTTTTCAAGCACGTGCTGTTTATGACTTATCTCTTAAGTTGCTTGGTATATACGAGCCCAGGACATGAGATCACATGTTCACATGGGGCTGGCTCTACTGTAGCCATTATAGTACAGGAGCTCGTCTGGCATCTGAAAACCAGACCAGACTGCTGTCTGTGAGATATTCTTGGGAACACTGTGAAACAATTGAATACAAAATGCCTACATTACATTCTTCAGATTAAGTTTAAATATGACAACTTCCTTCTCAGATTTGCATGTGTTTCCACTTTGCTGCAGAAACTCCCTAACCAGTAGGTTTGCTGATGCCAAATACTGATGCCCAGTACATGTACCATTATAAACTCTTGGCAATAGCACTTACCTCCCCATATATCATATTTATGATGCCACAGTCCTCTTGTGTGGTTTTAAACTGCAATCCAAATTCAACAGTACAAGCGTATTTTCTTTTTCTGTCTTTGGACATACATTTTATTATCTTTCTTCAATATTCACAATATATAAATCCATACATACACTATACATGTCCATATGTCCATATAAATTATATGTAATAATATCTGTTTGTACTTACAAAGCGTATTATTACAACTGTACATGCACTAGGAGCCTTAATTTACATGTATTCAATATTCACAGAGCTCAATAATATTGTACATGTATGTACATACGGTAAATGACCTCACATCTGCCATAAAATGTCATAAAATATTATTTTTGCAGCTGAAATTACATTTTATTAAGATATTATCCTACTTTCCAAACAAACCACAAAACAGCTTTTTAAGATCAATTTCAGACAGACAAAATGAGAAAACCTGTCGTGGACGATATTTAAGGTCATTTACTGAACTTCATAAACTACATTGTCCCTACCCTGAAAAAGCTAGCATTACAACTGTACAATCACGAAGACCCATCAAGTGAACAGTCTTGAACTGTCACACACCAATCCTACTGAATATCTGTCATTTTGTTTAGATGGTAGTTGGGCCAGTTTTAGAAGCTCACTTAGCCATTAAAGTAAGCCCTTAACTACCACGATGACCAGAAGTACATGTATGATGTGGAAATGAAAAGTGTACTTAGCTAAGGGGTATGGTACTTGACATTAAGTATGCTTCATGAAACTGACCCCAGCTGGAACCAGATCTTACTTCAGTTATTGTGAAGTAACCATGAAGCTATAAACCAGCAACATGTGAACAAAAATGGCTTGATCAACTCAAGTTTTATAACCCATATCTCTTATCAGACTTTGGGAGATTTCTATTCAATGTGAAAAGTAACCGAAATACAGGTATCAGGCACCATTCACATGCACAGCATCAGCCATATTTTCAAAGTAGCTTTTAATCTTCAGCTAATGAGAAAATGTTACAATTTTCACACAGATTATGGCTTTTTTATTAGTACTGTTTGTAACTATTATTTATTTCAATTAAACCGGGCTGAGAAACCCTTGACTGTCCACAGGCTCTGCTTGTAACTGGATTAATGTACTATGTCAAAATCATTAAAACAGACACTTCTAGAAAGTACAATACCAGGTATCCATCACATGAATCAATCCTCTTGATGTCGATCTTGATACCCCAGATCTCTTCTGTTCTCACGTCTTTAACTAAAAACCATGAAAACAACCTAGCGCCATAAATGAGTATGCAAAACTAGTGACATTTCGTCCTTTCCTTGGGCCAGGGCCACAATCATCCAAGTGTAGTCTGGTGCACATACCAGGTACATGTACTTCTTCAGTACAGACAGTCATCTCTGTGATGTCCAGGTACTCTCAGCTACTTCACAGATAACACCATAAGGCCTGACATAAAACTCTGTCTGGGTCAGCTGTGATTTCGCCTGGTTGGTCCCATGTACAAGATACAGGAATCTAAGTTCTCCGGTATTTTACTCCCTGTATTGTACACATTCACTTCCCTGTTCCATACACTGAGGAAAACTTGTTCTTCTCCACAGCACTTCTCTGCTTTAACTTCTTGTACCACTGTGGGTCACCTTTTGTCTGAAATAAACACAAAATCAGCAATAATGTTTATGCTATTATACTACATGTAACTGATCATTTAGAGCTAAACACATACGTGGTGGGCTGTTACAGTCTCTACTGGATCAATGAAAATGTTATTACTGAATGGTAAAAAATAAATAAACAAAAATGGTATCACTGAATCCAGCTCACAATGGCTTGGTTGTGGCTTTATGTCAGCGAGTTTGTCAAATATGTGTACCTGGCAAGATGTAGATGTCATATGTGTTGTTTCTTTCACCCATGGTTTAACAGTTAACTTTCACAAAACTTTGCATCTCCAACTTTTTGACAAGTCTATTACAAATGACGCTGTATAGATCACAATGCCACAAGGTGAAACAATATACCAGCAAAGTTACCAACGTGTAAAGGTAATATTAAGTTTTGTGAAAGTGAGCCTGTCAGCTTCTAACATAAAAAGAAATAAAAAAATCAAATACTACATTAATATGCAGAGAATCACTGACAGCTGATTGACAGACGTGTTTAACGCCATACTCCAGAAGCTTTCACTTATCCAGCAGTTGCCAGTTTTACCGGTGGAGGAAACTGAAGTGCTCAGGGTAAATCACCACAGCTGATAGAGCGTCAAAACTGATAACTGGACAGTGAATGATACTCACAAACTGGGTGAGTCCAGGCTTGTCTGTGTGAGGCTCAGGTACATCGAACAGGTGGGACTTGCTGCTCCTCTCCCTGGCAGAACTGGGACGCTTCACATCAGCTGACTTCACACCTGTCATGTTCATTATCACTTGCTTCATTAATGCCATCTCCTGAAATGAAAACATACCATTAGATTTCTTTTCTCAAGTACAGTACTGTTATTTGAACCATTTTTCAAAATACTGAATCATGTATTGCCTTGCACCATTTGTTTGAGTTGTCGCAGTACTCTACTTTGTGAAATATATCAGTGGAAACAAAAAGATTTCTTTCAAACAATGTGTTAAGGAATCTTTTTAAAGTAAACATGTACTTTTATTAAAATGTGTAGATATGATTAAAGCAGTAAAGCGATACAGAATCGATTTTGATTAGCTATGCCAAGCCTAAGCTGAATTTTACGTATAATGGCAGATTTATTTGCATTAAGGATGCAAGGGTTAATCCAGGAAGCCCTATTTTCAAGGTCATTTTTGTGTGGATGTAAATTACTCCAAGAGCTACGATGCATTATTTACTGCTTATCAAATGACAGCTTTTGCAAACCCAATAAAACATTAAACAACAAAACAGTAGGAATTAGAATCAAATAGACAAAGGGAAACCAACAATGATCATGAACTTTTTAACATTACCTCCCTCTGATTCAATAATCTCTCTAAATCCAGCGACATCTGATTTTTAACTTTTGCCAACTCATTTTTTTCATGTTCAAGACGCCTGAAACAAACAAGCAATTTATTCCAATGTAGCTTCTTATACCAAGCTAAATAGAGGTAAATAAATGTGTATAAATCCACAGCATAACACATGAGATGACAATATATGTCTAAACAAATGATACATCAGCATATTATGAACACTTACAGAAAACTATGTCTACACACAAAATATATAATACACATGAACTATTAAGAATTACCTAACACTGGATGTACAACATCTGTAGAGTCAGTTAACATGACATTGGCAACCTGTATATTTCAATAAGTGAGATTGGAGTTTCAAGTGCACATGACACGTTCGGCTTTTGCAGGTATAAAAGAGGGTCTCCCTGTGTTCATAAATCATGGAAACCCTTGTCAGTGACACACAATTCAGCAAAGTTTATGCATTTCATTTGCATCTGTGACACCTGAAACAATTACATGGATTCAAGCACAGCTTTAAGTCACAAAATGCGTAAAAACAATTTACAGCACTGAACTCTGGGCAGTGGAATGTTGTGCAATGTTATAGTATAGACACTCCTGAAATGGGAATATGCTTTAAATTCTGCTACACTGGCATAGATTCATTAAGAAGTTTTACTACACTCTGCATGCATGACCAAGTGCATTCTACTTACGATACATCTTTTTCCAGGGACGCCACATAATCCTTCTGCTTCTGCAGCTGCGTTTCCCTCACACGGATACTCTCCACCAGGTATCCATACGGCTGCTGAGCCCCATCCAGTAAGGCATTAGCCTTCTGTAACTGCAATCCAAACGGGCACCAACAGGATGAACAACTTTGCCCACCTGAAACTTGTTGCAATTGGTGTAGTTTTTTGTTCTTTAAACTAAAGTTATTTATTTATTTATTTGATTGGTGTTTTACGCTGTACCCAAGAATATTTCACTTCTACGACGGTGGCCAGCATTATGGTGGGTGGAAACCGAGCAGAGCCCGGGGGAAACCCACGACCATCCGCAGACCTTCCCACGTACAGCCGGAGAGGAAGCCAGCATGAGCTGGACTTGAACTCACAGCAACCGCATTGGTGAGAGACTCCTGGGTCATTACGCTGCGCTAGCGCGCTAACCAACTGAGCCACAGCGGCCCCTTTAAACTAAAGATCTGTATTACACCATAGAACTAGCTCATAAGTACTGCAGCATAACAGCCAAGAATGAGAATAAGCATCCATTTGTATAGGTAGAAAATGTGATCGCACCCATTAACACCCTGTTGGGAACTATGGGCCTTAGTTTTACTGTTGTCGCTGGAGACTAAAACTCTGTGATATGCCCTGAAAATAAAACCTGTATGTCATCCCTGACAGTAAGGTTCTGTATCCCCCGACAGTAAAACACTCCCCACTAACCTCATCTCTCATGTTAAGACAGTTTTTCTTCTCTTTCTCCAGGTCATTTCTGAGCATTGTGTTCTGTCTCTCCAGCTGTAAAATGCGCCGGGCTAGGTGAACACTGAAAACCAACAACAACCAAAACTTTATGCTAACATTCTTTCAGGATCCTCATTATGTAGCAAATCCTTTGTGAAAGACAGTCCTGTAGTTATCTTGTATAACTTGTATAGAAAAGTATTGTTATCTTTAAAAGTATTCAATTATTTTACTTGCATCTCACAACAACTACCCTGCAATGTAGTGGAAGCCAGGAAAAAACTTAGGAGAGCCCGCCAGGACTTGTTAAGTACTTAACAATCTCCCTGATACATGTACATATTCGCAGAATAGCATGCATATGGAAGCTCATTGCAAACACATCATCTAAACAACCAAATGCTAGACTGAAGTACACTTAAAGCAAAAAAGCTTGACCAAACCAGACAGGATCCAAATTTCTGACTGTAAAACTCAGGATCAGGATTCCAATCAGCATAATGAGACACACAGACTTTCATGTAACTGCCATCTTGCAATCATATTGCGTACTTTCATGAGGTTTACAATGTAGCTGGATAAATCTATTGCATGTACATGTAAACACAATGTAAGCACCACTCAGTCCTACCTATGCTTTAACCTTCGTTTTGCATTGCTGGGAACATTGGCTCCATAACCATAGGAAAATATCACTTTTTCTGCTTCTTCCTCATTTTCAACTGAAGGTAAATAAATTTTAATAACATTTATTGACATGATCATTAACAAACACTCTATGATGACTCAGAGGAGGTATAACTTGAGAATCCACGAGCTGATATCATATTTGACAACCGTTGACATTTTCTGTGCAAGAAATTCATGAAAATCAGTTCACACAGAATCTATGTCAAGGCAATCATGATGATTCATCCATACAAGGTCAAATGCAGTATATGGTATGTTACTAATTTTACTAATTCTGAAAATTCTATTGATTGTAGACAGGTATTTTTTCTTACAGGGTTATAGCTAGACAGTAGATGATCCTACTCTCTAAAAATGATCCTACTCTCAAAAAAAATTACTGATGAGAATATTTAGAGCAAATGTAAGTGCATGCATGACCGACCATCTGCCGCCTGCATGACCTACCATCTGCTGCCTGCATGACCTACCATCTGCTGCCTGCATGACCACCTCATCCAGCTCCTGCTCCAGTCTCTCATAACCTGTCAGTTTGGCCTTAGACTCGGAGAGCCCTGCCTCCAGCTCTAGTACACGCTTCTCCTGGGCAGACTGTAGTGAGTAATACTCTCTGGTCAGTACCTGTAGTAAACAAGACAAAGCCATTAAAGTAAACAACAATAACAGCTGAAGTTCAGTGAAGCAAGAAACAGCATGTACACTGCAGTGAGTAATACTCCCTGGTCTATACCTGTAGTAAACAAGACAAAGCCATTAAAGTAAACAACAATAACAGCTGAAGTTCAGTGAAACAACAAACAGCGTGTAGACTGAAAATCTCCACGCTAAAATCTTTCTGTACTGTATCACAAATTGTGACATGTGAAGGCTGCTTCACAGTCTAAAATCCTGTTTTTTTTTCTCTCAAATGAAGCACAATTTCTAGCAAACAATTTGCATGTGATACATGTTTCTGACCTTGTCCAGTTCCCTTCCTGGACTTTTGAACTTTTTGCTGCTGACTAGTGTAGTAATGTTGTACAAGTTACCTCGATTTTCTTCTGCAGCTTCTCCACCTCCAGTTGACTCTCCTTGAAGTTTCGCAGTGTCTCCTCATACACTATTTGCGTCCTTTCAAGTTCAAATGATTTCAGTTTCAACTCACTGTGGACCTCAGACACTGTGCTGTCATTGGCTGTTTGTAACTGACGGAATCTGTCAAACATACACCAAAAATGATAAAATTAACCAAACTCCATAAAGCAAAAGTCTTTTCTGCAGTGTGCATGTACATGTACATGTAGTTAATGATAATTTCTGGTGTACATATATAACACATATGATCCTGTTCACTAGGTGAACATGTATAACCGCTGTCCAGTAAACCTATAAATTTCATCAATTGGCTGTCCAGACATGCCTGTTGCTGTCCTACCCAGCCAGGGTCAAAACATGGTCAATACTCCAGTTATTCCACTTTTCATGATGTTTCAAACCTTTACCATAACTGCTGAGAAGCTAATCCCTGATTTTTTGAGCATCTAAAACATGGTTTGACATGTGTTCATATCAGTAACTACATGTACGTTACAACTAAGCACTGTTATTCCTTGATTTGGTCAATGTAACCATGAAATAAGCCCTTATAGCAAAGTTTACAAGGCCAGAGATTTCTGGACAGCCAGTTTTATAAGAATAGTGCTGTCTTGTATTCTCCTGCACAGCAGGAGTCTGGCAAGTACTGTAAATGCCTTTTTATTCGCGGAATTAAACTTTTGTGGATTTGGTAAGAAGACACATTCGCAAATTCAACTTTCGCGGATCTTAGCAGAATTTTTGGACAACGGATAAACGAAAATCAAACTTCATCGAAAATACAGAAACATCAAGTAATAAAACTCAAGCATTCAAGTAACAATGTTATCATATAAACTTGTTTGTACCTGTAAAATGTGACAAAAATTCTATACAATACAGTAACCTGATCAGACAAATAAAGTTAATCCTCCTAAGCTTTCAGCCTTTTTTAGACTGTTAATCTTTATAAGACAAAACCCTTAGCTGCTGTGTGAGCAAATATTTGTGTCACTCACTCTGGGAGACAAAGGATTAAATGTGATATATATAAATCCCACTGTTTAATTCTCATGCATCAGCAGTGTGAGTGAAACTTTCAGTGAACTGTAACAGATTTGCGTAAATTTCTCAGAAATCATGATTATGAAAATGAAGTCTGAAGTGCGGAAACCCCTGAGCGATGTATCGGGGCATGGGAAAGGTGATCTGACTGGAAGGCAAGTACAGTTGATAAAAAAACAGCCTCTCTAATCATATGTATATCGTATCATGTACACACGCCCAGTACAAATTATCGATTTGTATGTCTCTAACCGCGGCAATAAATCAACAACAAGATTGCAATGTGGCGATACTTAGACAGAGCTAAGCCTCCTTTAAAGAAAGCAAGATTAACTGACGATCAATTAAGCTGGATTTGTGAAAGCTGGATTACATTCTAATTACGTATTTCTAATTAACGTGTTTGATAAAGTATTAGAACTGTAGTCCTTGTTAACGAATTTATAACTGTAAACCATGCTACATTAATAAATTAATAACATGGGTATTCAATGGCACTTATTTTCACTGCCGCGAAATCCGCGAATGTTAGTACCACGCGAATAAAAAGGCATTTACAGTACTCCGTTCCATAGTTTTTGATTTTGTTTGAAAATAAGCAAATACATCATTAATTAAAAACCATTTTCTATGGCTGGATTTTATCACCGTAAACACCAAAAGTGTCCATACATGTACTTCAAAATGTCAACTCACTCTGCAAGAAGCTGCTCATATTTACAGTTACTATCTCTTTCAGCTTGCTGAGCCTTCTCCTTTTCTCCTATGGCCATGTCTCTGGCTTCTCTCAGATTCCTACAACAGGCAGCAACATCCTGGGTTACAGGTATACTCGTATAGACATAAAATAAATTGGGAAACCATGAAATTACCACCTAGCATGTGAAGTATTCTTCTGGCTGATTTTAGTAGCAATAATACAAGTGTACCAGTTAAAAAAAATCAATGTCCAGAGAATCCATCTCTTCTATGTGCTGAAGTACTCTAATTCTTCAACCTTTACAATCATCTCTGCAGCCAATGTTTTGAAAGGTTCTAAAACAACTACGGGGTATAGAAAAATAATTTGCAGTTTTATGAAACTTGCAGTGACACAAAAAAAATCATTTTTTTTGTTTCCTTTTCTCAATAAATGTAGGCATAAATTCCACAGAAGAAGAGCTTTAGAGGTTGAAAAGGTTGAAGATAATTTTTGTATTGCACAGTTCAGTTACACAACAAAATGAGTTCCCTTTCCATTTGCTTACCATCTAAATGTATTAATATAACTTGTATCATGTGTGTGCAAGTTAGTCCTCACACAAACAAATAATTACCTGTTTTCCCTCTCATACATCTCTTTGGTGGAAGTCCTCAAGCGGTCAATCTCTGCGTTTGTGCGCACACGAATAAGCTCCAGTTCTTCTCGCAGTTTGGTCTCATACTCGGACTTGTACTGGTCTCTGTCAAAACACAAGAGTAATGAAAGCTTCCAGATTTGTAAAATACACATGTCAATTTGGCTGCATAGTGACAGATGGCACGCAATTATGCAGCAAGATTCTTTCATTGCTTTTACTGGATAAATTATTATACTATCATTTCAAGATTAAAAAGCTGGCTTGTATCTGGCCGTGTTACCCACTTAAAAAATTTACATCCTTTGTTCATTCAACAGTAAATCCATTTTTGATTGTTTTCCTTTTTTTTGCTAATAGTAACACTGACATGCCAAAATATTTTCATTAATACATATGAGAAATAAGGGCTTTCCCAGCTACAACTTCCCAAATTTCAAATAACACATTTTCTAATTTAGAAATAACCAATCCATAGACATAACTGCAGCTGTTTTAGTTCTTTCTGAACTGCCAATCACAAACACACATCTCACCAATAAAGATGATCAAAAACTCAATGACACTGGACATTTACCTGGATGATATGTACTTTTCATACACCTCTTCTCTGGCCTGTTTGGCATGATCTAACTGTTGGTTCACCTGTTTTAACTTTTCCTCAGCAAATTCACACCTGTTGGTGGCATCATTAATCTGTTTACTCAGGTAATCCTTGTCCTGCTGAAGCAACGCAATGGACTGACGTGCTGATGCTAACTGAAAGTAGGAAAGATAACACTAGATGTAGTTCAGGATGTCAGAGGTATAACTTGTGGTATAGTGTATACTGATATTGCGATTCACAAAGCAACGCAATGGACTGACAAGCTGATGCTAACTGAAAGTAGGAAAGATAACACTAGATATAGTTCAGGATGTCAGAGGTATAACTTGTGGTATAGTGTATACTGATATTGTGGTTCACGAGGCAATGCAATGGACTGACGTGCTGATGCTAACTGAAAGAAGGAAAGATAACACTAGATATAGTTCAGGATGTCAGAGGTATAACTTGTGGTATAGTGTATACTGATATTGCGATTCACAAAACAACGCAATGGACTGACGTGCTGATGCTAACTGAAAGAAGGAAAGATAACACTAGATATAGTTCAGGATGTCAGAGGTATAACTTGTGGTATAGTGTATACTGATATTGCGATTCACAAAACAACACAATGGACTGACGTGCTGATGCTAACTGAAAGAAGGAAAGATAACACTTGATGTAGTTCAGGATGTCAGAGGTATAACTTGTGGTATAGTGTATACTGATATTGCGATTCACAAAACAACCCAATGGACTGACGAGCTGATGCTAACTGAAAGAAGGAAAGATAACACTTGATGTAGTTCAGGATGTCAGAGGTATAACTTGTGGTATAGTGTATACTGATTTTGCGATTCACAAAACAACCCAATGGACTGACGAGCTGATGCTAACTGAAAGAAGGAAAGATAACACTAGATGTAGTTCAGGATGTCAGAGGTATAACTTGTGGTATAGTGTATACTGATATTGCGATTCACAAAACAACCCAATGGACTGACGTGCTGATGCTAACTGAAAGAAGGAAAGATAACACTTGATGTAGTTCAGGATGTCAGAGGTATAACTTGTGGTATAGTGTATACTGATATTGTGGTTCACGAGGCAATGCAATGGACTGACGTGCTGATGCTAACTGAAAGAAGGAAAGATAACGATGTATTTCAGGATGTCGAGGTATAACTTGTGGTATAGTGTATACTGATATTGCGATTCACAAAACAACGCAATGGACTGACGTGCTGATGCTAACTGAAAGAAGGAAAGATAACACTTGATGTAGTTCAGGATGTCAGAGGTATAACTTGTGGTATAGTGTATACTGATATTGTGGTTCACGAGGCAATGCAATGGACTGACGTGCTGATGCTAACTGAAAGAAGGAAAGATAACGATGTATTTCAGGATGTCGAGGTATAACTTGTGGTATAGTGTATACTGATATTGCGATTCACAAAACAACCCAATGGACTGACGTGCTGATGCTAACTGAAAGAAGGAAAGATAACACTAGATATAGTTCAGGATGTCAGAGGTATAACTTGTGGTATAGTGTATACTGATATTGCGATTCACAAAGCAACGCAATGGAATGACGTGCTGATGCTAACTGAAAGTAGGAAAGATAACACTAGATATAGTTCAGGATGTCACGGGTATAACTTGTGGTATAGTGTATACTGATATTGCGATTCACAAAGCAACGCAATGGACTGACGAGCTGATGCTAACTGAAAGTAGGAAAGATAGCACTAGATATAGTTCAGGATGTCAGAGGTACAACTTGTGGTATAGTGTATACTGATATTGTGGTTCACGAGGCAATGCAAAAATATAAAAACGTGGCGACGACTACTGTCTGAGTTTATGGAGTGTCCAAAATTCTACAAGAATTATGGTAGGTGTACCAAGGTAAAATATGTCTTTAACATGTGTCAAAATGGTAGCAACAGTCAACTTAACCAATGAGTGTTTTGTGCAAGCAGCCAACACAATATGACATCTACACAGTAAATATTTAACATCTGAGTACTGGAACCCAAGAATCCATTTTCTATCCTTATGGTTGCATTAATCAATAGTTTAAATTACAGTAGTCTTCATATTAAAATTACCACTGGAATTTCTGCATCCATATCCTGTTACCATGTGAGAGATTTAGTCAAGAATCAAGCAGAGGACTTACATCCCTACTCAGGTCGTCTCGCTCCTTCAGCAGATTGTTGTGAGAGCCCTGTAAGATTGACAACTGCCTCTGGACGTCCATGTAATCGTGTTCAACCTTCTCTCTTTCACTGAAACAAATCAAATTTCAATCAGGAAAATAAAATTATTACTTCATGTATATATCATTACTTGAGTGGACAATAAAGCCTCAGCCAAATATGACTTTCAGCTCAGAGGTCTTCATTGCCAGGCCATACTGATTGTTTTCAGGTAGTAGCATTCATGCTGAATTAATATCTATTGTCATAATATAATTTACCGGTATTCCAGATGCCAATGTAACAAAAGCAGACATCATACACAGCTTGGTATTTCTAGTTGGTAACACGGTACTGACAGCACTGAATATCTGTCACAGTGGCTATGGAAAAGCCAAACAGATCTTCTAAACACCACTACTAAGGTATCTGGGCATGATTCCACAGGGCCATTTCTGACATAAGTCAAAATTTGAAGTCTCAAAGCTTATTATTCTGCTTTAGAAATTAACATTGTTTCCACCTCATCAGTTTTATCTTATCACAAAAGTGTCCAAATTTCAACTTTTAGAACCAAAAACTAAGCACTCTGAAGAGGTTTTAAATTCTGACTTAAATCTGAAATGGCCTTGTAGAATCCGCCACAGATATAACTTCATCAGACCATATTATAGAGAAACGTATGGCAAAGACGTATATGCCAATCTAGTGTTGAAACACAGGTAGTACCAGGATCATTAACACCTCAAAATGCAGCTTTAATAGAGATTTGCTTTGCTAGTGACTATCAGTGATGATAACTACAATTCAAGGGAGATAGCGCAATGCCACAATTGAAGATGCCAGCAACTAAGAGAAAATATGGATACTCACTCTTTCACACGATCAAAATTTTCAACTTTGTAATCTCCAGTCTTCACCGACTGCTTTGTGTCGGCAAACTCCATATTCAGTTTCTGGAACTTCACTCTAAGATCTCCATGCTGGCGTCTCTCTTCGTCTAAAGCCTGTATAAAAAATACAGTACACGTACAGCACAATGTGGATATACCAGGAGCATGTTAAATACCAAAAAATTAATGATAAATACCAAATAATACATACATATGTATATATCCATGCGTACAATGCTTACTGTGAGCATGCTAATGTTAGTAATAACAACCGCAAATTCAAAATAGCTACAACATCCCACAAAAAGATTGTGAGCCCATTTTAGACAGCATGTCAAGATTCTGACTGACTGACTGACTGACTGACAGACCAACTGAGTGACAGATAGAGCCACTTACAGAGTTCTAAAAAACAACCATTAACATGCATGTACATGTACCTCATACACATTTACCTTTACCTTACCCACTGATTTTAGGTAACAAAATATAAACAGATGGCTAAAATGGCACTTAAAATATAACTTACCTCTTGACAAGACAGAAGCTGAGACTTGGAAGTTTTATCTTCATGTTCTGCATTTCTACATCTAATCTTGAGCGTGTCAATTTCCGTTTGTAAGGGTTTCACAGCTTCATACAGCCGAATCTGTGTGAAAAATCACAAGAAATTCACACACATGATTAACACCCAGAATGCATGTCAGGAATTAAGTTGTATTCATACCTACACATTAACTAGCTAAAGTGGTCAAATATTTGCTGTATCCAGTTGCTCTGGAGAGTGGTGTCTGAAAAGATTAGCACTGCGAGAACAAACATTAGTTTGCCTTACCATGCAAGATAAAGGATAACGATCTCCAAAGGATAACTAAATTTGTACTGACATGAAAGTGTATATCTAGTTTCGACCTCATTCTGATTGCAACACTGCAGGGGACTGAACAGAATCATTGATGACCATTAGTGAACAGCGATATGAATTCAACCAGTTCAGGTTATCATCTCCCAGAGTTATAGTGTTCCTGACCAGTGGTCAGGTAAAGGAATTTAATCATTGTGGATCTGGTGATCTGTTATGGTAGCGCTATAAGAAAGATAGGGGCAACAGTCCATGATCGCACAGCTGCTAATCCGATATTATGGGGACCAGTGTAAGCTGATGGCACAAGTGAAACAGTACTAGGTAGCCAGCCACTGGTGAAATATCACCTTCCTACGTTTAAATAGGACTACAGAATTTATACTTGGAATGCCATCAACCATGATTATTAACAATACCAGTAAATGCAATGAAGTATATATTGTACGTCCATTTCAGCCACTGTAAGCATTATTAATTCACATACACCTTGGCATACATGCATTATAAGCATCTACAACTAAATGACTTACAGCAACATAATCTCTCAAAGATATTTCATCTTCACTTAAACTTCGAAGTTCAAAGTATCGTTCTTCACTTAATTCTAAATCCTTCAAGCTTTTGCGGACATCTCCAGCCTTTTCTCGCAGCATCAAATTAGTGGACTCCAGCTGATGCTGTCGTTTTGACACTTCCTCCAGCTCCTTTTTCACAGAATCATGACGACGTCTCGAATCTTCCTGCTGAATTTGTAACTGGGATTCTAAACGTGCTTGTAAAATCTGCTTTTGGTGAATGGCATCATTCAATCTTTCTTCCACATCCTCTGTTTTTTGAAGATGCTCAGCTTTCATGTTTTCAACAATCAGATTCTTTTGCGAAAGTTCTATTTTCACAAGTTGCAGATCGTGCAATATCTGTTTTCGTTCAATTAATTGTTTAGTTATTTTAGATCTTCGATCGTTTCCACCTAGGCCAGTTTCGCTGTTATCGGGCGACATCGTCAAATCTGTTGGGACGGATGTCTCCAAGCTGAAGTCTTCGAGATCTGTGTCAAGATCGTGCATAGTTCTGGAAATATCTCGCCCTGCCATATTTCTATCGGCCTGGGCGAGTACACAATCTCACCGAATTCCAGAGTAATCTGACAGTTCACCAACAACACCATTCAGTGTTCCGACATGACCAGTTCAAAAATTCTGCCAAACATGTTTCGATCTGTCGTAGCATACGGGCGGTTAATGCCGTAGCGCATGCGCACTAGCCGTTGGGGAAACCCTTCCTGGGGTAAGCCCATCCCAAAATAGAATCGAGTTCTGCCTTCGTCCAGACCGCAATGCCGCGAGGGGCTATTATGAGACAGCATGCGCTGAAATCATTCAGTGTATACCGGTGTGTGTGAATGTTTGAATTAAAGGAGAGATACTTTATTGGAATAACTGTCAGCAGGTATATTAAATTCATTTTTTTGATACTACACGTGCCGGTATCAAGATATTTTATTTTATTTCATTGGTATTTTACGCCGTATTCAAGAATATACACTTATACTACCGCGGCCAGCATTATGGTGGGAGAAAAGAGGACTAGGGGAAACTCATGACCATCCGCAGGTTCAAGATATTTTCAGTTTTAATGCTCTTTTTTATTGTCACAATTGAAGGTCAATGCCACATTACCATGCTTAGCGCAGGGTCATGATTCATTCATGTATGTCCATGAATTTTTTCAGTTTTTCGTTGGTCTTGCTAAGTTAATTTCCATTTTCGGTCAATGATTCAAGACTCCTTTGGCCGCCAAGTTACTAACTACTAAGTGATACTAAGTGTAACACTTAAAATAAATTTAAATCAAAAGTGAGCAAATCCGGGCTTGTTTTCAGCAGCATTGCAGCATTAGCATAACTTGGTAATTTAAGCTGAAGAAAAAATACAATGGAGAACATCTTTTTCTGAAGAGTTTTATTATTATCATAAACAGGATCAGAAAACCAACAAAGTCTATAAAATACATCTTAAAACATGACAAAACTTGCATACATACATATCTTACAACATTATATATTCAACATACATTAAAAATCGGATAGTTAAAACCTTTTTCAAACAAGACAAACACCAGAACAAGATGCTGCAATAAATGTACAAGTGTTTCACAAACCAAACAAACATGACTTAAACTGCAAGAAAAAATAAATTTAGTCAACAATATCAAGTTTTTTTTCTATAAATTTGAGCAATATATCAACAATTTATTTTCGCATCATATACAAAAAATCAACTACGTGTACATAATCCTGCAAACTTCTGCAGTTCAATCTGTTTCTTTCAACGTCTAAGTTACATGATGATGCAGTCAAAGTGGCTGATTCTCAATCTTTTTGGGTTGATTTGTTTCACAGACGAACACGGCCTTCGACGTTACAATTTAAATTAATAACTCTGGTGTACAAGTTTCTTAAAAAGAAAAGAGAAATGTTCACGGATACATTTTAAGACTGTCTGTTTCATATAAAGATAACCTCCCAAAATACTTAAAACTATTTGTCATTAGTCTTGAACAAATGGAATCAATACAATTCTCTCTTCATTTCAATATTTTGACTGACAATGAACAAAGGAGATCCCAAGATTTTTAGAGCTTTACCACCACGTTCAACAATATCTCAAGTTACCACAAATTCTCCTTGTAGGAGACAGCTTACTTTTACTTTTATTGGCAACATCATATGTTTAATAATGCAATGTGCAGAGTTGAGGGTGAAATAGGATTCAAATTTTGAATGTTAGTTATGATAGAGATGAAATACTAGGCACCTAAAAAGACAAAAAGTATAAATGTATAACAATACAAGTTGTTACATGGCCAATCTTTTGTCAAGCACGTTTCATAATTCTGTTTTCCAACTTAATACAAGTTATCAAACATGCCAACGAAAGCCTATAGGCAGCAATAAGACATAGTCTTTAGACTTGCCAAACCTCCAATGTTAAGGATGCAGAGGATGGGGCCCAGGTCGAGGGGTTAAGATCAAGTCTGTATAAGTGAAATATTCTCCAGTATTAAAAAAACAATCAAATCAGTTAGAATCAAATCAAGACTGAGGTTGTGAGCTTGATTCAGTCTGTGGCTAGGGAGCTTTGCACAGTAGCTATCATTTTGTCCTTCTAGTCCCTTGTGTCTTTTCAAACACAGGCATAATGAAACCTATTTACAAGAGAAATGTCAACATTCAGCTTAGTGCATAAAGTTAGGTTAAAAAAAGTAAAAAAAAAATAATAAAGTTGATGACAGAAGTGTAACATTTGTAAAGCAACACTAAAACAGCAACTTTTACGTCATAATACACGCACAGCATATTAAAACAAATACTCTTTTAAAATGATAGAGGGTGTTACAGTTCAAAGCAACTTGAAGTACACATACATGTATATAAGAGAAAACAAGGTAAAGTCAAAAATTGCAAAAAGAACAACAATCAATAGCATATCAAAAGTTCTAGGCTAAAAAAAACACATATGTACATGTAGCTTCCTTGAAGACCAGACTACAACAGATGAGAACGCTGATGAAAGAGATGAGAACACCAATTAAAGAGATAAAGACAATGATGCAAAAGATGAGGACACAGATACTACACTAATAAAGGGAAAATGACAAAGTAGATGAGATGAAGGAGATAAGGACAATGAAGGAAATGAGGACAGTGATGAAGCAGATGAGGACACTAACGAAGATGAAACAGATGAGAACAGTAATGAAGCAAATGAGGGCAATGATGGAGATGAAGGAGATGAAAACAGTGATGAAGCAAATGAGGGCAATGATGGAGATGGAAACAGTGATGAAGCAAGTGAGGGCACTAATGGTGATGAAGGACAGTGATGAAGCAGATGAAGATTAGGTGAATGAGAGGATGACACTCATGACGCACATAAGGACAGCTATGAAGCACATGACGACACTGATGAAGAAGACTAGGATACTGATGAAGGGGTTTTTGAACCGCGAGGAAAACACCCTGATGGTGGCGATTTTTGGAAAGCTGAAACCCCAGGTGACTTAGGTGACTGTAGCTTGGAAGCTATCTTCCTGCCACGCCCTCGCCCCAATACTGTGGAAAGGTAAAAAGAAAAAGAAGAACTTTATTATTCCACATCACCTATTATAAGTTACAGAGGTTCTGCATTTGTTTTATGGTTTGTTTCTTTGCTTTGCTTATTTTGGAAGGCAACACTCATATATCGATTGATCCTCAAGACAGATATTAACAAGATAACTGCACCATATCTTGATCAGTAAAACTGAACTTTATGGCTCAAAATATTTATAAAGAATTATGAGTTAAAGATGTACGAGGGTTCAATTGTTCAAAGATGCTTTCTAACACTATCCAGACGGGCCATATTATACTGTTTGTACAGCTTAAAATACGCCATCGTATAAATAAAATAGTCTTGAGTTTACGCCGTAAAACACATATCAAAATAAATAAATAAAATATATCTAATGACTGGGAGGTGTAAATTGCATTCCCAGACAACTTTCATGTATGCATGTCTTGAAGTCTTTTGGTTTAATCAAAGTATCATTGTAATACACCACCTGTTTGAACAAATGCTTCCATAGAACTCAGATTTTCCCCTTGGCTGACGGATGCGTCACTGCTGGAATTTAAACTGGAGCTTAAATCTTCTCCACAACTCCCACTCTCCTCCTCAGAGCTGCTGACAACTTTTTCTTTAGGTCGGGCACCACTGAATGGAGATTTCTCAAAGTTCACCGTTTCCGTTCTTCTGTTTGCCACAGTGACACTGGACAAAGCGGGACTGGATATGACCGCTTCTCTCTCATCAGCATGAGAATCACTGCCCGCCTGAAAACGATTTTCCTTCAGTGCACTGTCACTGGTACTGGCAGAGTTTCTGCAGGATTTCTTCAAAAAAGCGTCGATGTTGTTGATTATCAACTGAAGGGACTCCATGAATTCATCAGTTCTTTTATCTTTGCTACATGCTTTGCTGCATTTACTGCAATGACAATGAATTTACAATTCATTCAGATGTACATGAATTTCTATACATAAATCCACTACAGTAACCGTAAAACTCCGTAACTTCTTCTTACATACCTTTGTCTTTGGGAGCTAGTGTTAAACGTTATTTTGGAAATGGATCTTGCAATTATCGACTTGGAACGCCCTTTACGGACTACGAACGATATATGACTGTCAGACATGAAGCTTATACATGTATTTAACTCTGATTTTATCCATACTTATCCACATTTTTCAATCATGCATGAAATTATATTTCTTAGAATTACGACTGTATTTTACAAAAGCACCAAATTTTCAAATGTGACAAAACAACAGTGCTGATCTACATATGGTGATGATCATATATCATACATGTACATGTATATATGATTTCTGGATTTTCAAAAAAAGTCGGCCTGCTGCGAAAATCTGCACATTTATCTGTTTTAGCTTACTCTGACCATTCAACCCTGTAGCATTAATACCATGTCCAGAGGTCTATATTTCAGTTTTAGGAAGCCCTTGGTGAATTTATTATGGATTTATGCAAACCAAAAACCTACATGTACACATCCAGTTTGGAATTGACTGCTTTGGATGTGATTTGGAGATTCAACTGTTTTGCCCTGTTTGCCCTAACCTTCAACCTGCCTCACTGAGACACTACATCAAAGACACTCCATGTGACACTTCATTTGGTAAATAAAAGCATACTGACATCAAGCCTAACAACGCTGACCTGTCAAACACACGGCAGCAAGACACTGACATTAGATGTCGGATGTTCCATTCTCCCAGTTCATCATTATGTCCCGTTGAAGATAGTAATACGTTAGAATTTAGATACCACTACATTGTAACATTGTACATTGCGCTACAATCAATATTTCTCATAACCATAGATCAGGTCCTGCTGCACATTAAACCCATCTCGTGGTATTAAACCAAAATTTGGAGGTAAGGCTACCAAAGAGCTCCCCTGTAGGAGACACATGAATGTAAACTTCAACTCAACACATAAAGTACTAAAATCATGAATTATCAGTTATTACAATTCACACACAGCATTAGCAACGGAACAGCCTTGTGCTTATATGTATGAGAAACTTCAGGTCAATACATGCAGTGCATTTTGAGAGACCACTCTTCACATTTACTTTCACACTTATTTTTATACATAATACACAAGTCATGAATTGTGTGATGAAACATCTGTCTCGTGTTATTGTGCTCTACTTGTCAGCAAACTTGAGCTCAATACAAGTAGTGCTTTTTTAAAACACCCCCTAACATTTTGTTTAACATTGCTTTCACTGTTACTGGATGCCAATGCCGATGCTCCAGGTATGACAAAAGCTACAAAGTACAAAGTACAAAATATGCTGCCTTCCCGTTCCTGTGCAATCTAACCAAGCAAAAGACCTTCGGCCGCCTTCAACATGAATGAACAAAGAATACATTCCAGTCAGATGCATTAAAGGTCAATCCCATCACAACTTGGCAACTGTATCTGCCATCATTTGTATTGATCAGTGCAGAAACTTGTTCACAGGTACTTACCATCCAAGGAGTTGTTCACGGGCTGTTTCCACAGATGTGTCAAGACCAAACACCTTAGAGGTACGAGTTGGAAGACGACTATTCGTTTCTTCGCTCACATCCTTCATTACCTTGTCAAGGTCAAGAAAGTGGGACTCTGTAAACAGCGGGAACAATGGTTAGTAACATGTCACAAAGTACATCTACCCACCGTGACAGTCAAATGTATAAAGCTACCCTGTATATGACAGGAAAAACTTTCACATTATCATATCTCAACTTTGCTCATCACCCATCGGACATTAAGAGTAGCATGACAGGATTCCTAGTCCACATATTCTACACAGGTGTCATTACAGATGAATTCAGTGATGTGTGCAACAACGGCCATATTCTAAAATATCACAGACAATGCCGATGGCACACTTTTAAGTTCCTTTCTTTTTCAAAGGAAGGCTAAAGCAAATGTCCTCCATGGCATGTCTCAGGTTATCATCTAAGAATCTTATAAATATGATATGTTTTTCAATTATTGTCACATGTACATGCTCTTGGCAAAATTGGCAAATACTACCGGTGACATGACCTACTAGGGTGTCTATTTTTATACCAACCTTTCCCCGATTCAGCCTCCAATTCCAGATTTCTGAAAGCCTCCTTAAGTCGACCGAAGTTTTTCAATCCCTCCGCATGGTCAGTATTCTCCTTAACATCAGGTCCTCTGGAAACTGACCTTTCTGTGTATTGTTCTCTCACCAACTGGGCTTTCCTTTCTAAAATACATGTAGACAACATTTTCTATCAATAAAAATTGACAAAACCAAATATGACCAATTATTATTAGTGTATCGGTGAGTTTCTGGTGCATCATCAAATGTCAATTAATACCACAACTAATTGGTCTGATCCAAGATTTGACTATTGTGTTTATTTCATTGGTGTTTAACTTGGTTTTCAACATTATTTTGCTCAGGCATATTTACAATGCCACCTCACCAGAATGGCATACGGAAAACACCAGACATGACACCCACCCAGTCACTATACTGACACCTGGACTTTCCTCTTCTGTTGAGCACTAAGCGAGATAATACCAAGATTACTTATGTTAATGTCTTAGGTATGACTTGATTTGGGATTGAACCTTGATTCATTAGATCTACCGTTTAAAAGGCAGACGCTCTATCCACTACAGCACTGCAGCCTTTTCTAAAATTTGAGTATCTTGTACCTAATTTATGTCCAGCACATTTTTTCTGCATAACATTTCTTTGGTATTTTATGTTATGAATTATCAAATATCAGAGACAGTTACTTTATAACAAGGCTACATTCACAAATAAAATAATACATTGTCCTCCTGGTTAAACCTTCAGGAGTCATGTAGTTTCTTACTTGCTTTCACATCATCAATGCTTTTCTTGGACATCTCCACAGTGATCTTGTTGCCCTTCAGCTCCCATCTGTGTAGGTCTGCCTGCGCTCGTTTAGCTGCCTCCAAATTTTTAAAACTTACAAATCTGAAATAAAAGCAGATGAAAACATGGTTTAACCATAAAGCATGACTTGTTTTGTCTGGTACATGTAGTTATTACTGAAGAATACTCCATAAAACGTAGTCAGCCTTCTCAAACTGACACTTTCCCTGTTCCTGAGAAATTCAATCGCAATAAGAATTTCATTTTATTTTTATTTTTTCAGCGAACACCAGCATGTTTATTTCTCCAGTATCTATATCCTATCAAGATTTTAACGCTTAGTCTGTATTTCGTGGCTGTGTTTCCACACCCCTTTTTATGTAATGTTCACCAAGGTGATGGCAAAATCAACTGCTGAAATATTGCATCAAAATGTGCCCTTCGTTACACTACTGTAATTCTTCAACCTTTTCGCATGTTTACAAGGTGTTTATTCAAGCACATTCTAGGCATTATTCTGTGTTCATTTATAAAAATATTCTCTTTGTGAAGCTCTAAAACTGGCCAATTCAATCAATGTAGTTTTGTCTCCAAAATTAAATTGAAGTGGGCATAAAGTCTGCCACTATGTACACATAGAAATATGATACAGGACAATCATCATCGAAAAATATGTAAAAAAATCCAGTCAAATTTGGGAAGGTCTACAAGCAACCTGCGGATGGTTGTGGGTTTCCCCCAGGCTCATTGTTCGAGTGAGTGAGTGAGTGAGTGCTTGGGGTTTAACGTACTCAACAATTTTTCAGTCATATGACGACGAAGGAATCCTAAGGGTGCATGTACGTGTAAGGTGCCTTCTTGTTGCAGGACGGATTTCCACCGCTCTTTTATTTAGTGCTGCTTCACTGAGACGACTTACCAAAGACAAGTAAGCCGCCCCGCCATTATACTGATACGGGTCAACCAGTCGTTGCACTATCCCCTTCATGCTGAATGCCAAGCAAGGAAGTTACAACTTCCTCTTTTAAAGTCTTAGGTGTGACTCGATCAAGGATTGATCCTGGATCTACTGGTCCCGAAGCGGACGCTCTACCAACTGTGCTATCCGGGCCGGTCCATTGTTCGAAGAAAAGTATTATGACTTTTCAATATTTTTCCTTACCAAAGTCAGATTTATCATGTAAATATCTCCCCAAAATCTGAATGAAAGGGTTTGCTACCAATCAGAAGATTCTGCCATATTCAGTAAATTGCCTGAAGTCAATACAGCCAGCTAGGCCAAATGCTTACACCCATGCAGAACGAGGACGAGCAGGGCCGCTGAAACATGATGTTTGTGTTCCATGACCACTGCCTTGACCTAAGGCCAAACTGAAAGGAAAATAGCCCCTTCGTACTGTTAGTATTTTCTCATTGTCACATTGTTTAATACTGATGGTACAGGAGAGCTCCTATGTTTTATGATGTCACTCTGGACAGCTATAACAAGGCAAAATGGTGTCACCAAATCAGTGGCTTGGTAGAGGCAATTGTTTGCTATTTGTTTTGTTGGTAAGCGGTGTAGAATTTTTAAAATATTTTTAGAACATTTCAGGAAAACTGCTTTATTAATTAATTCAGTTTTAATGGCTGACTTTATGTTCACTTTAAAAATAAGCGAATTGCACTGAAGGTTGAGGAATTTTAAGAGGGTATATTACAAGTATGTATTACCCAATAACAAACTATAGGCTTTCACATAAGTTCTGATGAATAAACCACATGATTTACTTATTTCAGTGTTTTAAGTCACACTAAAAGATATTTCATTTATACTGCACCTGCCAGCAATTTGATGGGAGAAAAACAGGCAGAGCATTGGTGGGGGGTGGGGGGGATGGCTAAGAGGCTTCTGAGACATTGTGTTAGGATGCTAACCACCTGGCCATCAAGGTCCCTAAAGACAAATAATAGGTGAAGAGCATACTTGGGGGACATTTGTTTTCAACCTCAAAATCCTTACCCATATGTAAAACACATTTCCTTTGATTGGCTGGCTATGAATACCTCAGTAATGTCCCCACAGTCTTCAAACAAATCCCTCAAATCATTCTGAAATAAAAATAACATATCAAAAGTTACACAAAAAAACATTGTAAGTATGCATGACCACCCCCCTCCCAATACGAACACATAAGTATGTTAGTATAGTACTGGTATATTCAGGGCATAAATGTAAATTTGAAATGTTTAATAATAGAGCAAAATATATGCACTTAAGACAATATTCATGGTTTCGTTATTCTGCTCTAATTTAATTACTTATTCACTTGGCGTTTAATGTCATTCTCAAGAATATTTCGCTTGTACGACGGCCGCCAGCATTATGCTGGAAAAAAAAACAGGCATAGCCCAGTGGAAACCCACGACTATCTGCAAGTTGATGGCAAATCTTCCTATGTATGACTGGAGAGGAAGCCAGCACTCGCTAGACTTGAACTCAGAGTGACTGCATTGGCGAGAGGCTCATTGCTTATTGTGCAGTGCTAGCATGCTATCCGCGTCAGCCACGGAGGCCTCTTATCCTCTAGCTGCAGAGTGGGGTAACTCTTATTGAGCAACATAGTTGCAAGAGTTACAGAAAGAAACAGCTTAAAATATGTCAGACTGACCGTAACAAACATTTGTTCAACATTTGTTGAACATTACTGTTCACAAAAGGATCCATGGCAATCACGACTATTCATGAAAAATATTCACATTTTCAGAGTCTACACCACAGCCGTTATTGAGTTATCAAGAGGGCGGACGCATTAGAGTGGACCCTGAAAATGCCCCTTTTTGTCAATTTGTGTCATTGTCAGCGACTATTTTTGGTGAGGCTAACCTAAGAACAGGTTATTTAATTTGTGGGAACATGCATGTTGACATTAATTTATGCCAGGATAGATTTAATGTGCCTGTGAACGGTATGGTTTTATGCTATACTCAAGAATATTTCATTTACATGACGGCAGCTATCATTATGCCTGGGAAATCAGGCAGAGCCTTGCAGGAAACCCATGACCATCCATAGATTGCTGACAGACCTTCCCTGGACTTGAGCTCACAGCGATCATGGGTCACTGCGCTGCACTAAAACTTTAACGACAAGGCCCTGTTTTCATTATTAAATTCTAATTAACTCACCTTGGTCACCTCAAAAGATAAATGACCCACATATACAGAGTACGTTTGGCGAATTGGTCTGGCATTGTTACAATTCATTGTAGAGACTGACGCCAAACATCACAATGTCTAGCTAAACCTCAGGCCACTGTCCATCTCTTTGAAAGCATCCTTACAGTTGACTGACTTGGCTTGATGCACACTAAATTGAAAAGTGACAAAGATGTAGGAACATGTTGTAAAAGTGGCAAACAAAAACAAGTATGAATGTGTAAAATTTAAATAGGTTATGACAAAATGGTAAGTGCAAAAAATTGATGGACAGATGTTTACTGTGCATCTACTGTAGTCCTACATGCATCTTTCTTTGCTCCAGGACATTAATATTCAGTCTGCCCATGGTCTGCACTCGTGCATTTGTCTTGTGTTTCCTGAAAAAGCACAGACCTGCAGAAAAATGAGCACTACAATTTCAGTGGCCACCATCATTCCTTAGCAGCCTCAACGATCATCGCCCCACGTTAAAACCAAATCACTCATAACGGCCACTGTGGCAAGTTACTTTAAAAAATGTTGTATCCCGTTTGTGAACAAGACCCATTTCTGCTATTCCAACATTCAAAAGCTAAGCATTGCAGCAATACATGAATTTCACAAACACAGATGTGAACAACACTTGTGGTTAAACGTCACTAATTCAGTTAAACAAAATTTAAAAAGAGGCCATGAAAATATGGCAGTCATGTGACTGAACAAACAGCATGACATTACAGATTGGATTTGTTTTAATTAAGGGGTGATGATTTTTCAAGACTGTTAGGTTGGTAAGGAATTAAATGTGATTCTGAAGACAATGCAGCATGCATATTAGTTACTTGTGAACGTCTTACTTTCACAGAAGACACATGGTATGTGCCTGAGGTGTGAGACTGCAGAGCTCTTACTCCGATTCTCTATGAGAACATCTACTGAATTCTTTAGTATTATTTAGTTCAGCTTACTTCACAACAACAGATCTGTCCAAGGCATAATTCAATCCATTTACATTTATGCCTTTTATTTCATAGGTTTCAGTTCTGAGTAATATAAACTTTCATTATAAACACTAGTATCACTCAGTCTGAATGAACAGCTGGACTTTTGGTGGCTCTGTAGAGCTACGTGTGCATCATTTTAATACATATACTATCACAGACTGGTCCTCAGGCTTACTGTGTACTTTTTATGTTGTCCTCAATATACTAACGCTCTCCGCCGAATAATGTGTTTGTCCATACTTATAGTCCCCTCAACATCACATTAAGGCATAATAATCATAGTCATTTATATTTATGACATTTCATTTGGTTGGTAGAGTCGACCAACAAGGTAAATGTCAGAATGTTCAATAAGACGGGAGATCAATCAGCTTGCTGAATTTACTTGTGATTTCACATCTAGATGGACTCAGTGTTTCAACAAATGTCAGGATCTTAAAACAACATTCTGAGTCCATGTAGATGGCCTAATGTGGACATCTACCTGCAAGTAATAGCTGAGACGGCCATCAGTACGGACAGACGCATTATTTGGCGAAGAGCATTAATGAGAGCACAGGAAGTAACAGATGTGTTCTAGGTAATATTTATGGGGCAACATAGGACTGTGATAGTATACGTAATCATAGCCCGAGATTGTTCTGACGTTTCCATCTAACGTCTGGCCAATCTCGGACAAGCATAATCACAGCCCCATAGACCTGCGGTGAAAGTACTTTCACTTTCAGTTTTGAATTACAATATAGTCTAGATATTAATAAAGCTTCACATATTGTCCGAATAAAAGGCAATGGCCTAAAAAGATACATACGCCCTACAATCACGGCATCTTTTATGTACAGATAATCAATCATTCGACCAACACGTGTAGTTCACTACAGTGCAACACGTTGTCCAGTAGACAGTGCTGCCCCCTGTACGGAGAGCGCGGGAAAAAATGGTACGTCAAAAACTATGCTCTGGCCTTATAATCGAACAAGGAAGCCCTGGTCTGGTAGGCTGCGACTTTTCGGTTGCTAAATAAACGACCGGAAAATAATTCTGGGACTAATATAATGTGACAGTTATTATATATTAGTCTGAGTTATAAATACCGTCACCTGTAGGCCTCACACTAGCACATGTACTGTGATATATACACACACACACACACATATATATATATATATATATATATATACTAACTTATAACCCAGGTCAGAGCCTGAGCTATTTGTATATTAAAGTGACAACACATTTGCATTTGTCCCAGTATTCTTCCTCTTTACGATTTACATGGGGTGTAAATGGGAAAATAAGTTATTCTTGATTTCTATGCTGAAAGCCAGTAAGAGAGAAAATATGTGAAGTATAGGTACCGGTACCAATATATGTTTTTTTAGGGTACTGGGTACTGGAAATATCTTTGTTGAGATCTTCATGTTTTTTTTTTGTGGAATCCCACATTGATGTAGATATGAGACCTAACTGATATACGGAAGTAGCAGTAGAACCAATCTAAACTGGACGTTTTTTGTAATTACATCTGTTAAGCATTTCGTGTTCGAAGATTTCTTTTGCGTGTATAGACATGGTTGCCTCCCTTCACATAGGCTGCACCAGCAGTCCGCTAGATGGCTACAGTTAAGGTCACGAAAATGGCGAAGATGAAAAGAGGATGTGATGTTAGTAACGTTGTATAAAAATGAGTGGTATAGTGTCCAATTTCTGTAAGTATATAGCGTTTTGGGTATGGACGCCTATTGTGTGACATTTGTTTTACTTGTTGTGTCAGTTGGGACAGAAGAAACGCCGGGAAATAGGCAAATTTTCATTTATTTGTCAAAGAAGCGTAACACTTTCTGTGCACTTTCTTACCGTGGGTTTCAGGTTTGGAGTAGACAACCCAGTACTGATCGTGAAAAGCATTGGGAATGCAAAAGCATTTCTATTCTTCTGATTATCCCTTATTTGTTGTTAAGGACGGAGATGGTTACATAGATTTCCTGGAAATATTTTATTGAGTGTTTTGCATAATCAAAAGTTGGTTTGCTTTGAGCAGATTTAGAATTTGAGCAAGAAAAAGATTTTATTTATTTATTTATTTATTTATTTATTCAATTGGTGTTCACGCCGTTCTCAAGGATATTTGACTTATATCATGGTGGCCAGCATTATGGTGGGAGGAAACCGGGCAGAGCCCAGGGGAAACCCATGACCAGCCGCAGGCTAGCGAGCTAACCAACTGAGCCGCGGAGGCACCAGCAGGAAAAAGAGATAATTTTGATAAATCTCTCCATCGTCATGGTAACGATCGGTTTTTAAGTTTTTGTCCTTTATTTAGAGAAGATGAAAGTTGTACAGCAACAGCCTAAAAAAATCTCTGTAAACAATGATATCCAGATTCCTGCAGGCTGCAGATATGTACTACCATATCGAGGTGGTCAGCTTCATGCACTCCTGGCATGATGCAGGAATTTGGACTCAATATGCCATCGTAAAATTTTAATTATTACCTTGACCTGTTTATGCATTCAGCAAGTCAAACAACGACAAGTGTAGAAGCAGCAAATCCAGTAAAGTGGAGGTGACTTGTGCACTCAAATTGTTCAGACATATTGACATAGGGTCCATGCGTGTTTGTTTTGAAGCATAATTTAGCATTTTGTGAATTCAGGGGAACCAGTTTTAAGCATTAGACAAAAGTAACTGTGAAAAACCTAATTTTCTGCATCCAGTTGGCATGGATGATTTGGCCTTTATAATAAATGTCCCTTATCAGTGTGGCTCATCACTGCATAACATTATTAGATCAGCTGATGAGCCACAGGTTACTTTTGTGACACTAGAATGAGCTACAATTCTAGGGGCATGAATGTCTCATGGTTTGGCCCAACTCATTTACCATTGATTCTTGCACTGTTTATTTTGAATGTGAAAAACTGAGAAGTAACTGTGCACAACATGATTGGGTTCACCAAGCTGGACAAACTTTCAGTTGTATTGGAATTGTTTAAATGCTATGGATTTTTTCAAGTCACACTAAACAAAGATGCCATGGACAAGACAACTGAATAGAAAAAAATGCGGAAGAGTAGTGTCAGTTTTAGGGCTTTTGGGCCAAAGGATTGCATTCTCAGACTTGAAAGTCTTGTGGCAACCATTCAGACTGCTTGCTTGTAAATATGTATGCAATTGCAAAAGGTTTGTGCAGCCTTGTAAAGCCATTTTGTTGACGTGCAGCGTTTCTTTCCTAGCTCATGATATCACAATAAAAAAATTGATGTACATGTGTGAGCATTGGGACCAGTACGCAAGCGATGTCTTGAAAATAAAATACTGTTAATGTCAACACATTGTTACACTTTACACTGTAAATCAATAACATTGTGTGTGTATATATGTATGTATATATGTCATTGAAAAATATATACATCAGTGACATGTGTATTATACATATTTGCATAACTGTATAAGCCCTTTTAAGCCTGTTTTACACTGTCCAATTTGCATGTGGTGCAGTGTTCATGGCAATGGGTAGTAAAAGACATATGCCACCAGAGGAAATGCGTTTGAGGTAGTAATGCAACTGTTTTGCAGTGTGACCCAGTAGGAAGAATATTCATTGTGCTGTTAAAATTTGTAGTCAGTGTATGAACTTGCGTTTTTGTATAGTTTAACTTCATGGATTTTTAGTGTCCTGGATGACCCTTTATGTTGTGGAAAAATTGGCAGTGTGGTTTGTAAATTAGGCCAACTCGTGTATAAAGATTTCATTGTCTTGTCTAACAATAGCACAGAATATGTGCCAAACTCATGCGTTAGAGAAGACCAGAATAATTTAGCTCTGTGGTAAAACTTCTAAATGGAGGCCATAAATACCCACAGCAGGAGGGCTGGGTCAGAGGTGAAGACATAGAGAGATAGTAGCTTCATTTGGTTCACTTGGCCGTACATAGGTCTGTTTGTTATTTGAGTGTGATAGAAATGATTCAATCCCTACTCATTAGTAATCCTAACCTGGCACATCTCTGTGAAATCATGTCCGTTATAAACTTCAATGACTATATGTATTGGAACTCCATTAAATTATTTGATAAACTATGATCAGGTAAAATAAGTTAATATTAAATTCACAATTCTGGAGTATATTTCAGGTGATTTCAATGTGAACTTAATTTAATAAGTAAATGCACCATAGTTACTGAAGAAAAAGGATGTACAGCATTGGCCAATAACAAAACCATTCACAATTGCTTTTGTGATTCACCTGGTTTTTATTGGTATTAGGTGTATAGTATAATACTACCATCAGGGGTAATGCAGGGGTAATGAGAAATCTGTCATGTAATTGAGTTGGTCCAAACCATGAAACATTCATGCCCCATCGGGTATTCAATTAACCCTAACGTTAGGAGGTGATTTTGGCATCCTCTGTTTCTTTACATGTTATGGAACTAAACAGTTGGCTTCCATATGGCATAAGCAAATCATGTGATAATCAGTGCATGAAAGTCCATAATTTACTTGTCTAAACCAAGGTTACTCGTGAAATTGAACCTCATTATTCACTGGAAATATTCTTGACTGCTGTGTTATACACCAATTAATCATTCCTTCCTTACCCTCTTCTTTAGGACTATCATGTAAAACCCCAAGCGTATGTATGTATATGCACTCTTCTTTATTATTTATGTACATCATGTATGAACTGAAGTAATTGGATGAAGCATGATTGTAAAATGAATTGCTTTGGCTAAGTTTTTTAAGATATGTAAAGAGATAACTTAAAATGTTTTTCTGATAATTGAAATATCATGTTGATGGTATCCAAAATGACATCTGTTAAATTTGTTAAGTTTGGAATAAAAAAGCGTAATAAAGAAGTTTTATTTGGTCTTTAAATGTTTTCCTACATATAAATCTGCCCACACTATTCTACAACACAAATACTACTGATTAAAGGTTAAATAGCAACCAGACAAAAGATGTCCATTGTTACTGTAGTAACTATCAGGAGAGATACCATATGTGTGTACATTGTACTACAGGTTTTGAACCATAGTAAATTTATCAGCTCTGTGAAATGATTGTTTAATTTGGTGTATCTATGTCAGCTACTTTTAAACTAGATCTGTGTTTTTTTGTTATTTCACCAGAGATTATCTAGTGCTAAGTTAACAACAGAATTTTGATAATATATTTTATTTGTTTTATTTTTTGTCATTACACAGACTACATGTAGCTAGTGCAATCTTTTGTGAAGCTTTCTACAATGTAAGTATTGTTCACTTATGCTGTGTGGAAGAAAGTCTTCTGTATGATTTAATAATCTCAAAAATTTCCTATGTAGGCCTAACCAGGAGTGCACATGCACATGATAAGGGGCTAAAATTAACTATTAAATGCCATTGCTCTTCGGGATCTACTGGTGTTGATTTGAAGCCTTGCGATTAAACATATTCACAATAACAAGGCATGCATTCCATGCATGTTCAATTATGTGTGTGTAAACATGATGTTTTTTGTACGTGCTGACATTGTGAAGAGAATTAAGGAGGTGGTCAGTGACATTCAAAGATGTTGTGAAATGGCAGTTGAAAAAGAGAGGAAAACAATGCAATGGGTGGGCATAGCCCCTGCACGTCCATCCCAGAGCCGTTGTAGCTCCATAAAAACATTCAGGTGCCAAAACTAATCATTCAAACTGTATTAAAACTCACAACCAAATTTAACATAAAGATCAAAGTTTACTTTCATACAAATTTCTTTCATTCACAGACCTAAATGCTTTTTGAGTTGCATTTTATAAAATTTCTTCATGTGTGATCACAGTATCACCTTTGGAGTGTGATCAAAACCTTCAGTATTTCTCTAGACATGGCTATGACCTGTATTATTAGCACATTAGCAATGCCTGTTAGAAAACAATAGGAGCAGATATCACCTGTGGAAGAGGGTGATAATAAGGGGTTCCTGTATGACAGATGGCCAGCTGACAGTGGTGCCTGCACACAGGCACAGACAGGTTCACCTTATACAGCAGGCTGATTCAAACTACTGTGTTTGACCAACACTGGATACTGCTGACCAGGAAGCCTAGCTGTCATAAATAATACAAGTAGCTGTCTACAGACGTACATGTATGTATACTGTTAGAGCAGAAACAGGTAGTTGAGGTCTGTGTGCCATTGTCTTGTTAGGCCTCTAAATCGAACTTCTCTGGTTGGAAGTCCTTTGGCATATTTATAGTAGGCTTTGGACATTAGACAGTATATCAGTTGAAAAATTTTGTTTAGAAAGTTATCCGAGGCCTGGGAAGTGGAAAGAATTTTACAGATTGAAAGATGTTTGCTCAGAATACTGTTCTGATCAGAGAGCTTTTACTGGTATATAATTTAAATGAGTAGAACGTTCCCAGTAGCCTTGTAGGATATGTGCACTTAAATATGTGTCCTTGAAATGTTTTTCTGCAGCTGGACCTTGACAAGAATATAAATTAATGATGGCAGAAAACTGTGTAAAATTGTTTTGCTGCTAGTTTAAAATCAATCAAATGTAAGCTAACTGTAATTTGCATGTTTTTCATGTAGAGTTTTAATTTAATAGCATAGCACACGTCTAAATATACATGCAATTAATTTAAAATTACCACCCTCTAATTCCAATAGTTTAGAGTACATATTCTGTTGGTTTTGCATATATAAGGCTAGGCACAGCCCTGCTCGTGTGAATTTAGAGGATAGCATGGCTCCACAAGAGAATAGCATGGTTCCTTATACCAGCTGACCTAGATATCAGATGTTCATTTAAGCTTAAAAACCCACAATTACGATGTTGCATAAGCTACTCAAATGTCGAAAGGACAGAGTTCTTACATGTAGATATGTTAACACCAACTGCATTGGTAGATGTAACTTGACCAGGATTCATATTCTCTGCATTGTTTAGATGGATTTTGTTCATGTATGTACATGTACTTGTATAAACTTTGAATATACACTTTAATAGTTGATTGATCCTGATGTGCCCTCATCAGATGAAACTGACAGGATGTGTTAAGGTGAAAGTCGGTGGTTTGTGCTGAATAGTACACTGACAATACATGTATATGTCTTTTGTCTCCTCCATCAGATGGCCTATCCATAAGAGAGCGTGTGAACGTGACTTGCCTGTGCCATGGCCCAGAAGAAGGTGGATATTAACTTTGCTGGGGTGGAGGATTTGGAACGCTTGGCTGGTATAGGACGTGCAAAGGCTGAAGCAATCATTGACACGAGAAAGGTAATGTGTCTTCTTAGCTCTGTATAACATGTATACCTTTTAAGGTTTTCGTGTACGATTTAACACATGGCTTAATGTGTGCCACTACCTATTATTTTATGGATATTGGTGTAATTTTTGCAACAAACTACCTACCGTTTTTCTGCAACCTTTTCTCAAGGAACGGAGACAAGTTCAGCTTGCTGCATAATGTCACAACATTTCCCCAACCTATACAAAGATAAAAGCCCATGTTGGGAGTAGGGGGACTAACTTGTTTTCATACCACTGGTCATTTAGCAGCAGACATCCCGACTGGTCGTGTGGGTGTAGACAATGCTCATAGGGCTATAGATTTGGGGCGTAGGACCCAAAATCTAACTGTCATGCAAAATGGTATGACTAAATTTAAAAATTGCACAGCTATCCAATTAAATGCATGATTTCCTGAAATTCCCCTGAATTCCCACCATGATCTGCTGTAAATTAAACTTTTTTGAGTATGATGACGGCTGTCGCACGATGTTAAGTGCTTCTATCAGGGATTCCAAATCGGTGAAAGTCCAACACCTGTCTAACAGTGGTAAACTCGCTAACCCCTTCATGAAAAGGATGCAGCTTATACCTATCTCTGACGAGCGTAAGTAAAACAGTCTAGTACAGATGTATCAAACCTGTTGGAGGTAGTTTATGCCGTACTCAAGAATATTTCACTCATACGATGACGGCCAGCATTATGGTGGGAAGATCAGTCACATGTACCAAATTGTCGTACAGGTAACTGACAGCTTACAGAACTCAACATTGACCAGTCAGATAAAGTTATTTTCATTGATCCTCTTGGAAAAAAGATTGATTGTGAAATCTCCCTCCAAATCTAGAGTAGATGACAGGAGTTCAGAATTTTACATATATGTATCGCCATGTACCAAGTGTTGATTACGACTATTAATTACGACTTTGAGGTCAGCCGTGATACAAAACCATTTCAGTAAAACCATCATAAAGTCGTCTATCGATTGGTGTATTATAATGATGTTCAGAACACTTAATCTACTTTGCATGGGCAAAACAACTGGTGGTCGGGTCGGGTCTCTTGCTATGATTGATGGGTCCTTTACAAACTATGTTAGAGCTGAGCAAGTTGCAATTTGCATATGAGTACCACTCAGCTTTTCAAATTTAAACAGACTCGTTCAGTTGTAGATTAACACCTGCTCCGAAGTTTCACGCAAAAAATGCTATTCTTTGGACGTCAAAGCCTACATTGGTAATGTGTGAAGACGTGTACATGTATATTTTGATCTAATGCAGACTGGTTCAAACATGTAAAAATAAGCCAAATTTTGGTAAGTGGAAGGTCGTGCTTAACAGTGTTTTGTTCAGCCTACGGAAGCATAAAAAAATCACAAGGTTAATATTCAATTATCATTATTTTAAAACTGGGCAAACATTGTTAAATGTTCTTCATTGATCAGTTCAGAAACTTTTCCTTGCACATCTCTAAACCAGAACTACGTAGAGTCAGATGTAGAGATTAAGGGATTAAAGATGAATGTTTAATCCTGCCATTGATTAACAGGTCTGTCTTAATGCCCATTTCCTGCTAAAGATCACTCATCACAATACCACTCTGTTGTTGAGGATTACAGGACTACAAGGATTGACCACTTGACACCCTTGAGTTTAGGCCTGCATTGCTGACAAGTTTCATTCAAATTTTTAGTCTGAGTTAATACACACAGTCGGGTATTATCAGCTCAGCATAACATGTAATGTGACAACAATCTCGCATTAAAGGGCTACTTCAGTCCAAAGAGAGGCTAGGTGGAAATATTAAACTGATATCAAGGATACCTTATGGAATATAGCTAGCACCATCGTTCAAAAAATTTACAATCATCAACTCTATTTAACCCATATGAGTCCTCAAAAACAAAATCTTCAACAGTTTCTGTAAAACGTTCCTAATGTGACATCAAAATATTCCCTATGAGATGATGAATCAGGCAGGTATGACGTTGAGCAAGGCAGTGATGCTGGGATGACGTCATGCGCGTTTGGGAATACGTCCTTTATGTATTCCCATTCCATCATATGTCAGTGATGGTGGCATCAAGTGTTTTAGCACATCATCACATAAGACAGAATTGTAAACGACAGAAAACTTTTCTTTCCATGTTGTCTTCACAAACTAACAACAGCAGCTGTAATACAAGGCATATTTTTGTTACAGTCTGTCTGTCTCGTTCCTTATCATTTAACCTTGCCTTTAAGATATACAAATCTTGACACTAAAGTAGCCCTTTAACTATAGCTATAGATGGTACAACGTGGTCTAACATCTCAGTTACACTGCTGGTGCCAAATAATTCATTTATATTCATTTAAAAAACAGAAATGAAGTACACCGCAAACAAGACTTGACTTTCGTCCTAGTCAGTTTGAACCTCTCTGAACCTCTCAACTGCCAAGTGACTGTTTTAATTAGGTGAATCATATTCTACATGTATTTATTCAACTGGCCGTCCATTGAGTCATAGGCCTCGGGTAATTGTGTATACATGCTGTTTGAAACAAGGAATAAATGTCTAGAATTTTAGATATGTGTTGGTGTGAATTTTGGAACGATAAACACATAACTGTCTTGCTGACCAGTGCTTGACAGCTGTCTTATACTCCCGTATACAGATCCAGCCATGAGAATATACAATTAGTGTAATATTGAGAAATCAACACTGCAACTACCTGTTGTCTGTAGTTTTGGACTTGATATTTCTAGTAAACATTATGAACAGTGACCAGAATTTGTCGTCTACTTCCATACATAGTCACCCGTAGGCGGTTATGCCGTCTGATGGACAGATGTTGTTGTTGTACGGGGTCGCCTGGCGTATGGGGGTTTACACATGTCAGACCTCCTACAGTGGTTGATGATTCCCCCCAATCTCCCTTTATCACCATTTGCCTGTCATGAATTCAACCCTGACTTCTTCCTATGTTTTACTGCCCGCTGCTTGCGAAAAGGTTGTGGAAATACAGTACATGCATATATCAAATCTTAGCTGAATGTGCAGCCATCCAACATACAGAAGGATACGTTCGGAAAGCGTGATTTAATTTGTGCAACCATCTGCATACACTTTTGTACCCTAATTCTTCAACCTTTGAACCGTCTCTTCATCCAATATTTTAAAACATTCTGAACTATAAGGTGTAGAGAACCAATTTACACACTTGCATGAAGCTTGCATCTTTAGTGACTCACAAACAATCATTTCCGCATCATTTTGATAAAAAAAAGTGCTTTAGAGGTAGAAAAGGTTGAAGATTTACAGTACATGGATAGTGTGAAGTGTTATTAGAATGATTTTAACATTGAAATATTGTCTTTTATTTACTTTGTCAACCTTGTAGTGATGTCTTCTGCTGGTCATGAGCAGGTAGGCATTTAAGTGATCTCAGTATCAGCTTGTTCAAATTGCTCCCAAGTTAATCACTTTGTTGTGTTGTGTTTACAGAGATTGGGTGGTTTTGGGGGAATCCCAGACCTACGTAAGGTGCCTGGTATAGGTCAGAGTGTATTGGACCAGAACAAAGCCACCCTAGCCTGTAGCCCTATCCCATCCACTTCCTCTCGACGCACTTCTCGCAGGTCAGACAGGTAATTATTTAAGCCGTCAATTCTGTGTTTGTGTAATGTAGCTGGGGCGTCACATTGTCACACTGTCATTGAGCAATACAGCTGGCTTTTGCATGGATTCCACATGTGTATCTTTAAACCAGAATTGACCTATTTTCAAAAGGAAGTTGTTCCATTGCTGGATTGTATAAAAACGTCTCTTATTTCAAACTAATGCTAACCTAGAACAGCCATGTCTTGCAGAAATTAATTTGTTGACACCGTAAAGTCATTTCCTGATACTGACTTTGTACATGTACTTGTGGCAAGTATTAGTTTTTTAACAAGATTCAATATTTCTCTGTGTTGATGTTAAAGAGGTAACAGACCAAAACATAACAAACTTTGTGCATTGTTTATTTTGAAGAGAGACAAGGCGAAGTGGTGGAAAAGTCAGTACCCGTCAGTCTACAGGGAGTTCTGTGGCTCAACTAGAGACCCCCAAGTACCGGGGTGATGGGTCATTAAATAAAGGTAAGACTCCATTATCCCGGCTTACTTGTGAGCGGGCAACACGGTCATCCTGGGAAAGCTCCAATGGCTCTGTGAAAACAGTCACCCCTGAGGCATCAAACTATGAGGAGTCCTGTGAGGACCGAGGTTTGGGGATGGGAGTGTGTGAATCTGACCAGGAGGGTGATGACGATGAACCCTTTGCGGGCGCAGCAGAAGACACCTTGGAAGGCGATGTGTCTAGTACAGAGGAGGAAGGGGAGGGGGTTCCCGACGGGGCAGACACGCCCCTGGCTGATATGGAGATGGACTTCTCTGATCAGGGCTCCTCCGTGAGCTCTGATTGGTTCCCAGGGGGAGGCTCCTCTCACATAGCCCTCCCTTCTAGAATACCTATACCCATCCAGAGGAGGCGACGTACTATTGGTGCTTGTCTGGTAAGGCCTTTTTCCACTTCTCAGATTTAGATTTTTATTAAGTTTAGTTCATAAAAATACCTTTCTTCCCAGAAAACTACTCAAACTAAAATTATCAAAACTGAACATTATGTATAAATTTTATTGTTTCATTCTGGCAGAACGCTGTGTTTCTCATAACATGCCGTTTTGTAATTGGAAAAATAATCCAGGGGTGGTTAAATATTCATTTTGTACATATGGTGTTTGTTATGATATTTTCAGATGAAACGAAAAAGTGATAGGACAGATATGAAAGGAATATCTCCTGGCAAAAAAATGCGTCGCCCAGCTGGGAGCTTAAGGTAAGATTGTGCCCATTGTATGCATAGAAAAACATCCCTTGCTTGGTTGAAACCCTACGTATTTACACATTGTCCACTATCAGCCAGAGTCTTACCTGCCTTCCTGATTGTATAAATGTAATTTGTAATGTTTGTCCCAGTATCCCAGATTTGTGCATGCAGGGTTTCTACACTCTAGTCCACCTGCTACTCTGCAGTATAATGTGTCAAAGAAATAAGAAGTGAAAGAGATAAGGTTTGTTATCAATAAACTAACATGATACATATGCTGTATTAATATTAATATCTTGAACACAGATCTTCATTGATTTCCAGCGGGTACATTTCCCACATGGCCGAGAGCAGTATTAAGGAGATGGTGGAGCATCATAGCTTAGCCGACGCTTGCCGACGGAAAATTCCCTCCAAGGAGAACCCTCCCCCAGGGCTGGCCAACTGGCTCAAGACATTTCATGTGAGTATTGGTGTCAAGGGTGGAGGTAGCTGTTAGGGGTGGCCAGATCTTTCACTCTTTCACTTGTATATGGCTTGTTGTTCTTTTGTGAGAGCAGTTAACGATATATCTTACCAAAATCTTTACATTTATTATGTCTCATTTAGCAGACATGATTTTTTTCCGCTTTTTAGCGGAATTCCGCTTTTTCTTTGTTCAGTTTCGATTAATTTACCTGTTTTCCGGGGTTTTTTTTCTGTGTAGTAACATTTTGTAAAGTTCCGATTTATTTCCTCAAAATAAAGTCGAAGATTCTGTCAATTTGCCGATGCATGGCTACCGAAATCTGGCATTGCCGGAGGTTATAATGTTATCTGAATGAAGTCTATTGTCCAGTCAGATCGTGTGTTTCATTAAGCCGAACTGTTTCAACCAATCGGGAACAAGATACCATTATTCGAAGGCAGAAGCAGAGCCAGCCCGGTCAAAAATGGCGGCAACGTCTCGGAGTATCGTGGATCGATCAGATAAAGATTTTGATGCGCGTACAGTGGACAAGGGGTTGAAAAACATCTGGAGGTGGGATTGGCTTGAACGGAAGGTCGAAGGGGAATACGTGGGAAAATTCATGAGGAAAATAACATCCGCCGGTTTGGCTTTCTGCGAGTTGTGCCACAAAGATGTGCATTATGGGGGTTGCGGATGGAAGGCGTTTTTGGGCTATGATAGTAAATTTCAGCTATTTTCTTGGTTCACCACAATCATGTCTGATTTAGGTGGGTTAGTAAATTACCAGTACTGTTACTGGTTGCTTTTGCAGTTATTTACCTGCATACTTACAAGTATTTTGTCAAGGGTTGATCAGCAAAGTTAAGAGGCAAAATGAAAGTAGATAAGAGAGACACTTATGGCAAAGAACATTCTTTAAATAAATAAACGTGCACTATTTCCTCTCATTTAGGATTTAACCATCATTGAGGGTTTAACACTGCTGTAGCGGTGTTTGTCGTGTAACCCAATACCCAGTGTTAGTTAACTGTCTTAAAAATTAAAGAGATACAATAAGCTGAAGTGTTATCTTCAGGGTTGTAAATCCTCGTTGTATTGGGGTGCTGGTTATGATGTGACTTTAGAGAAAGATGTTCTTGAATATTGGCTTACCTTTCAGAACTGGAGTAATGCCGAGAGGTTGATGGCCTTAGACGAACTAATTACTATCTGTTTACCAACACAAGTCCGGCATATGATGCACATTATAGAACCACAATTCCAACGAGATTTTATTTCTTTACTACCCAAAGAGGTAAGGTATCTTTCAGTAAATATATCTAGCCGTATCCACTTGTTTGGGCTGTCATGGTTGTAAGTGTTACAGGCATGGGATTCCTTCACAGCAAGACATATGTGTTTATGTCAATACCTAAATGTGTTCCCTTTTCAAATTTCAGAAAGTGTCCACTGAATGTTTTTTTCTTACCCATTGATTTTGAACTTGTAATGGGGCCTGAAGACAAGAGTCTGGAGCTCTCTGTCACAAGGAGAGATTTGGTGGGAAGAAAGCCTGATTGTTCTATGTATAGCCCATGTTCAATTAAAGCGGATGCTTTGTTATTGATGCCATGTATGTGCTAATTAACAGATATATAATACAAAATTGAGATATTTTTTGCTGCTGTGTGTTGTTCAGTGTTGAGGTAAAAGTATAATATTAAGGACTGCATGTCTTGAGCTGAATGTCTCCTACAGGCGAGCTCTTTAGTAGCCGTCAGACCGAATTTATTTTTCAACCAGTATCTACAGTAATTTGTGGTCAAAAGTATCTTGTATTATCTGTGGCACGTTTTTATTTTAGGTATCTTTTAATGTAGTAACGTTTATTTGATTTTTTAATTGATTTGATTACTTCATTGCAGCTGGCACTGTATGTGCTGTCTTTTCTGGAGCCCAAAGATTTACTGAAGGCTGCTCAAACGTGTCGGTACTGGAGGATCCTGGCCGAAGACAAGTTACTGTGGAGGGAGAAGTGTAGAGAGGAGAGTATAGACGAGGGGTTAGTGTACGGCTACAGGCCTCTCCGTCGCTCCATGACACCTGGCTGCTCGAAAGCTAACTGGAAGGCCCTCTACATGAGACAGCATCAGATAGAACAAAACTGGAGGACGGGAGAGCTGCGTCCTTCTAAGGTACACTTCCTCCACATCTGTTTAAAAATGAGGTATAGGTTCAGACTTTAAGAGAGAATTCATAGATTCAACTTCTCTCACTGTTCGAAAGGCAGTAGTTACACTAAGCAGTCCATGAAACTTGTGTTCACATTTTAATGTGTTCAAAACCAGTTTGTCGTCCACCAATATGAAGTTGCATTGGTTCATCACATGTGGGAAATGTTATCAGTAATTGAACAAAGGACTGTGGTTTTAAAATACTATGAGCACAGCAGTTTCCTCCACTTATAAAACTGACCACTGTCATATAAGAGTAGGGCATTAAATATGATCGCATAAGTAAATGAATTTTGTAGTGGTTGGTCATCATGAGCCGTGTGGTGGTCATGTTGGTCGTTCTTGGTGTTCCATCATTCCATTTTTAAAGGATTCTACATGTCCAACATGCTGCTGTGTGTATTAAGTCAAATTGTCCCTTAAACCATTGCATTTGTTGTTGCAGGTCTTAAAAGGTCATGATGACCATGTGATAACTTGTTTAGAATTCTGTGGTAATAGGATCGTCAGTGGTTCAGACGACAACACGCTCAAAGTCTGGTCTGTCACTACTGGCAAGGTGAGCACTTGTACATTATACGTATATGGCATCAGTTTAGGTCAATAAATCCGTTCAGACCAGTCAGAAAAAGAAAAAATACATTTTGATTGTGTCAGAACTTTGCTTTCTGTATTGTGATTATATAATTATGTTTTGAACACCCAGGTTCGAGTAGAAAGCTTTTTTGGTTTGATATTTCAACAGGTGTTTTTGCAAAATGTAATCTTTAGTCGTAATTATGTTTTTTTCAATCTTGCAACATTTGACCGCTCTGAAATATTGTAATCATGATGGTTTTATATTTGAAAAAGAACATATTTTATGCACTTTCTAGAAGCGTTTCAAACTGGTGGATGAAGTAAGGGACTTCTTATGCTTTGTAATATGTGAACTAAGCGAAATTCAATCAATAAATTGTTTGTCCAGTGTCTAAGGACACTTGTAGGTCACACGGGAGGGGTCTGGTCTTCACAGATGGCAGGGAGTAATATAATCAGTGGTTCAACGGACAGAACACTGAAGGTGTGGAACGCTGAGACTGGTCAGTGTATCCACACTCTGTATGGGCACACCTCCACTGTGCGCTGCATGCACCTTCACAACAACAAGTAAGTCAGAGACAATCAACAGTTAGCTTAGAGACTGAGACTACAAGTTGAAATGAGTCAGTGACTTCACACATCCAATTTAGTAGCGGTGTTTGGCCTGGCCTCAGTTCACACCGCTGGCTTTTGACCAATAAGACAGCATGTTCAGATTGAGCTATCATTAGACAGTTAATTTACACAAGTGCCTGAGCTTTCTTATCCTCATTCTACCTGAAACCTGGACTGATGTCGTAGAAGTTAAATACCTCTGAGTACAACATATAAACAAAAACCTTTCAAATAATTTTCTTGCAGGGTTGTAAGTGGTTCAAGGGATGCAACTCTTCGGTTATGGGACATAGAGTCTGGTCAGTGTCTACATGTGTTGATGGGCCATGTGGCAGCCGTGCGGTGTGTCCAGTATGATGGACGGCGGGTGGTCAGCGGGGCATATGATTACATGGTGAAGGTCTGGGACCCCGAGACAGAGACCTGTCTACATACTTTACAGGGCCATACTAACCGAGTCTACTCTCTACAGGTCAGTCTGTGGTGGATGCACTCTTATCTTTTAATGTATGTTTTAATTCGTATGTTAATAGACCACAACCTGCGGATGGTCCTGGGTTCTCCCTGGGGTTCTACTCGGTTTTCCTCGCACCACAAGGCAGGCCACCGTCATATAAGAGAAACAGGCCTGACTACAGCATAAAACACCACTCAAATAAATAAAAAAATAAAATTATATTGACCAAGGTAGAGACGTTCTAACATTGTATATTAAATTCTGAACCCTGCTTTCATTAAGTTTCGCATGGGTCTGTATTTGAGCTAAATTTAAGCTGTGCCAGCCCAGTATTGAGTTTCAAGTTGTCCTCTAAAATTATTGAATTACAAATGAGTAAAGATATATCTTTCTGATTCTGAACAGTGATACTAATTGTTGACAGTTATATGTATCGGTGTCATGGATTTGACTTAGATCTCTCAGGTTCTATTTCTGACCATTATGTTGTTATTGTTATTGTCAGTTTGACGGAAGTCACATCGTGAGTGGGTCTCTGGACACGTCAATCCGCGTGTGGGACGTGGAGTCTGGGAACTGTCTGCACACCCTGATAGGTCACCAGTCTCTGACCAGTGGTATGGAGCTTAAGGACAACATCCTGGTGTCAGGGAATGCAGACTCCACGGTTAAGGTGTGGGACATCCGCACAGGGCAGTGTCTACAGACTTTACAAGGTCAGTCACACAATCTGAACACAGATTATCTGCCGTTATCATTAACAAAAGAACGTACAAATAGAATGTTTTAAAATTGTGTAGAGGAAGATTAAATTGTGTAGCGGCACAATGACCTAGGAGCTGTCCACCAATGCAGTAGTTGTGAGTTCAAGTCTAACTCATGCTGGCTTCTTCTCCTGTTGTATGTGGGAAGGTCTGCCAGCAAGCTGCGAATGGTCGTGGGTTCCTCCTATCTCTGCCCGGTTTCCTTCCACCATAATGCTGGCCTCGGTCAAATAAGTGAAATATTTGGCAAAACACCAAATAAATAGGGCATATATCAGTAAATCACCTGGATCTTGGAAAGGTGTTTTGAGGTAGGATGATGTTTTGCTGGAAAGTTGTATTTTATGACCTTTGTTTGCCTGTAGATATGCACTTTTTGGGTAAAATTTTAGGTCATGTACACATGTGCAGTAACATTTGTATGCCATGCATCAAATTGAAAGGTAGGTCATGAGAATGGACAATTCTCAGAGGAGTTAAGAAACACTTCTGTACTAGTAGCTCATGCGAAATTTGTCTTTGTTACCTGTATTTAGACAGAATGTTAGGTTTGTGTAGGTGTTCAGTCAACATAAACCCAAAAGTGAACCAGGCAATGATTTGTTTCTGTTCCAGTGGCTCTGTTGATGGTGTATTAAATCATTTTTGTTTTTTTACAGGACCAAATAAACACCAAAGTGCTGTTACGTGTCTTCAGTTTAATAAACGCTTTGTGATAACATCGTCTGATGATGGGACGGTGAAAATTTGGGATCTGAAGAATGGGGAATTTTTACGTAACTTGGTGTCATTGGATAGCGGCGGGAGCGGTGGAGTGGTATGGAGGGTGCGGTGCTGTAATACTAAACTGGTGTGCGCTGTGGGAAGTCGTAATGGCACTGAGGAGACCAAACTTTTAGTATTAGACTTTGACAGTGAGGAACGCAAGGTGTGACACTGCCTCTCTGAGTATTTTGTGGTGAGTTTGTGTACTTGTGTGCATGTGTTTTCCTGAAGCAGTGTTTTGGTGTGGGGTTTGAATGTTTACAGTTGACAGTGACATTTGCTGCTTCCTAGTGGGAGAAATTACGCCTTTAAATATCTCTGCCAACATTTTGTGTTTTCTTTAACTAAGAGCGTACTGACTCACAGTGAGTCATGGAGGAGACAGATCTGGTGTGCCGATTTAGTTTAGAAAGGGTTAGATGTTCGTAACCCAGCAAATATATTTTTTCTCTACAACATGCTACTTGTCACAGCTTGAGATTATAAGGGGAAAAGCAGTCTTTGTATTTCATACATCAGCTGATAGCCTTGTTTTTACTGTGATCTTGAATAATCAGAAAAATACACAGATAATACACAGAAAGATTGAGTGCAAGGAGAATTAATCAGCCATATTTGTATATGTATTTCTAATTGGCATCCAGTACCATATGACACTGGGCAACGACACATCGTACTACTCAGGCAATTCACTTCAGCATCTTATCTCAGTTATACATATAACTGTTGGTATCTGTACAGTTCGCTGTAAATTCATTTACATATATCATGTTTTCTTACCTGTCAGATATCTCAAGTTAAATCTGCTGCATATCTTTTGGCAAACAGTCAGTCAGGTGATTCATATGTGTTCTCCCAAAGGTCAACAAAAGGGATCCTGTTTATGGTTTTAATATTGTGTGGCTGAATAGGTAATGTTACTACACACAGTTCCAAGTGCAATATACTGTTTTCTCTAAACATGTCTGGCATTGCTGTAAAGTTTACAAAGTGTTTTAAGGAATTATGAGAGTTTGCTGTCAGTGTTTTGAGATATTCATTGCACTACACTGTGAAGTGGCATAATTGTAACAGTGAAAACACAATCAGTATTACCTCAGCTGTGTTATTCAGGCTTTCACCTGTCTAAAAATTTGAGTTTTGAGCAATAGTGTAATCTGGACCATGTTCAGTAAAAGGCTGAATGATGAATACTTGAACAAAAGTTAAAATTGTATCAAGTGAACATTTGGTTAACTGAGGGAATGTAATATCAATCATTAACAGGAATGGTATTCCATTGCTACTGAATGGCGTCTGATACCCTACTGATTTATTCTTGCAAGTGTTATCATGGTCCAACTTCTGTCAGTGAAATTTCTTAATTGAAGTATTTCTTTATGGTTTGTAAGCCGGGAAATCTTATACATTAACTTATTGACTCTAGAGGAAGTGCTATTGCTTGTTTTAACCAGTTTCTGGCTCTTTGTGGACTGGGGAAGGGTGATATCTGTAGTTACATTTCATGTAAAGATTTAAGGTGTTGTTAAAAATCTGTTGTATTTAAAGCAAGAAAAACATGTTTTTATGTTGTTCTTTCAGTTCTGTGGTGAATTCTTTGATTCTAGTTTTTTTGTTATTTTTTTTCCCTGCCTTTTATTGTTTTAATGTTCAAAAGTTCCTGTTATAGTTTAAGTTGAATGTGCACAATTTAATCCAACTTTTTTAGTTTAAAATTTAATTTTGTTTTATTATAAAAGACAGTAAGTATTCTCAAATATTGCTTTTTGCAAAATGTCTTTTTTTTTTTCATTTTTTAAAAGTGCACGTTTTATACTTAAGAAAAAAAACACAAAGTTACCCTAAGGATCTGCATACCTATTTTTCATCCTTGAGAAAATTTTCTTATCAATAATTCTTAAATCTACATGTTGTTGACATAATGTTGATTGTAGTAACATTGCAAGTTCAAGAAAAATTTAGCCATATTCGCTAAACTGATCTTTGCTTTCTATCTTATTGTGTTTGTCAGATTTAAGTATTAATTTATCACTAATGTCATCGTGATCATTGTGATGGGCCATGTATACTGCTTTGTACGTAAAGTGAAAAGAGGATGAAGTCTACTTGTGAAAGCAGCCTTTCATCTTGGTGCCATTTCACTAAGTGCACATATTTGTACATGTAAGTACTGAGCTCCTGTACATGTGAAGAGGCTGGACAATGGCCAAAAAGAAATGTATTCACTGTCAAGACTTCTTAGAATATGGAATTCATTACTTGACCCTGACTGATATAAGTGTTCTTATTTATAAAGTAGGTCTCTGTATATAGCAATGAATGTTTAAAACATATGGTGAAGTCCATGCATCATCGAAAAGTAGATTGTTGCCTGATGAGTGTGACAGCTTCACCATTGATTAACCAGGATATGATTAACAATGAAAATAGGTTTTCAAGACATTAGTTACACAATTATGCAAATCCAGCCACACTATACATGACCAATAGCATCAAGGTTCCCAACACACACCAGAACATTGTCAAGGTACTGTGTGTATGATACATCCCTCCCTCGGTGTGAAAGGAAAACCATGTATGTCATTGAGGTTTTTTAAGGCATCTCATTTTTACCTTCAGAGCAGCATTTACTAGCAGACATAACTACACATTATGTGATGACGCCTGTGTTTATTGTAAATTATTGTATATAATTCAGTACTCCTGTATGGAATGTAGTATATGTAAAGTCAGTATCGCACAGTGGGGAATGGGACATCCACCTCCAAACACGTTTGTACCTGTCAGGGGAGCTAAATCTTGGGCTGGTGTCATGTATTCAGAGTAGCAGGCCCTATTTACCTGCCATCATTATTCTTTGTTTCCTTCAACATAATGGAGGAAAATTTGTACATTCAAATGAATGAACATGTTCGGAGTTATTTTTATATATGCGCCGATTTGTGGATAAAATATAACAAACTTACAACACTGAGATATTTTGTTGTTCTGTTTTAAGTGTGAATTTGGAAGAACTGAGTTTTATTGTTTTGAATATTGTGAAAGGACTTGTTCGAACGTGTATACATGTGCACAAATGCTGAAGTCTATTGTCTTGCATGTTGTGAATGTGGAAGGACTTAGCCAAACCTGTAACACAAGATGTACACAAGTGCTGAATTTTGCCGTCCAGAAGAAATAGACCCAAAGTGGACTTATTTGGTGTCAAGTCAGTTGGTGGCCATAGAGGGATGTTATTTTTAGCTCACCTGTACATGGCTTATGACAGACCTTGAGCGTCAACATGTAAAAATGTTAAAGAAGGTATCTTAAACAGTAATGCATGTATTGACCTCAGGTTTTTAACATATACAGAGCACAGTCATATTGGGATGTTCCATCGTGGATTCGCTGTGTGCTGTATTAAATACCGTAAATTACGAAATTGATGACTTAATGTACTGTGTATAAGAATCAATGGTACACAACATATTAGGGGTGGTATCTCAAAAAGTACTGCATGAATGACCGGAGTATTGTAAATTATTAAATTCACGACTTAAGTACTTCATATATTGAGCTGAAGTTTTGTATTCATCTGTGTCTTTTGGTAGCCTTGCTTCTAAATCTAAGTTTTATGTTTTCTTGAATGGGTGTTAGGCAACGTTACATACTCCATGTCTGTCCAGGATTCGGTTAAAAGTTTGGTTAAGATTGGTGTTTAACCCTGTATTGAATATTTCACATACACACTGTTGACCAATTTGGTAGAAACCAGAGTCTTTTTCAGGTGTTTCAGCTTTATTCAGTTTGATACCCTGCTAGAAAAATGTTTGTTCCCATGACCACAGTGAAGTTATTGGGTGGAGAAAAGCCGGGAGGCAAATTTCACAAAATGTCGTACATGTATATGCTATGTTAATGGGGTGCAAAATTTCGAATGGCAAATGTGAGATAAAAAAATGTACACTGCTTTGTAAGATACATGGCAAAGGGCAGCGGTTCACTCTGGGAATTTCAGTTTTGTCCACTCATAAGCCTGACCCACCTGTATGCGAAAGATTGTTAAAGTACAATGTAGTGGATTCCTCCATCATGTTTATCAGTGAAGCAACCTTATCACAACCTATAGGTGAATGTTGCAACTTACCAACTATGTTTTTAACCTTCTACAACCATCGTTTTCCAATACCATACTCTAAGAATTTTTTTACTTCATGAAAATAGCTGCCAGTATCTTATAGACGGAGGAAACCAGAGAGCCCCAAAGTAAACCACTGACCAGTTAGACTGGCAGACTTCTTGTACGGCATTACAGTGTATGTCATATTTGTGGAAGTTCATCGGTGTCCTGTGAACTTTATCTAAGGCTTCATGAGATCACCATTAAGATCATGAGAACAATGGATCCAGGGGAGTCTGTAAAATCTGCCGTCTTAGTATGGGTGTTAATGTAAACCCAAGTCTTGAGTGAAGGCAAGCACGCTTAACACTACACCATAAATTGCTCTTCGAAGCAAGCAGAAGCTGGATTCTAATGTGTGGCCCCACGGGTCAAGTGAAATCCAGCACCCAGCTGGTGGGTCAACCAAATACTTCACCTTGGTTTTCTATGTACCATAGATATAAGCCTTAGCTAAGTGGGAATGTATCAATCTACAAGACAGAAAAAATAATACAACACTGCATGAATGTCCTCTGGATATTTACTTCGGTGGTCAAATATTGTACATATACTAATTTTTTTTCACACATCTATGTAATTCCAACAAAAATATCTTCATTATAGTTTATCAGATATATACCAATATGTTACTTTTTTATCAATCTACAAGACAGAAAAAATTATACAACACTGCATGATTGTCCTCTGGATATTTACTTCGGTGGTCAAATATTGTACATATACTAATTTTTTTTCACACATCTATGTTATTCCAACAAAAACATCTTCATTATAGTTTATCAGATATATACCAGTACTTTACTTTTTTTAAAACTCTTAAATCTGAATGATGAAATGTTTTTCATACCTGGTTGCAATCCTATTTTGACAAATTATCCTGTCAACTAGCATTTATATTAAACCATTACGTTTGATCACAAAAATCTTGGGGTGTACAAAACCTTGTATAACTTCTGTCACAAATATCACAGAATTTTGTGCTCTGAATATCAAGTCAATTAACAACCCATGTTTGCTTTTTTTCAGTCATAAACACATAAAATTTCATACTTTTATAGTAATTATCATCATATAGAATCTTCAAGGACTTTTTCAACAGTACTTAATGCTTCTTATTAAAATATCAATATTCTTAACACTATAAACTATTAACCTTTTTCCACATTTTGGGTGCTGTTTTAAACACCAGGTTTTGAACAACAGCTATATAATCATTCTGGGTCCCATTGGGAACAATTACATTGGAAGGAATTCATTCACCATTGCAATTAAATTTTTGAGACAAAATTGTTGTGGATTAATTGGTTAGTGTCAGCTTTTTAGCCACACTAGAATTCTACTCAATAATACCTGAAAAAATAAACTTCCTTACAAAATGGGAAAAAGATTCGAGAAGACCTGTATTCCCTACCATTCTCATTTCCATAGCAGTTAAAACAACTGCTAACTCCAAATCAACTGTTCATGCATTGTGTTTATACTGACATGATGTATTGGTAGTTGACTTAATACAGAACAATTAAGAGTATGAGCTCAAGACTATAGCTGGTCCCATTTTTCATGTTCAGCTCATTCCCTGATAATGGCATTAAAAGTGAACTGTTTTTAAAAAGCATTTAGAAGTAGTCTGTGATAGCCAACTCTGAAAAGGAAGAGTTTGGGATGTACTAGAGACATCATACCTACATGCGTGGCTGTTGTCTGTCAAAAATGTGTCTGGAATGCCATGTCCTGAAGAGCTACTGGGCAAAGCTAGGCACAATGATGCATGTAATCTGATCAAATGGGGGCATAAAGGAGACTTCTGAGCCTTCGGGTGAGTGAATGAGTGCTTGGGGAATAGAATGTACAACTATTAAATACTTAAATAACAAGCCCTGCTGACAGAAAATTTAGATATTTTATTTAACCTTAAGTATAGTCCTTTCATTTAAGATATAAGTTGTATTAATGTGTTTAACCTCCTTAATATATCAACATTGAACTCTGTGCCTCAGATAAAGTTTTTTATTCCATAATTAGGCCGTCTTTGATATAACAACAGTGATGTAAATTTTCAATATTCCACACGTTCTAGGAATAACCCGAACTCTTGATTGGTCACCTGAACTTTCACTGACAAGCTTATCCAATGAGAAAGTACTACTGCATACCAGACTACTTCTATCATTTATTACCATCAGTGAAAAAAGCCAGGCTAGCGATGACCTGCTGCATAAGGACAGCATTTTCTTGGTACCAAAGAGTTAGGTTTTTTGAACACTGGATGGGCCTAAAATTTATCATGAAATGTCAAAAATAGCAGAAGTTGGTGAAAGGAAATGAAGAGCTTGATATTGTAAGCCTAAACAAGGTACACACAAACACAAGTTCAGATATCACTGACAGCAGCATGCCTCAGTATCAGGTTTTCACAAAATTGAAAACCTACAAACTTACCTCACTACTTTGTAGAGCACCATAGAGTTGTGTGTATGAACGTGTCTGCAACTGTTGCACCAGCAGATTATTCGTATCAAACACGAGAATTGGTCTCAGTGTGACCCTTTGATTAAACATCATGTCTACCATCACACCGAGCCAAAAACAGAGCCAAAATCAAGCCTTGTGAACCAAATCTATTCAAAATAAACTATGGGATAAATAGGATATGCATTTCGTGATCCATTACATCAAATTTATTAAACTCGTGATATAATTTCCCTTTGTTCCTTAACAAAGCCTCAGAACAAATGAAAATTACACAACTCATTAATAAAACTAATATAATGGGTCACTTATTGTACATCCTCTATAAAATTAGACTTATTTTATGACACTTGAGCTGATGACAGTGTTGTTTTACAACAGTGGGCAGGGTAGTTCAAGGAACATGCCATATCAAAGAAGAGTAAGAAAGGTCAATTTGGGGAACTACTTTCTACCTTGACTCCTACATCAAAACAGTCTGACAGTAAGGCACACACTACATCACATTGATTGACGTCGCACGCTGGTGACAAATTAAAAACAACTATTTTTGCCAAGAGGTGATCTTTTAGAAGTCAATTTTTTTAAAAACATGACATTTTTTTCGCTTTCTTGAGGTCTACATAGACACAGCTGAGATGGTCACAAGGGACATACTTGTAGGCCTAATATAAAACAATGCCACGGTAATGTATGAACATGTATCAAGACTAATGCAATAAATGATAATGTCACATCAAGAGTCTCAGTCATAAGATGTCAAACATGGATTGTGAAAATATCTTTCATACTAGGATCTTCTGTAAAGTCCAAAAAGTAAGCTCTTTAGCAAGTCATCAAAATCTAACAAAGGCCACAATATTACCACAATTGTAAAAGCAGATGTTAATAGCACTGATATACATATATGTATATATATATATATATATAAAGTTGCGTAAAAGACATAAGCAATATGGCAATAGCTACCAAACTTCAAGTTTATGCATGTTCATAAATAAACTCATAAAACCTCAGAACTTTTCAGTCATCATAATTAATGATAAATTCACCTGACAGTTGTTGAAGAGGTACTTAAAATACCACTCTGGTTACTGTTCAAATATTTGCTCTGCTACCCCTCATACAGTTACAATATTTTTGGCTCCCCTGCATTTTTCAGTAAATTTTCATACTTCATACATCTCCATGGCTTAAAAACTAATATCTTAAAACACATTTTTTAGCTTAAACAAAATGGATTTCTTTGATAAAATAAACATTTAGTGAAATAGAGACAAATTCAATTGAAACATTATTTTTTGATCATGTTTGTTTTATGCATGTGCATGTATTTGCAAAATCAAACATCCATAAGTTTCTTGTTATACAAGAATGGCAATATCATATTAATTGAGCGAAAAAGACGTGTTTAAACAGGTGGAAAAAAATATCAATGAATAGATATGATATACTACTAGCACATTTGTTTTTAAGCTGTACTTCAAAGTTGTCTGCCCTTTGTTTAGACTATCTCCATCTCCATATCACCCTCTAGCAGACTGGTATGGTCTGGACCTGATTTCTTGTTTCGCCCACTCAGACGTGACAGGATACTGCCCTGCTTACTTCCCTTGGGGCTGGGAGTCTCATCTTCCACGCCACGGTGCATGGAAATGTTGTCCATGCTCTCATCCTGTTCTTCATAGAATTTCTTGTAATACTCCTGATTCAGCATTTTGTCCCGAGTGGGCTTACGGAACCTTTAACAAGAAGATGTATAATTTCACCGTTTTTGTTTAAACACTGTTTGTATTGAGGATAGTATAACTAGTCTGTTCCAATTCACCGTCCAATATGAACTATTTTGCTTATCACTTTTTACTGTAGATCTATCAAAAAAACTGCACAATAAACGTATCAATACTGCCAATTTTTTTTTTTTTTTTTGATTGGTGTTTTACGCCGTACTCAAGAATATTTCACTTATACGACGGCGGCCAGCATTATGGTGGGTGGAAACCGGGCACAGCCCGGGGGAAACCCACAACCATCCGCTGGCAGACCTTCTCATGTACGGCCGCCAGCATGAGCTGGACTTGAACTCACAGCAACCGCATTGGTGAGAGACTCCTGGGTCATTACGCTGCGCTAGCGCTTTAACCGACTGATCCACGGAGGCCCCAACTGCCAATTACCAATGTGCTTAAGACTGTTAAGAGAGCAGAGAACATCTATATTAATGAATGTTGCTTATACAAACTGTCAGTGCTCTCATCTACCAGACGAGGCCATATGTAATTAGTCGTTTGAAGAGGGTTGACGAGGTAATAGTGACTTAGGCTTTCATTTATATTGTGAGATGGTCTGAGGGGACTATTGTCTCCTATATCAGGGACCTGAACAACCTAAGTTATGAGGAGGAGAGAAGAGTTGATTTAAGTTTTGAGAAGGAGTGAGGGGATTACAGTCACCTATGTTTTCAGAAGCCCGGGGCTACAACAAAATATGTCTTGAGAAGGAGTGAGGGGACTACTGTCACCTACGTTTTGAGGAGCCCAAGACTACAATAACCTAAGTTTTGAGAAGGAGTGAGGGGACTACAGTCACCTATGTTTTGAGGGGTCCGGGACTACAACAACCTAAGTTTTGAGAAAGAGTGAGGGGACCACAGTCACCTATGTTTTGAGGGGTCCAGGACTACAACAACCGAAGTTTGAGGAAGAGTGAGGGGAACACAGTGACCTATGTTTTAAGGAGTCAGGAGCTAGAACAACCCAAGTTTTAAGGAGGAAGGAGACGTAGTAACTTACGTTTTGAGGAGGAGTGAGGAGACCACAACAGAGACGGAGGAAGCTGCCATAGCTGCAGATGCCATCCAGGGCTTGAGGGACAGGCCCAGGGGCATGAAAACACCTGTGGAGGGAGAGAGAGAGAGACAGGGACTGAAAAGTCTGTGCTGACAAATGCCACACACTTCAGAATTATTGCTAAATACTGCTAAAACTGACAATGAATCACAGCCAAAATACGCCTTAATGTTATACAGTATAATGCTTTATTAGTCAGCACTGAATTCCCAAAACTTGCTCTGTATTGTTAGAAGATAATTTTATCAAATATCTTATTATATTATAATTTTATCTTATATCTTAATTACCTACCACTGTTGTTTTGTTGTCACATTATATCATGTTAACAACTAAATGAACAACCCACCTGCTCCAATGGGTATTCCTAGAGCATTGTAGATGATGGCCGCAAAGAAATTCAGGCGAATCCTACGTACTGTAGCCTTGGACAACTTTATGGCAGCTACCACATCCAACAGGTCATTCTAAAACAAAGATCAAGGTCTTGAATTACCATTCAGGGTAATCTTTTGTACCTGAACTGATGTTTTCTGTTATGATAAGATCACACTTACATTAGTATAATACAGTTAGTGATGAATGTGGCTGACACATAGCCCCTTTTGAACCCAGAAAAACATCTCCAAAACACACAAACTTTAGGTATCACATATACAAATGTCCATTTGTTATTAATTTCTCAGTATTACTTAGTCTGTGTATTTTACTTGACTTCTTTGCTTAGAATGAGAACAAAAGAACCAGCAAGTTTGAGAAGGTTTACCTTGATGAGGACAATATCAGCTGCCTCCACAGCCACATCTGTCCCAGTTCCTATGGCAATGCCCACATCTGCCTGAGCTAAGGCAGGAGAATCGTTCACCCCGTCTCCCACCATAGCCACTACTCGCCCTGCCTTCTGAAGCTCCTTCACCTTCTTTACCTTGTGGGAGGGCAGCACCTCAGCAAACACCTTCTTTATACCCACCTGTAAGACAAGTCACAAATACATTACACTGATATAGAGCAGAAATCTAAATCTAAATCAGTTGTCTTAAAACTAGTTTCCAACAGTCCCGGGTAAAATGTTCGCAATTTATTTTATATACGTAACGCTTTGTCTGGATATATTTATTTATTTTTTTATTTATTCCCACTTCTAAATTTTCTACTTATATGGGTTAAGAACCCAAGGCCTGTTCAGATGTATGTTATACCTGTTTAGCAATGACCCTGGCCGTCTTCTGGTTGTCCCCGGTAAGTAAGATCACCTGTAGACCCATCTCCTTGAGGGTGTGGACGGCCAGATGAGCCTCTGCCTTCACAGTATCAGCAACAGCCAGCATAGCCATGATCACACCTGTCACAATAAACATAGGAGAGCCATGATCACACCTGTCACAGTAAACATAGGATAGCCATGATCACAACTATCACAATAAATACAGGATAACCAAGATCACACCTGTCACAATAAACATAGGAGAGCCATGGTCACACCTATCACACCTGTTACAGTAAACATAGGAGAGCCATGATCAAACCTGTCACAGTTAACATAGAATAGCAATGATCACACCTGTCACACTAAACATAGGATAGCCATGATCATACCTGTCACAGTAAACATGGGACAGGCATGACCACACCTATCACAATAAATACAGGATAACCAAGATCACACATGTCACAGAAAACATGGGACAGACATGGTCACACCTGTTACAGTAAACATAGGATAGCCACGATCACACCTGTCACAGTAAACATGGGACAGACATGGTCACACCTGTAACAGTAAACATAGGACAGCCATAATCACACCTGTCACAGTAAACATAGGAGAGCCATGATCACAACTATCACAATAAATACAGGATAACCAAGATCACACCTGTCACAGAAAACATGGGACAGACATGGTCACACCTGTTACAGTTAACATAGGATAGCCATGATCACACCTGTCACAATAAATACAGGATAACCAAGATCACACCTGTCACAGTAAACATAAGATACACATGGTGACACCTATCACAGTAAACACAGGATAGCCACGATCAAACCTGTCAAAATAAATATAGGATAATCAAGATCACATCTGTCACAGTAAACATAGGATGCTGTAATTCTTCAACCTTTTCGCAAGTTTGTAAGGGTAAGGTGTTTATTCAAGTATATTGGAAGGGAAATGTTGTGTGTACACTGATTAAATTATACTTTTTATGAAGTCCTAAAATTGGCCAACCCAACCAAAGCCGTTATGTCACATTATTCAAGTAAAACTGTGTAAACATCACACCGAAAGTTGCTCTATCATATGTGAAAAGCTTGAGGGATTAGGGTAGCCATGATCACACCTTAAAGTAAACCTCGTATATCCAAAATCAAATATGTGTCTAAATAAGTTTTAATTCACATTCTTAAATAGCCGGCTGGCTCACCCACCATCGATGGCACAGAGCACAGCTGTGTGTCCCTTCTCCTCATGATGACCCATGGTGTTCTCCATCATGTCTGTCAGCACCAGGCCATTACGGTGCATCCACTCACGGTTCCCGATTAAAACCTCGTATATCTGGGAGGATGCTGCTCCCAGCACTTTCATTGGAATGTCTGAAAGTAAGATCAACAGCATACCATTACCATTTGTCATTACCATTATCAGGGTAGCACAAGATGGCAGTGAAGTTCAAGGAAAAACTGCCAACAATATGGTAAAGAGCACATCATCCTGCTCTCTCTTCTAATAAATGTATTTTCACAAAAAAGACTGTCAACAAAGTAGTTTAAATGAAAGCAAATCCACTGTTATAATAATTCTTATGTTTGAGGTTAATTTCACCCAGACAGCGTTTTTCTTGGGTGTGCAAATCTCATGTCTGTTTGACAGCCAGGTTTTGAGTTTTGAAGCAAAATTTTTATTTCTTTTAAAAATCCAGCGAAGGAACGATATAGAGAGAAACTGACCTTCAATCCTCATGGTCTGGTCCCTGATGGTGTCCACAGGTAGAGTGTCGACAGTGACGCGAACACTGCCGGCCCAGTTACGCCGGTTGTTCAGCTCATCCTGGTCCAGTTCGGCCACCAACAGCTCCACCTGGCTCACCTTACACTTCAGCCCACAGCCTGGTACTGCCTGAAAGTCAGTCACCTTACCTAGCGTCTCTGCCTTCAGGGTCTACAACAACAACATAAGCCACTCGATAACAGTGTGCCCACCTTTAATGTCAAGAACAACACCTACATGCACATTAATACCCAAAAGGTACAATGCCAGCCCAAAACCCAGCAGAGAAAAGAAGTCAGTTCTTCTTTATGTCTCTAGGGTGTACAACAGCAGCTAATTTTATGTCCAGTTCAAACTATCCCAGCCCACAGCCACAATGTGGGAGTCCGTTAACTGCCTTGCTCACATATTAAAATGATGAGCAGTAACACTACAACTTAACAGAATTTTTATTCACTGACCTTGAACTGGGCAAGATGCCTTCCAATTATGCTATACTTCTGCTCTGTGAACTAATTACCATATACTGTTAGAAGACCTACCTCCTTTGCATACTTGACAATGGCGGAAGCGATTGGGTGTTCACTGCTGTTCTCAGCCGTGCCCGCTATTGCCAGCAGTTTAGCAAAAGGGAACTCTGACTCGTCCACAAACGACGCAATGCGAGCCACACGTGGGACACCGTGAGTTACGGTACCAGTCTTGTCAAACACAACACTCTGCACCTGAAACAAAGTCATTCCATTGTCCATTTGATAACTAGATTGTAAGCAACTGAAGGTGAACTTTAAAGCTACATGTAGGTTCAGAAGTAAAATTGATCCCAAAAAGAAAAAAGTACATTCATATAACAAAAAATAGTGTACAGGATTTTGTAATTTATTTCCAAAATGGTAGATTCTTAAAAATTTTACTTTCTCTTTTCTTAAAGTCTTTCTACTTATGAGAATCCAAAAGAAACTGTTTTATTTACTTCTGAGGTATTTTTAAGGGGAGGAAAATTCTAACAGTGTGTTTTCCACAAACATATTAAACGCTATACCACTATCATGGCCGACTCGGACTAATACCTTGTGAGTTGTTTCCAGAGGTTCTCCCCCCTTGATGAGGATGCCATTAGTTGCTCCAACTCCAGTGCCCACCATGACGGCAGTAGGTGTGGCCAACCCCAGGGCACAGGGACAGGCTATACTGAGTACTGTGATAGCATACTGGAAAGCTTTCTGGAAGATTACTTCGTGTTGTGTGATAGGGCCATCCTCCTGAAACCAGGCACATAGAATCATATCATCAATACGGAATTACTTGAGTTTAACATTGAACTCAAAATATCTTTCTCTTTCGATTTGGGTGGAGGAAATCTGAGGAAACCACCCTCTTATTTCAGGTATCTGACAAGCCCCCAGACTTAAGTAGCCACCGAACTAGTGTGAATGGCATTCCAGTTTGCGATCCTATTGGTCAGGCAATAAGGACCAATAGCCACTGGTCCCCTCTGCCAGAAAGGAACCTTCATCAGCAAATATACAATGTATAAAGTTGCAACAAAGAATAGTAGCACAAAAACATGTTTGACACCTCAATTCACCAGCATTTCAATAAAACAAGTGTGCATCCTTACAATTATTGACAACTAAATTGGTACTATCAAGACTTTTGTTATGTATTTATTCCAAAGGTAAGCCTGCTGAAAGTTGATATTTATAATACCAGTAATCGCAGACTCTGGTTCCTCATAATAAGATGAAGAGAATTCATATTGTAACACAGTTTTGCAAGCGAAACATTATGCATCTATCCATGGTACACAAAACAAGTATATATATTTTGCAATTCTTTATACTTACACTGAAGTCAGGATCGATAATGCGGACATTGCTGTAGCCGACTATCAGCCAGCTGATCAGGGTGAGCGTTGACAGTCCAAAGACGATAGGCACAAAGAAGCCTGCTATCACATCAGCCAGTTGCTGGATTGGGGCCTGACAGGGCACAGGCAAGCAAACATTACATTATAATAATATCGATGTTTAACATACAAATTTGTGATGTAATATTTCTAACATGATTAATATACACATTTTGCCAGATTCTGAGTCTTCTACTGATCTTTAACGGATGTTTTGAGGATTGTTTGGCAGTACATCATACTGGAAAAATGCAAGCTTCATCACCAAAAGTAATATTTTGTAATATTTATATGCCTTAAAAAATAAAAATGCTCCTTTGGTGGAAATTTTTTGGTCATTTACTGTACAAAACATGACCAAAATTATCATAACAAGGAAGCGCACAAATATAGGTTAAATCTATATGTAGCATTAAGACTCACTACTGGCTCAGTGACCAAACACATCTTCCTGGGGATCACAACCACCTTTATATGATTATGTTTTTCTGAGGCACTCTCCTCGCTTTCCTCCAGCATTATGCATGCTCACTGTTAGTGTACTTGAAATATTTTGAAAAATGCTATGCACACCAAGCAAACGCATAAATGATATAGCATTGTAATTAGCAGCAGAATTGGTCAAAACTAACAGAAAAAAAACAGAAATGTTTGATTCTACGATGACAAGTTCATGCCTCAACTAAAGGCAGAGAACAAAACCCTTTTATTCACAAAAGATCCCTTGTTACACGGACTCTATCCATACCTTGGACGTCTGTGCCTCCTCCACCAGCTTGACAATCTGAGACAGGGTGGTATCTGCTCCAACATGTGTGGCCTCTATCAGCAGAGTGCCGTTCTGGTTAATCGAGCCTCCTATCACAGAAGAGCCTAAACAAGGGCACAAACAGTGTAAGTAAGGTGCCAGTGCCAGAAGCTCTTTCTATTAAAACAAAACCCTTTTTTACATAATTACAGATGTGTTAGTATAACACACGGAGATAGCTTTATAATTTTTCCAGAATTCCTCAAAGCAATTATTTCATCAGCTCTCACCTGGCTTTTTGTTCACCGGCATGGACTCCCCAGTAATGAGGGACTCGTCACACATAGATGTCCCCTCAATGACTTTAGCATCCACAGGTATCTTAGCTCCAGGAACCACCTGTCAGGATGAACATGGGTGGCTCACATTCAGTAAACATTACCATAATTCTATAATCCTTCACCATTTTGTCATTACATAAAAACAAGGTGATCAAAGACATGGACTCCTTTTTGCCCATGCAAAATGTTAGTCTGATGATGTAAATGGAAGGAATGATTATTTATAACATGGAATGTTGTTTTTGTTGACAAAACCAAATCCAAAGATGAAACCAGCCTGATGTCCCCAATGAACGTCTTGTGACATTACTGTTCATCTCCATCTTTGGTTAGGAATTTGTGATGTCATGACATCGCACACAGATTGAGCATCTGTAACCAGCGTGAAGCAGATTTGCAACTTTTTATTCTATTCTCGGTGAAAATACTCTGACATCATGACAAACTTATCTACTAATTAGTGTATGGAAGATGATATCTAAACAAAGCCTTGCGAGACAGTTCACTTTCACGGTGACAAATTTATCTGTTTACAAGCAGATTGCTACCTAAAAACATTACACTTTTCAAAACAATTTTCTGGATAATTTCAAATAGCCTCATACACGATCAATTTGATAGTTGTTTGAAATGAAATCAGTGTCCACAAATATGATGTTTCCCCATCATAAATAGCTGACTCTTAATGAAGTAATAGACGCTACATTCAAAAGCCATTTTCACAGTAATTTTATTTACTTATGGTTTAGTTATGCAATATCATCTATCGGGTAATTGCAGCATGACAAAATGTGGAAGGAAACTGAAATATCCACTCACTGTTATTCTGCTCATAATGAACATAATCACGCCACGTTCAAGGAAGAACTGAAGAACTTTCAAACTAACAAAAATTGAGAGTAAATCATAATATGCTGCCGGGCTGTGGGGTGTGACCTTACCTTAAGAATGTCCCCTCTCTGTACCAGGTCCACACTAAGAACCTCCTCCCTCAGGATGTTCCACTCTTTGTCCACCTCCACTATGACAGCCTCTGGGGGCTGGAGGGACATCAGGGTGGCCAGAGCCTCAGATGTCTTGCCCTGTTATAACACATGGGAACAGACTGTAGGGCATGCATGAGGGTTATACGTTGTACTTAACACTTTGAAGTCATATGACGATGATGAGTATTGGAAGGTGCTGCTGCCAATGAAGTATCATGCCTAAGACACCAGATATGACACCCCACCCAATCACATTATACTGTGATAGTTATATTGATAAGAGAAGCAAAGACCATGAAGTGTAGAGAAACCAAATATTAAAAGCAAATGTAGCTGTAGTTTACTATTAAAACTTATTTGAAAAATATTTTAATTTCAAACAACAATTCAGACGTAATTCTGATACATCTAACGCAAATGTTTTGACTAATCTCTGTTTACATATTTTGTTACAAATTTTATAATATTTAAAAAAATTGAACTGTTTTTAAAATACATTCTTTTTATCAAAATTTCATGATCAGTACAGCTAGCACTAGATAAATGAAATACATCATGGCCAGTGCAGTAGACCTACACATAACAGCCATGAGTCCGGAATGTAACACAGCCTACAGATCTCCTTCTGAATACCTCCCAGTAACATACGTATACCTTAGCAATGTGTTCGAGCCATCTTCCAAGGGAGATAAACACCAACAACATGGGTGTGGTCTCAAAGAAAGTGACAGGGCTGACTGGTTCCTCAATGATCATGGCTGCTATGGTAACACCCACAGAATAAAGATAGGAGATGGTTGTTGCCAGGACAACCAGAACATCCATGTTTGTGCTATGATGTTTCAGCGCTTTGTACGCCTGGATGTAAAAGTATCGGCCACCAATAAACTGCAAGAAAGACAGAAAACATAGTTTCGAATGTTATAACTGTAGTGCTATAAATCTTCGATCTCTAAAACACAATTTTTCAATAAAATCTATGCGCATAATTATCTTAATTCTTCAACCTTTTCAACTGCCTCTGCAAACCAATATTTTGAAACATGCTGAGGGAACTATTGGGTGTCAGGAAATAATTTGCACATTTTTATGAAGCTTGCATCTGTAATGACACAAAGAAATCATTTTGTATAATCGTATGCATAAATTCCACTGAAAAAAGTCCTGGTTGAAAAGGTTGAAGATTTACAGTCTTGTGAAAATGATGCAGGCTTCTTAAAGCTGCAAAAATTATTTCTCAACACCCCATAGTTTGGTTATCTCAGAATCTCAGGCCTCAGACATTCAAGCCTGTCCATCCCATGATGGAAGGAGTTAACCAATCAGAACCCACCTGTACAGGTGTGGCCAGTATAAACATGAGCAAGTTCTCCAGAGAGAGACCCGGGATGATCATGATCTGATAATGGCCATCTCTTATCGCCACACTGGAGTTGGATCTATACACCGTCTTGTTGCTGTGCTCGCCAATGAAATCCTCGGAATTTTCTGGTCTAGCAAACATGAAGTACATCATGATGGCAATGGCTGGTACGCCAAATGTTAGAGACCACAGGAATGAAGATCGCCATCTGTGCAAGGAAAAAAGTAATATGTCTTATGGGATAAATATATTTCCTTAACAATCATGTTATAGATCTAGGACTATCTATATAGAGTCAGATATAATTTCTGCAAATCATGTTAGTGAAGTTAAGTCGCATCCTGAACATTTCTTTTTTACATTAACATTTTAATTCCAGGTATGAAAACTAAGGGCTTGTAAGGGCAAAAGGAAAGCTTTATTAGTTTCACCATTACAAACAATCAGGCTCAGACAAAAAGTGTTTAGAAGAGTGGACATGTTCTGAGACAAACCTTTTGATTTCATCTCTGTGGTCCAACATGTCCTTTTGTTTGTCTCCATCTGTTAGCAGTGTTGCATCAAAACCTAAAGCCTGCCAATAAAATCCACACTTAATCAATACAGCTGATTTCAGGATCAACTTTATTCTTTGTGAGTAGGTAAAACATCAAATTAATAAAAACATATTCAGGTAATGCAATAATTTCATCATTATCTTGAATCACATCTTAAAAGAGCTACAAATAATCTTGATTACACGACATCATACCTTAACATCTTCTATAATTGTCCTTGGTCCTGTGGCTTCAGTGTCATACGTAAATTTCCCACGACAGGTTGCCAGGGCAACGGTAGCCATGACGATGCCTGGTTTCTTCTTCATGTTGGACTCTATCAGATGCACACACGAAGCACAGGTCATTCCTGTGATCTGAAAACACAATACTACCACCTCTGAACGTGTGCTTTGTCACACTGGGTAAACACTCCTCTTTGCTTGCTGATTTAATCCCTTGTAAAATATATCCAAATTAATGTGAATGTTAAGGCATTTTCTGTCTTGAAATATATTTATACTAACTCAAAATGTTTTCAAAGAGGTACAATAACAGGTAAAAGCAAAATACTTTTTATCTCTAGAAATCAGGTTGTCATTAAATACTTCCTCTGCCATGTTTACTTTATCTGCTCTCTCATAAGTTTAAGATTTGTAGTCTACATGTACAAAGTCCCATAACAAGCAAAAACAATTCGTACGCTTAGTTCCACAGTTGCCTGCCCTTGAGTGTCGGACTCCATCACCTTGGCATTGAAGCCCAGACCTGTGATTTTGTTGGCTATCTGAGAGGGTAGAATGTAGGCTGGGTCATATTTAACCTCAGCCTTCTGAGCCATCAATGCCACCAGCACATTCTTGATTCCTGAAAATGATCACAAACATCTTCATGACAAAAACTGGCAAACCAGGTGGTGTTCACATGTTTTGAATTTCTCACTTCAAGGTGTAAAGAAATCAAAGTCACTTAATGGCATTCTTTTGGGATTTTACAAGCTGCAAAAATATAAGCCATACAAGTGCAACCACTCATATTTAATTAAAACAAACACGGTGCAGACATTAACCAGTGTATCCTTGCATGTTCCTAATGTACTTTCTCTTACCTTCAACTTTGAGCAGGTTTTTCTCGATTGTCGCCACACACGACGCACATGTCATCCCCGTCACCCTCAGGAAACATTTCTCCAGGTCACTGTCATCCATGACCTCTTTGTTGAAGCGCACACTGTTTCTACCGTTGTCCATTTTCAGTTCCCAAGGATCACCTCTAGAGACGTCTTCATCAGATACCGACCTTCTCAAGGACCTAGGGGTACTACCCGAGCCTGGTAAAACAATCACTGATTGCTGTTATGTAACTATAGCGTAATAGAGTGGTATGTAACTAGGTCTGTTGATTGTTTGGTGAAATATATGACATGACATGTTTTCTTTTACGATTAGCCAGTCACTTAACGTGTATCTTGAGGTAAGAAAAATACATGAATTTTGGGGGGGTGTCGCAGTTATTGCACCTCCGCACTGGTTTTGCTTGTTTTGGTCAGGATTCACTACACCTACATATATGTGTATGAGGATAACCTATTTTAGTGAGTTTCAGTCCCTACTAACCCTTACCTGGAGCCTTAGCTTCAAAGCCCATGTCATCTATGGCCTCTTCCAGCTGCTTGGGGGTGACCTTGTTGGGCCAGTACTCTATGGTGCCAGTTTCCTCAGCCAGGGAAACCTTAATGCTGCTCACGCCTGGATGCTCAGATAACTTTCCCTCAATGGTCTTCACACAAGAGTTACACGTCATTCCTTTGATGCCGATTTTAACCGATGACAGTTGGGGTTCAGACGCCTGGGATGCATTCTTGGATACTTTACCCTGTAGGACCTTAGCCTCAAATCCCATGTCATCAATGGCTTCAGCAATGGCCGATGGGTCAATGATGTTGGGGTCATACTTGACCTTGCCATTTTTTCCGGCCAGATTGACCTCAATGCTTTTGATGCCAGGTTTCAGCCCAATGTGTCCCTCGATGTTTCGCACACAGCTCTGACAAGTCATGCCCTGAATCCCGATCAGGCAGGACTCGTCTTGAGGAGCAGCTCCAGTGGAAGATCGTGAAGCCAGCTTGTCAAACTCTTCTGCCAAGGCGTCACAAGAAGGCAATGATGCCTCAAAACCCATGTCATCTATCTGTGACCTCAGCGTTTCAAGGTCAGTGACTTCAGGGTCATACAGAATAAAAGCCTCCTTGTCGCTTAGTGACACTCGGATTTCCTGTACCCCAGCTTTGTCAGCTATGTTAGATTCAATGTTGCGAACACAAGACTGACAAGTCATTCCCTCCACATGGATTTGCGCAATCAACATGCGCTGACTCTTTCCCTCTGGTAGTTTAGCCTCAAACCCCATATCGTCAATGGACTCTGCTATCTCAGCAGGGTTAGTTTGGTCAGGATCAAACACAACTTCGGCTCGTTTGTTCACCAATGACACAGATATGGAGATAATCCCTGGCTTACCAGAGATGTTCTTCTCTATATTCCTCACGCAGGACATGCATGTCATGCCCTCTATAAGAACTGTTGCTTCAGAGAGGGGATTATCTCGCTTACCAGCCAGAGCACCCCTGATGCCAGGTTTCACATTAGCAGGGAAGCCCATGTCATCTATCAAATCAGCAATTTTCTCTGGGCTGGTCTCCTCTGGGTTATAGTTTACAACTGCCTCCTTATTCTCTAGGATCACCTGCAAAAAAAAAAATTAAAGAGGGGTTAAGGTATTTACCTTCCAATCACTACAACACACAAGACATGGGTTCAAACCCGGTCTTGCACAGAGAATTATTTAATTTCCCTGCTGTCTCTGTTAATGACACACATGACCTTCTGTGCAATTTTACGTTGCTGAAGACCACTTGTCTTCCACCAATACAATTTGCTTATCTGTACATCACACTCCAGGTTCTTCCATCACATGCACCCTCTGCTGGATTTAAAAATACAATCATTTTTAGCACAATGCTGAAATGGTTTTGACTACATATCACTTAACATACCTAAGTACTGCACATGTTCATAAAACATGTATATCATAAGAGATATACTTGTGTTATTTATTTATTTATTTATTTATTTGATTGGTGTTTTATGCCGTACTCAACAATACTTCACTTATACAACGGCGGCCAGCATTATGGTGAGAGGAATCCCGGCAAAGCTGGTGGGTAAACCCGTAATCATACGCAGGTTGCTGCCAGACCTTTCCCTATATGGCCAGAGAAGAAGCCAGCATACAGCTGGACTTGAACCCACTGTGACCACATTGGTGAGAAGCTCCAGGATCATTATGTGTGTGTTATAAACACCTCAGGCTCAGCAACATTTTCTTTTATAACCGAAGTGAACTTCTGCACTGCCAGGCATAATTACTCTACACGGTAATCAATAAATTAATCTGCCGGCCAGGTGAGCTGCCATACAATGCTGACCGTTCATTATAGGCTCAATTATTTATACAGCTTTATTTACAGCTTCCTGTATCCAGAACGCATAATCAGCAGGCTCACCTACAGGAAGAAAGGAATGGCAATTTCACAGAATTTTGACGTAAAGATTATGAACCCTTCTAGGGCTTTACAATCCAGGTTTATATACAGGCAATACACAACAAATGTTTGTGATTTTGTGGACCCTTTACACTATGCTACCTCCACAACATGCTGACGTTTCCACGACCTGCACGCAAAATGATCAGCGCCAAAAAAAAAAAAAAAAACCTTCAAGCTTCAAGATCATATTTATATCCTGATTAAATTATCATAGCTGCCACTAGGTAATAAACATATTGTACATGTAATACTCTTATGTCTAAAATGTTCAGCAGCATATCAAACATTTGACTTTGAGCCTTTGAGTTAAACATAACACCTCATAAAATGACAGAAGTGATCAAATTGGTGATCAACATTTGGACTATACTAGACTTTAAACATGTCCCAACATCTTGTCAAAAAAAAAAGGATAGGTCAAGTACAATTACGACTCGTGTGTGAACATGATATGGGGTAAACAAGAAACAAGTATCTCTCAGAGACAGGGGTACCTTCATCTGTATAACATACTGTGTTTAATTTGGGTGTAAGCGTTTATCAACAGCAGAATGTTTACCATCAGGGGTCTAGCTCAACTCTCAGTTTGGACTGGCAAGAAAAGCGTACTGTCAACACTTGTCACAGAAACTGCACTTATGAATACCTGGGCCATATTTATCAAATGTCGTGAGACTTCATACATGTAAGTTAAAAATTCAAACATAGCTAAAAATAAAATATTTTGATCTGTGAAGTTAAGATTTTTACAATGATCCTTTACTGCAAAACTATGCCCCAAGCACAGTTTGAGTTCCTTCCTGATCCGAGTTTGACTTTTTTAAGCCCTTGCAATTTATGACTTTTAAAGTCTTAAGTTTCTTAATAAATATGGGCCCTAAATCTTAAAATTCTGATTGAATACCATCTTCATTTATAGTGGACATGCTGAAGACTTAGGGAGCTTCAGCTCTCTGAATGTGCTATTTCTTCATCTATTTACTTGCCATTCCACACCATGTACAAGTTGAGGAGCAAGATCTTCACATCTAGTTGATCCACTGAACAGCTTAGCAAAGTAACTCTGCAGAAATTCATTTTGATGATCTCGATATTTCGATCCTGATCACAATTCTCCTAAGGACGACTTAATTAAAGTCAAAATATTGAGATCTAGAAAATGAATCTCTTTGGAGTTACTGTGCTTATTTAATATACTTTTTGTAAATATATTGAAAATTTTTGTAAATATACTGAAATGAACAAATGAATGCTACCATACTTGATAGCGTACTAACAATGAAAGACAAAATAAAAACACCAATGCTGCCCCAAGGAAGTAGGTTTATGTCATTCATCTGCCATCATGATCACAGCTTTGTCTACACTGCTATAATGCACTTACAGCCCATCCCTGCATTGTATATAATACACATGAAAGGTACAGAGTTTGAAGACTCTGTCAACACACTTAACCCAACACACTTAACTTGACCAACCCATCTTACAATGTACCTGTAGGCGTCAACAAGACAGGAAGCCATCTTGACATTTCAGTCTACCCCTTAACGGTTTCATACAGGAATATGGCCAATATATCTCTTGAACAAACACTCAGGCATGGAAATCACAAGTCAACGTCAAACTGACCAATTATGAATGCAACATAACACAAAATAAGTTGAGTACACATGGTAATCGTGAACTCTTGTTCAAGTGTACACATTCCCAGATCATCACAAGGATGATTAGAATATTGCAAATATTTAAAATTTCACATATGATAAATGGTTAGTATGTTATACACGATCTGGTTTCTTGTTGTTTTTCAATGTTTCTAAAATGAATCTAATACACTTCATCCGTTTAAATGTATACTGGATGACCTCAATTTTGCAGAGGTCATCACTCTGATGAGCTTGAAATATTATACATTGTATAATAATATCCTGGTATTACTGTCCATACATACATGTACAACTGTCACTATAGCTCAGACGATTCAGCATGAACACGACAAACCATCACCATATTCCTCCACACTAAAATAGAACCACTGAATCCACAGGATTCCACAGAACTTAAGAGCACCTACCTGGAGTTTGGAGTAGCCACTGAGGCCGCGTAGCAAAGACATGATGGCTATGAATCGGGTATTGAGTCTATGCTGGCTGCGCCCAGACCTCTAAATCACAAGTCCCCTCCACACAGGCCTGTGTATTTAATCCTAGCACGCAGCCCTGCTTACAGCCAGATCTTACATGCTCAACACCGCAATGTTATTCCCTTTATGCAGGCATACCTTCTGCGTCTCGTTTCCCTGTTAGGGACACCACATGTTGTGCAGCAGTTCAGTAAACAGCCCTATCTCTACCTGAGTGACATACACGGTACAACATAGGAGTGAGCCGTCCAATGACAGAATAAACATAGGCTCCCACATTAAAATAACCCTCCAGGAAATCACAGTTTCCTCACATACTGGCCCTTTTGAAGTGTTATCAACACCGGAGCACCTTTCTCTCCAGGTCAGCCTCACAGGTAAATTAGCATTGCCCTTAACAGCAACTCTGTGTTTTCTTTCAATCAAACATCATAGTTCCTGAATGTGATAGATGTATAAAAGACCTATATGTAACCACTACAGCTGGACATTCACATCAAGGACTGACTGATAAAGCTAGATAAAAGCTCAGAAATACATAAAGAGCATTTTTCACATTTTTCCTGTTTTTATGAATGTTGTTTACTTTACATGTGCCAGCCTGTAGTTATTCCCCTGACTAATAATGTATATTTCTATCTGTGTGTCAACAGCTTATGATAACACATTAGATAAGGGACATGTACATATACAGTCCTATCTATACACATTACATACAGTCAGGATGCATGCCATGGGGGGGGAAAAACTCCCATCCAATTTCAACTCCATAGGTAAATTACAGTTTTCCTGGACTAGTTCACTGATGAAACTTCCAATTTGTTGCCTAAGTAGTTTTCCTGCTAATTAACACTGGTGAACTCACTTGTGCACTAACTGTACTTGACAGAGTTGCCTGCCTCCAAAGGCTCTTAATGCCAAAATTCAATAACCTGATGTTGACAAGGTGTGTGATAACTGGGGTAGGTTTAGGAACTGGGTACAGGAAATTCTGCACCATACACAGAGGCAGGTAAACAGTGGTGAGGGATGGCTTGTAGGCACAGGAAACTGTAGCTCACCACAATCTTGATACCTGCAGGAACCCATTCTGCTAATCCCGTCAGCCACAAAGTGTCAGTTGCTACTTTGTCACATCCGTAGACAAAGCTGACTGATTGATGTTCCAACTGTGGAATAAGCACAGTGAAACTCCAGGAAAGTCAAAATGGATTCCTAGACTAACCATAATTTAACAAGCTCTTCGGAGGAAACTCACGAATATTTCACATATGACGGTGGCCAGTATTAAGGTGGGACACATTCTATTGAAAACAATGACTTTGTAACAACAATTTTGTACCAACAACTTCTACATGTACAAGTATCTTTTTTCACTTTTAAAGGACGGCAAGACATTCTGATGATTAAACATGCCCTCCCCTACTACAGTGTTGCATGAGGACAAGATGGGTGTCAGTCATTTGTGTGTGTGTGTATGTTTGTTGGCGGTCGTGGTTGGAGGGGGGGGAGCCTTATACATGCCACAGTGACGTGGCAGATCTCTAAACGATGACATACAATGGGATCACCTGAGCTACATGATGACCCTAACCAGGTTTTCTACCTTTGCCCTTTGACATCTGGCCTACAAATGGGAGAACTTGTTAACTATTTCTCACTGAGAAGACAATGTCAGCATGTTCAGGGTTCACATGGCCAGTATATTATGAGGGCCGTACTGGAGTAATGCATGCTCTTCTAATAAGCCATGTCAATAGTTCTCCAATATGGCCTACAAAGTTTTGAGCTTTCAACTCTTCGGCTACCTCCAGATGGTGTGATGTACCCGCTGACCTTATCAGGAACATGTATATATCTTTTTTTAAATAAATTCCTTCAAGTAAAAAAATATTCCTAAGTTCATTATGAGAAATGTTCAAAGGAAAAGACAACAAAAGCTTTTTGTCTATCCTCTATTCCAACCAATATTTTGTGTTTCGTCACAAGCGCTTTTCTGTTAGGTACGTTGAACAGCTAAGTGTATTTAGGTGTAGGCCTATATCTGGAATTGTCTGCTTATGCTTTATTATAGAGGAGTCATACTGCCGAAAATTCAAATCTTCCATGTATGTATGGCATTTGAAAGATGTGCATTTCTTGAAATCAGTTGTGCTGGCCTAAAATAATCTTGTGAAGCTTTAATCATACAATAAAGTCTTCGCGTAATGTCTGTATACCTTCAGTGCTAGTGACTGACACAGCAGATCTTTCAGAGTCACAGCTTACAAATGGACACATGCTTAAAACATCTGCTAAACAGGTGCTAATGACCAACCCCTAACACCAACAACAAAGGCTTGGATGAGACTATTGCTGGAAAACATGTGCCTAATCCAGGTGAACATAAATGCATAGCAGGTGCACCTTCATGTACACACTTGGTTCAAAGCAACTTTGTTGTTTCACCTGTTACCAGAAATTAGATTTTGAACTGCCCATTCTTTACTTCTTAACAAACAGACATACCACAATTAATGCAAGCAAACATACAGGTGAGTACCATACACGGTCAAACACTAGTAAGACATAGCTTTAGCAAATCACAACATCAAATGTCATTCTGGAACAAAAACGTGCCTTTCCAACCTATTTAAACAAACACATGTACATGTACAGCACTGTGAATGGGATATCACTAAAGCATAACAGGACTTGCTGCATCCCTCAAATCAAGAACAACACCATCCCTAACAACATCAACAACAATGCCTTCCCTAGAGCTTTTCTGCTGCGCTTGTACATTTGTATGTTTGTGTGAAATTCAATCACCTCTTCTATTAAAGCTACATGTAGGTGGTTGAATGCAAGTAAGCCATGCATGCACTTCATCACTACTGACCGAAGCCTGAAACCTTGGCTGTAAAGTACATGTATGATGAACAAGCTTATAAGATAAGGTAACATGATACCTTTTATAGCATATTGCTGTAGTCTTATTGGTACAGGCATTCAAGAGAGTTACAAGCTACCATAAATGACCTAAAGAGGGTTACAAGCTACTGTTCCCTAAATGACCTAAAGAGGGTTACAAGCTACTCTAAATGACCTAAATTTAAATCCATGACTAAGTTGCTCATTTTTCTAGATTCTCAGAGTTCTATTCATTTTAGGAAGGTGCTTTATGAGGTGTTTGGGAAAATGTAAAATTTAGCACCAGAAATAATATCTCATGACATTTATTTGCCTCCCAAATTTCAAATTTTTAGGTTATTTAGGGTATGCCCTGTGTCCAATACATATGTACATTTCAAAGATATGTCATCTTGCACCCATATGTACCAGTGCCTGCATGCACCTTGCAAACGCAAGTGGCTGCTAATTATATCCTGTCAAACATCAATCAGATAATATGCATGATCTGGCTGCAATATTGCCGATCAGGCATTAAGCTGTAATCATTCATTAATACATTCAGATTTACTCTCAGGCTTTCCGAAGTGCTTGTAAGACTTTTAACCAGGGCCAAATTAGGTATATACTGGCTTATATCAAACTGAAAGCACAGATAATATGAGCTTAATATAGATTCTCCATATCTTGAGTACATGATAATTTGAGCTTTTGAAGGATAAAGCCTCTGAATCCCCTGAGCCTAACCAGGGCTGACGGACCACAGATAAGGACATAACCTCTCAATGATTTAAGTAGTGTGCATTAAGAGCGATAATGCATGTGTGTCTAAACCCTAGGGAGACATACAATGTATATGTGTGACACCTTTGTTTCTGAGGCTTCACCGGTGCTATACAAGCTCTCTTCATCAAGTTTACAGAACGTGGTAAACACATCAGAAGAGGATATTGTGGACTACATGTAGATCTGACAGGTAAAGCTCACACTTATTATTTTCAGGTTCTTTGTGAATGCTACTATTCCGATGGATTTCAGTCCTTGTCCAAGAGTTATGAGAATCACAAGATTGTAATGCTGCTTGTACAGAAGCTCAGCAGAAAAAGCCTACACATGCAAGGTGGGTGAACCTTTTTATTCAATGTCAAACCTTGACAAAACCATCACTCCACACATGTACATTTATATCTTAGTAGAATGAGATGTTTTAGAACATTGTTTTAACATTTAACACTATAATGAAAAGTTCTTTTTACCTGTATGATGGCAGTCAGCTGTATGAAAACGAAATGGTAGAATGCTCAGACTAAACCACCAACCTTCAGCATGTTATTGACACTCAATCACATGACACACATATATGCAGACCACATTGGTGGAAGACAAGTAATCTTTACCAAATAGCCACCTGAATGACAATGAGCGCTACTGCTAACCAAATCCTCACAAACAGTGAGAGCACTGGAATCCTCATACCCAAAATCCCCTGCCCAAGTCCGAGATTTGAACCTACAACTTGTGTGTCCTAGCGACTGAAACCACTCGACCACACTCAGTTTTTTTCTTAAAACAAAAAAAGGAAATATTTTACAAATTGCACGCACAAGTATATCTAACTGCAGTAATGTATTACAAATACATGCAATATAATAGTTGCATGTAGATGTACATGAATTTAACAATGCACGCAATTCTGGCCCCTGAACATGTACAATCATGTGTAGCCTGCTTGCATAGGCTTGCAACATTACTACATGAGTTTTACGCAATTAAGCATATTATGTATGCATTTTTTAAGGTAAGCCTACTTCAGGAAGTCTGCAAACTGCAGTAGTGAACTTCGCAAATATACCGCCTACATACCTGTACATATACATGCAGTACAGATGTTTACACAAGGACAAAGATGAGAAAGCCAGTGAAGGACACATATTGGTGGGGAGACAGGGGCAGAACAAATCCGGATGGGGGAACACTGACTAGGAAAGTGTTTGCAGGGATGTACCATGTAAACAGCCACAGACATCACTACAACATTTCCCTCCTCAAGTTTTAATCCCTACGCCACCCTCCCCTCTGACATACACACAACTTTATTAGTTAATCTACAAACACCCTAACACCGTGATAAAATCATGAAATAAGAGCGCCAAAAAATAGCATCTAAATTACAGTATAATACCTTAATGACAAAATAGAATGTTACATGAGAGCCACATCCATTTACCTTTGGTGAGCTCCCAAGCAAACAATCCTGACTAACATCTAATTTCAATACACTCATAAAATCCACAGATTATCTGAAGTTAGGACAATCTTTGTGGTAACCCACAATTGAAATTTAGCCTTGTGTGCAGTGTCCTTGTATTGACTTGAAGGGTTATTTCCCTTGAATAACTAATGGGCTAAAGACATCAGTCATGACTGATCTTCAGCTCCATCAGGGACGCTTATACATGTACAGTCTTAACTTTCCTTTGTAATTATGACCTAAGGTAACCTGATTCAGATGAACAAGAACAAATAACTGAGTTTTCGACCAGTGCTCAATACGATATCACGTTAGTAACAATTTTTATTTTTATTCAAGCAAAACCCCAAAAGCTGATTTACAATCCTTATATACATGTAGGACAAACTGCTATATGCGAATTTAAATTCCTACACGTTATTTTCAAGCTGCTTACACAATTGGGGCAATCACAATGATATGACAATTTTCTGTATTGATACATCTGTCGTTAATATATCACGAATGTCCATGTATTCTTTGAAAGGAGTTTTGCTATCTGTTCCTTTCATATAACATGGAGCTAATAACTAAACAATGAGCATTCCAGTACGATTTGACTTTATTAAGGTGACTTTTAAAATAGTACATCTAAACATTACCCAGTAGTAAAATAGCCACAGTCTCAATTTGCATGTGACAGAATCAACATACAACACAAATCACACATTCAGACTTACCAGTAGGGGAGACCAGGTGTACTTTTGAGCATCTCGGTCAGAAAATCTATGCATCTTTAAATAATGGAAAACACTTTTGAGAGTGTTTGAAAACATCTGGACATTTTCTAGGAACTTTATCATAGTTCTGATTCTGGATTCAGACAAAGGAGTAAAAATCCCAAGCAGTGGTTGAGCAGGCAACTATGTCAAGTAACACCTTGAACAGCTCTCATCTATCTCCACCTCATCCCCCCCCCCCACCCCACCCAAGACCAATACAGGTAAATGTGTGCCTTAAATACACAGGTGACAGAGGCTTCATTGATTTGCACCCCCCAAAGCCTAACACTCTGAAAAAAGAGGCACAGTGACAGTGGCAAAAATGAAGACACCATCTAAGTTTCATATCAGAAATAATGAAACATTTCCATTTGTTATTTGTTCTTATATATAATGTACTGATAAAAATTTAGTTACAAGAGATGGCCGAACATGATCTTCATAGCTGGTTAAGTTTTCAACAAAAACTTGTCTACACTTAACTCAACTCATAAAATTACCCTCAGCACTACAAACTGACTCATCTGTCAACAGACTTGACACAACAATTTCAAATCAATTATGCATCAGTTCCTGACCACTGACAAGCACCACACAGCTCCAACTGAACAGACATCCAATCAGAACCATGATTATGGAATCTGTTACAATTTGGACAGCGTTGTCAGTATTGACATAGCCCCAGCCGTTGACAAGTCCAGGCGAGGATGACAGGATATGTCCCCAAGACAATACCTGACTTTGTCAAATTTATTCATCAGCACATTGTCCCTACACCCATCACAGTCCTGTGTAGCTCAAATAATGCTCTGGTGAGCTCAGCATTTCTCCCATAAACAAGCGGGAGAGCGAGCGACTCTACAAATTCCACGTCCAAGGCTCATTCTGAACTCGCACCTTGGCAAAAATGAAACGCAAACACTTTTAACTTCTAGGCTTCTTCCTGTTTCCAGTCTCTGAATAACACACAACATCGTCTGAATAGCATGACGATGCTATGGAAGTCTAATGATCATAAGTTTCATATAACATTACACTAAATACTGAATTTAGAAACAGTTTAGAGCCCTTCCTTCCCTACTGAGAGAAGTAACTGGATAGTAGATGTAGGATGGATAGGTCAGAAAGACCATCACAGACACACAGACAGATATGCTGATAATATCACATTTACAGATAAAAATGTCCTGTAAAACATGCAGAGGAAAGTTGGAAAATCTCAAAAGAGTTGTCTCCCTTTATTCAACAAACCTGAAGCTCTAACATTAGCACAAAGTTGAACGCCTCTGTTGTCTGAAGATCCTGGGGCCACTTTCACAAAGATTTCGTACTTGTACGATATCGTACATATAGGACAAGGGTACGTCAACACTGACATACAAAATATCGTATGCCAAATGTACGATAAAAAAAATGACATACGCCGCTTTGTGAAAGTGGCCCCCTGTACTACATAACACTAAAGGTAAGTCTAAAGTTACACGTACTTACACCAACATAACAGTCATGACGTGCTATTCTCTGAAGGGCATACTTGTGAAAAATGACTGCCTAGCTCAGTTTGCACAACTTGACAGTGTTTATGTTTCTCCCCTCTGTGTAACTGAGCCGATTGATTACTGACTGGTTGACAAGTGAGAGAAGCAGTGGTGTTAATGAGTAAATACAAACTGTGTCTGTGAAAACAGGGTCAGTGCCAAGGTCTATTAGACTCTGACAGAGAGGGGAATGTGTACTGAGTGCACACCTTTAGAGTTCAGCCTTCACACTGACTTGACACCTCACTCAGCTTTTGAGTTCTCTGCCATATACAACATTTCTACATGCATTCAACCCTAATACTTCCATTTTTCATTCTATGTATATATACATGTATAGATTTACTCGAAAGAAAAGCTATAACACCGCCCACTTTTCTGCAAGTATCTCGTATTATGTTTGCTCTTCAACCTATTAAAATATAAAGATTGGTAAACTTAATCCACATCCCAAAGTGCTCCACAACACATTGCCGTGGAATTTTAGTCATGTTTAAAATTTTTTAATGACATTAAACACATCACTCTACTTGAGGAGGTTCAAAAGTTTAAAATTACAGTTAATCAGGTCTCAACGTCAACACTTAATGTTTAAAAGCTTCATACAAATTACTAAACATATGGGAACAAAGCATGCTCTCAGAAAGGTAACATTCACAGCCATAAAGTAAGTTTAAAGCCCTACATATGACAGGTTTGGCTTTAGAGTCAGCACTTTACCAGTTAACACTGAAGATGAGAATGTTCCGTGATCAACTTCCGGCAAATGACATCTCAATGATGCAGTTTTGGATGGGCTTTCCTACATACATGCATAACTAGTACCAGTCATTACCTACAATGCTCTATATACACACTGTATGTCTGGCCACTGTTAGATCTCTCAACATAAATGTCACAACTTATAAGACTGCTGCACATATAAGATGATACGACAGCTAACAAGCCACAATCCGACCACACACTTGGCTTTAGAATTTACACATTCATATACAAATTCTAGAGCACCCCATGAGACCAGTATTTTCTCTCTTTTTTATATAAGACATCAAGGATGTGATAAAACAGCAGGAAAATCCCACTGGTTTGTCACTGTTAATGGTGTACCTGTCCACATTTGAAAACCCCTTCCTCTACTGTTTTCCATGTTTAAGCCATTTCAACACATCCATCTACCACCAGGGGCAGCTAACTGACATGACAATCAGCAGGCTGAACAATAAAAATGGGAAATGTAACGGCTATTTTTGACAAGAAGTTATGATAGGAGCACAAAAGCAAATGTTTCCTTTGTATGATTGGTTTTTCCTTTCACTCTGCAGTTTTATTTTATTTTTTTAAATATATACATCCCCGAATTCAGTCTCAGATATGTTCATATTTTGCAGGTTCGTGTCTATGTGTCTAGTATGTGTATGTGCCAAGCAGCACTCACACAGTGCCACTTGTAAAATTAACTTGTCAAAGGAAACAAGAACAGGCTGCACTTCAGACACAATGCCTACACACTGGGATTCGTCAAATTCTAGAAATGGTATGAGATAGTGTCATGTTATGACAAATGGCACCACGTGAACACTGCTTTAAATTACTGATGTCATAAAATGACTGAGAAGAGAATTACGAATACTGGTAACAAGCATGTTCCTCCCCTTTCATTAACGTTAGGATAAACATTAAGCAAAAATGAAAAAAATCTTCTGTTTCACTTGACATTAGCCTTTTTAAGTTTTCATGCCGACAATATTTTTCTGCAATCTCAAATAAGAGCAAACAATTACTGTTGTGATTTGCTTCGAATTGCACTTGCATGTACTTCCCTTTGCAAGAGCACATGAACAAAATGTTAAGTATCTGCAGGTTAATGAACAAACCTTACAGAGCTCAAATATCGGTAAGCAGGGGTCCAGACAAGCAATCACTTCTATCTGGCTTATTCATATATACTGCATGCATCAACATTATGAAGAAAACTGTATGGGTATACTTTCCACCATAAGTCAGTAATTTCAATCTTTGATATTAATGTGAAAAACTATGGTAAAATACAAGTAAAGGTACAAAAATGAATACCATTCTGATAAACTTTTTAGACAAAAACTAACATTCAATCACATGTTAGATAATCCCTTTTATCAACATGTACCCTAATTCCTCAACCTTTTCGCATATGAAAGAGCAACTTTCTGTGCATTTCATGCACATTTTTAATTTGGTTTTTGAGACAAAACTACATTGGTTGGATTGGCCAGTTTCAGAGCTTCACAAAAAGTAGACTGCATAGTTTTATCAGTCAACACAGAATAATGCCTTCAGAATATGCTTGAATAAATAGCTTGCAAACATGTGAAAAGATTGAAATTTACAGTACATGTACATAATACAACTGGTAGGATGAAACTGAAATTACTCTTTCATCTATCATAGATAACAAAATACACAAACAAGCAACTGGCACATCAATTTGGTAATCCTGTAAAATAATCCAAAACCACATACATGTAAACTGGCCCTACCTGAATCTTGTTCACCCCTTTCTGTCGGGAGATGTTCATTTCAATGTTACGGACACAGGACTGGCAGGTCATCCCCCGCACGTCAATAACAGTTGTCCTCTCCATGGTGAGCTAATCACAGCCCGGCCACTCGCTCACGTCACCTGAGAGTCAGAACAGGCAAGAAAACATGTCACTACAACTCCCCTCACCGAACTCTACACACCTTCACAGCTTACAGGCCCATGTTGACTTCTTAACTCTACTAATGTCTTACGCAGGTGGAGGAAAAAATTAAAAACTACAAAGTGGAATTGTCGTTGTTCTCCACAGGGCCTGTCTTTATAAGAGATTAGATCACTGTACGCCAGGCATGGGGCTTCTTGTTCTGCCTCACAGCACAGTCACTCGGCCATGTTAGCCTACAAGAGCAGATTTGTGACAAATTTTTAAATTAAAGGGAAAAAAGACAAACAAAAAAAATTACCAATTCACCTCAAGCAATGGTACCCATTCATGAACTGATTTTTTGTTTTGTCATAGTACCAGCCTTTCCATTGGTTCTTTCTCAGAACTTCCGCAATTTACAATTAAATTTAAAACCATGTACGGTGAGTGAAAATATGTTTTCAAGACCATATGATAAATTGAAACTGTTATCATTCATATGTGTCATGTGATACCAATGAGAAACAACCATTTATATATTAGATAGTGCAAGTCCATACAGTCATATGTGAATCTGAACACATGATCAAGACAACTGTAATTTTTTAATACATGTACATACAGGATCATGTGCACATATCATTTGCATATTAATACATGTATATATATGAGAGGGAATTCTCTTCAGGGCAAAAAGCTATACATGTACATATTAAACGATTCAAGTAAGTATACATATAAACGAAGAAATTAATGTGAATTAAAAAAGATTTGTCTTTCCCCAGGTCAGAAAAGGTAAATGTCTTCCCCCCTGGCAAGCTCAGTCGAAAAAAAAACATTGTCCACAAAAAATATTGTCTTGCCCATGGTACATATATCTCTTTTGACTGATTAAAATCAGTAAAATGTAACCAAACCAAACCAACTAAAGGTTTATAACCGACAAATAACCTTTTCACAGTCACGGATAATACTGGTGTTCAACTTGACCAAAACTTAAGCGGACAAATTGTACATACGTGTAAAATTCTACCTGAGAATATTGTTGGGTGTTTTTTGGCCTAATTTTATGTGAATTTTATACAACAATGCTAATGTACTCATTAGAAGCCCTGCATGTGAGACGCCAAGAGTGCATCATCATATGATTTCCTGTCTCTGCACACCTCTGCCATTAGAACCACTCCACAAGGCAAAGTGCTAGTCCATGTGGAGATCCTACAAAATCACATGCAGATCTAGAAATCATGGGCCAACTGGCTATGAGAGGAAATGCCTAATCCCGACAAGAAAATTACATCAGAACACCGTGTTTCCTGACCTTTACAAACCACAGAACTAAACATAGAATTTCTTTATCCCAAACAAAAATATTACATGTACTTGATAATGCTCTGTCAATAACAACTCTAATTAACGAGGTAACTAAAGAGGGTCTACGGTTGAGAGTCAAAGTGGTCAGTTATGATGACCACATCAAAGTCTATTATAGCCTCCCTGGTGAGGTAAGCTAAGCCCCTTTGGTATGTCCATGTACTGTAACCAGTTCATCCATATTAGAGTTAATATATTTCTCTTCTGCCAGCACTACTGCATGCCAGCATTATGGTGGGAGGAAACCGGGCAGTGCACAAAGGAAACCCATGACCATCAGCAGGTTGTTGACAGGCCTTCCCATATACAGTCAGAGAGGAAGCCAGCATGAGCTGGACTTGAAAGCACAGCAACCCCACAGGCGTGCTAACCACCTCGGCCACGGAGGCCCTCCACAGTTAACTGACAGTCACAAGTTAATGCTGTTGAATTTAAAGTACATGTATACTAATCATGCATATACATGTACACATATGAATTGCCTGTATATGATGAAGTTTTTGACACGCCTCTTCCACGGGTTACATGTACACACTTATTTACTGACTTATTTATTCTACTCAAGAATATTTCACTAATACAACGGCTGCCAGCAGGATGGTAGGAGGAAACTGAGCATACCCAGGGAAACACCCATGGCCATCCGCAGGCTCCTGGCAGCTAAATCTTCCCATGGACGTCAAGTACATACTGGTATGCAAAGTGTGAAAAATACATACAGATGTACACTGAAGTGTGTGCGTTCTTTTACGAGTAAAAAGTAAACCTAAGAGCCAAATGAAGAGACATTCAAAATTAATAATTACATGGACATTCCTGGGATAATTACCAAAAGTAATAAATCATTTCCTTACATACAAAGAGCAAAGTCTGATGAGGCACACAGTAGCTACATCCAATATGTTCTCTGTGGTGAGAGTAATATCTGAATCAGACTAGGAACATATATACATGTACATTACGTTTATTCCTTCTGCCATTATGCCCAACACAAATCCCACTTCTTTCCAATGATTATATATATTTATTATATTGACATGAGATTGGCTGGAATGATAAGGTTTTATGCTTTGTTAATTCTTAAAATTTTCTAACCCGAAACATGTAAATACATTCTTATTTGTATATCCATAACCAGAGATGGAATGTATGTTGCATTATACATGTGTATTGTCACTGACTATGCAAAATGGTTGAAGTCTTAGACAAGATACTATAGCACATCTCAGTCATTACAATTTTAAATTAAATGATTTGGACTGATATTATTGATGGAAAAATAGAAACTTTTTACATGTAATGCCTGCTCTTATTTTAATTAGATTTTGGGGGTACAGAAATGTTAACAATTTGAAAGCATATCATCATTCATGAGATTGGCATGCCCACAAAAAATATCTTTTCACACACAGTACAGGCGCATTTCTTTGCCTTGTGACCACAATTGTTAACATGTATCAATTAGTGTAATGGGGTATGTGCTAATCAAACACCAGACAGGCTCGTAAAAGTGGGGACATCAGAGAGTGTCGTGGCTTTGTTTGCTCTACCTGGGTTTTAACATCACTTGTCCTTCTGTACCTTGAATCTGGCGAGTATGCGAGGAAATGACGTCAGTACAACACTGAGAGTCATGCCCAGCTCACCAGGACACAGGGCATACCTGTATCTTTCACTACCAAGGAACAGAATACCACATGCTGCCCTGTTAACCTACACGACACCTGCCTGTTAGCAATACATGATCATGTAAGATCACCCCAAGTAGCTCTTGCTACATGTATATCCTTCTACTAACCCTGTGCATGGGTGTTTCTAAACTCAACCAAAAAAAAAAAAACAGCTAATGAGCAAGGAACATTTATCCTCTCTGATAAATGAACCGACATTGTATCATACATGTACATTATACAAAAATTTACTTCTAAATGCCTCAAACTTTATGATCATTCAAAAGAGAAAGGATACATCTGATGAGTAATGGCAGTTAAATACAAGTATGATATGCTTGATAATTGGGAAACTGTTTCAAATGGTTTAAAGACTACAATTTGTTGATGTACCACCTAAAAGATATGATATATCACAAAATGTTTGATATAACAGACAAAAGATACTATGATACAAATAATATTTTGTAACATACATTTTCTGTTCAAGAATACAAAAATATGTTTTCATGGTTGAAAGATAAACTGCACAGAGAGCCAAATCAGCCAATCTTGATGGCATATTTCCCCATGATCCAGTTGTCATCTCGTCAGAAACTGCTCTGACATTAGGTTTGGGAAAATTTTATTTGGCCACGGTTGGTCCGATACCAACGTCAGAGTGTGTTCCATCTAAAACCTAATGCAATAACTACCCCAGCATCATTTTTCATAAACATAAGACCCGCATCCACTTAAATCAGTTTTAATATAAGCGATTAATTAACTACTTACTGAAACGGAAGTGACGCATGTGGTGCATATAGGCAAGCAACAACAACAACATAATGCTGCTGTCAGAACACACCATCTGGCGATATAAGGAATGAATGATTATGGCATAACAGCAGAGCTGTGATGTAGCTACCTGCCAAAAATATATATGCATCCCACAGATCAAAGTACATCCATCATTGTATAATGTGACACAGTTAACTGAGTCTTATTTGCATAAATTCATATGTTGTTCATAGCAGAATGAATCTGTACATACGGCGTATAGCCTTGTAGGCCTACTCTGTAATGTTTTTTAAGCAGACTGTTTTGCTGGCACATCCCTTCTGGTACATGTATGTAAGTGGACTTTTAATTTTATTATATTAGGTAAGTGAATAACTGACGTGACTGAGCATGCATTAAACCTACTATCTGATTATATAAAAAAAAAAATATTACATTTTCGATGTTGTATTATTGTGTTCCTTTCATTTCTCAATCAGTGTGAGATATGATTCATCATTTTACTGAGATACACGTATTTGATATTTTCACTATATGTTCTATATCATAGTTCTTCCAACCCCTTCCCCTCTCTCTAATGAACACAATATATGCACAAATTTCAAAAACTCTGGGAATAGGTTTGTCACTTCAGTTAATATGATGACCAACAAGTGCACTTGCTGTGCATATGAATGTGGACACCTGAAACTGAAGCCAAGAACAACTTAGGCCTATAACTCACATGCACCACATGCGTCATTTCCATTATACAAATTAGTTCTTTAAAAATTAGTTGCTTATATTAAAATTGATCTAAGTGGGTGCTGGTCTTATGTTTATGAAAAAGTATCTATGAACAACTGAAACCCAGTCTAAATTCGTTAGTTTTGTTCTTTAAGTTTGCAGACACTTAACGTTGACCGGTTATTTCCTAGGCTGCATGGGCCCCAGATTCCTTGGAGAGTTCTCAAGGCAATCAGGTATACTGAACTGCCTACCTTGATATACTTTGACAAGGGCAGGTAGCTACATTCGGTTTTTGAATGGAAAGCACTCTAATCTTGGTTTGGGGCTAGCCTAATGAATTAGACATTGTAAGCTAACGGTACAAGGTTTAACAGAGGTCCCTTCCCAAAACCCTAGCTGGGGAATGATCTGCATCTGGAACTTCCTTGGCGTTCTCTACCTGATATTTTCTTAATCAGCAATCCCTGACCATGGGATCGCACTTTTATTGGACCACTCGTGGATTTTTCGTTTGTCCTGCACAGGTGGTGATTGTTATATGTTAGGAATAGCCACTCAGCATGGCAAAAAGTCTTCATCGTGGAGAATGCTCGGCAAATCATTGAGAAGGGAAACATGACCCCATATTCCAAATTTTGCCATTTTTTTTTTTTTTGGTCTTAAAATAAACGACTTGAGAAAAACAGAAGCCAATTGCGGTCCAATAAAAATGTGATACCTTTACCTAGGATTTTGCTGACTGAGAAAATGTCATGTTAGAAACATTATGGAGGTTTCAACGCACATAAGGAAGTACCCACTGTAACAATACATCCTCTACCTCTGTTAGACGATGTATTGTTAGCATACAATGTCTAATGCATTAGACATCAGGCTGGTTTGGGGCCATCCTCAGGGGTAGTTGCAGAATGTAACTCTCTGTATCGACAAACACAAAGTGTTGGGACGGTTGCAGCGAATAACTGCTTCTAATGTGTTGGATCACCGGTAAGCCACATTTACTGCATCTGGACACGCATTAAATCTTCTCTAGCGTAAATTGCTGTCAACCGAGTGGTCCCCATAATCAGCTAACCTGTTCTAAGTTTTGCCAAACCAAAAACAATCCATGACCACCACACAAATTCATAAATAGAATAAATGCATTTTCGGACACTACACCCACTGTGGCCATAAGCCGTTTGTCACCATTCTAATCACTTGTGAGAATGAATGAGGCTGAAGCGATTAGCACCATCTAACGACAGGGGGAGTGCAACAGCCAAATAGACGCCTCGACTTGCCCAGTGTTACTACAATGATTGCCATAGGTATTATCTCCCTTTAACAACTTTACCTTTTTCTGCGCTCACATCAATCACAGAACGAGACGCCACAGTTGTCATGGATCATTTTTGGTTCAGCGAGACTCAGAACAGGTTAGCTGATTATGGGGAACATTCGGTTGACATCGCTTACGCCAGGGAAAATTTAATGCGTGCGTGAAGATGCAGTAAATGTGGCTTGAATTCGATTCAACACATTAGAAGCAGTTATTCACTTCGTGTTGATCGATACAGAGTTACATTCCGTAACTACCTTGGGGGAACACACTTCCCCCCCCCAACCCCACCCAAGTCCAAACCCAACGTCAGAGCAATCATGGCCTATCAGTGACTAAAAAAACAGCAAAAGCATTAGCCTAGTCTTTACAACTGCCAAACTGGGCAAGCTCAAAGTCTGAAATAAAAATCGAAACCGACAGTGACAGTGACACAGCAGTTTTACTGTCGAAGCAAGACCCAAACACTGACAGACTTCAACTTTAACTGTTCAAAACAACGACGACAGGCGATGTGGCATTCCCTGATCTTTATCTATTAAAGCAACTTCCTTCATGACATATACCAGCAGAAAATAAGCACTTACCTAATGCTTTAATTACCGTTGATACAGACACGCTCACAGCCACGGGATACCACTTCTTTTTTTTTTTTTTTGGCGCTGTGAAATCGTAATACCCAGCACAACACCAACATCGAACAGGAAGTAAGGCATATGAGTGACGTAGAGAAGAGAATGGTTGGTGTGTTCGAAAATTGTTTCATAGGTTAGCAAAATCTGCGTTGTTAAATAATTATGGCCCAAAAGCAAAAAGTTCCTTGACCAAGAGTGCAAATTCCAAGCAATGTTGACAAGAAGTATTTTTACTTATGTTCAATGTCAACATTTCACTCCATTTCAGGAAGTAGGTAATGAGGTCAGACCATACGGGTCTCAGTAAACGTCCTTGACCTGTAGACGGATAATGCCAGACAACGTGGTACACGTTTACCTCTGGTACGGTAACTGACTGAACAAATGGTCAATGTCTGAGGACACCTATGAAAATTTTCAGCGGACAGTATATCAGTTACGTTATATTGTAATAGGCTTTGTTAATTTTCCTAGGGAAATCCGCATCATTATGTTTTTCATGTACAGGTATCTTTCTTATTAATCTGTCATCAGAGATTAGTTCATGCATGGAGGACCGTGTTAGATGTGAGATCGGTTGGTCATGTTTCCAGCTTAAGGCTTCTACATTAACCATGTGTTTCTGAAAGCTAAGCTGGGAAGAGTGAAACAGATCTCAGATCATAATCTGAAGCTTGTTTTGTATCCATTGTTAGAACGACGCAGTGCTCCTGATTAGGAGCGTAAGGCGTAATTTTCGCCTTTTAAAATGCCCAGTACGAATATAAGTGAAAAAAAAATAGGAGCAACAAGTACGCATAGAAAAATTAAGATACGCCTGAGTTTCTAAAAGCGTACGTACAAGTTGATAGGCAGAATCACGCGCGTGTTGAATATGGGAGATAACTCTGTATGGGTAAAACTGTGCAAAGGAGCAGGGTCAATCATTGTGCCTACCTCCACTCTGGTACTCTGGTACCCTGGTAAAAGCAGCAACAAACAACCAATGACAAGCTGGACGTGTATGGAAGTTCCAGATTTTTGAAAACCTTCACGAATTTCTGTACAGAGCATGTTGTTGTTGAACACTGCTCAATGTGATAACTTGCATACAAACCATCCCTAAGCTTTTTGTGTGCATTGTTTGTAAACTTTATTTTTATAAATACGAGATTGTTTCCTCGAAAAGGTCAGTGTATGCATGCTGTGTTTTCTTGGACGCCGGAGGTAGCGCTCACACAGTGAGAAGAGTACAGGGCCAATCTCAGGACATTACTGAGGCTGAGAGAAGATAACATGTAAACTGCTAGATAGTTATTTTCAGTTCAGTTTTGAAATTTGTTTGATTGTCAAAAAAAGTTTTGAGAAGTTCCTTGACATCTGCTGAATCATTAAAACTCATCTTAAAATGCAAGAAAAGTTATTGACTTACAATGTATATGGCCTATATTATCAACCATGAGGAGGCACATGCATCCATGACTCAATAGGTACTCAGAAAAATTATCCAGTGCGACAGGTTTTTTCTCTTTGCCTGTTCAACATGTACCGTAACTGATCCAAGGCAGATTAATCCATCAGAGGCCCAGAATTTTCTCTGAATCATGATAAAGTTATGTATCTATCATAGCTAAAATGTTACAGGAAGATAAACTCCTAGAGGCAAATACCAGCATTAGGCTACTTGTAGGATGTGGCATAAATTGATACTCAGATCAAATTATACTTTGAGATCATTCACAAATGAGTGTAAATGTGTCATTATTAATGTTTAAAATTGTTTTTGTTAGCAAAATAACACTGGTCATATCAGTTGCACTTAAAACAAAGACAGCAAACAAAGAGGTTTAAGGAATGGAGACTGCCCCTGGGGAGTCGATTGTTTGAATTGTGTACACTGTATTGGAAGGTGTACAGGGTGTCCTAGAAGTCACACACCATCCAGGTTGAGGTTGAATGCTTGAGCTATAGAGCGGTGTGTCGCCCCATCTCTTCCAAACATAAAAACCAGCTCTTTCTTGTGCTGTTAGTTTATTATTTTATCTCTGAAAGAGAGAAAAAAAATAAAATCAGTATTAAGTCTGAAACACAGAAAAAAAAATGAAAATCAGGATGGTGCTCAACTTCTGGGACACCCTGTATATTATTCCAACTAAATGTGATTAAAAACAATACATCAATTTTTGTGAAAACAATGATATAAAAAAAGGATATCTAGGTATGTTATGGTCTAGTCTCACTGTAAATCTGTAATCTGGCTGTGTTCCTTTCTGTTTTGAGTGTTTTTATGTTTTGTAACACAGGGGAGGTAACACTAGCTTGTGTAAGAGTATTCATTAAACTGCTAACCTGGCCAGGATTTGATTTCTGTGTGTTGCATAGTAGTATAATGGGTTTGATCACTTCGTTGAAAATGTTGAACTTTTCACATACTGAATAGTCTGTGAACTTAATGATTTCATTAAATTAGTACTAATTGGAATAATAATCATATTTAAGGAATAATATCGGTGGCTTGGGCACGGAATTTTTTCCTGGAGCTGTGATCATAAGCTGTCAATGGCACTTTGGAAAGTTTTGTTCAGTTTAGCGTGTGTTGAAAAGCACTTGTCTTCCACCAATTCTGAGTACAAGTCTGTTAGTCAGACTATCCCAGAAGTTCCGGTGTCTTCCATGGCTCCAACTGTAAAACTAATGAAGTGAAAAATTTCTTATTATGTTGTTTGGCGTTAAACATCAATCAGGTTTAGAAAGATTCTCGTACATCTTTAAAAACACCATAGTAATCAACCAGCAAACTTTTCTTTGTAGATAGCATGGCTTACCAAATATCAGAACAGAAGTACAAAAGATAACGAAACAGTTATCATGTTAGTCCTGTTGACTGATCATAAAGTAATTAATGACCAATCTGTGTTTGACTCTTTCTGTTTCTGAACTGGTTTCTTGACATTCTGTGATATTAACAGCAAGGGATTAAGATTTGTTTTTCTTCCACTTCAGCTTTCTCTCCATGGTGCTGCATATCCTCTGCAGCTTGGTTGTCGGCTGTGTGGTAGCTTGTGTCCTCTTGTTTGTGACAACACGACATGTTCTGCGCTGGAAGTCCAGGCGCAACCTCCCTCACCTGTATACTGGTACATCAGATAACTGCCGGGTGCAGACTGTGGGGTTCTTCCACCCGTATTGCAATGCCGGGGGTGGAGGAGAGAGGGTGCTGTGGGTGGCCATCAGAACCTTACAGAAAAGGTTAGTACAGTATCGTAACTGAGTGTTCTGTTTAGAATGTACAGTGAAGTCAAAAATTTTGTATTTAATAGTTGAAATATAATGTCAGTATTAAACAGAGGCCAATGTTTGCTCAGTTGGTTAAAGTGCTGGCCTGTCATTCCTGTCAGGCCCTTTGACCAATGATTGTAAGCTTGAATCCAGTTCTTGCTGCTTTGGGCCAAGGAGGGCGATTTACTTCAGGCAGTCTGGATACCCATTAACTGACTACTATCATATGAGTGAAAAATTCTAAACTACAACACTGAACACAACCGTGCCGGCAGCTGACCAGGTATATTTGTTGTGCTAAGCTCAGTTCCCAACACCTGTAAACTTGTTTTGTGTTTATTTTTTATGTTTAATGTTTGACCAACTGGTAAGGTAAGTAAATGATCAACATTGTTATAATTTTGATTTCTCTCTGTATCTCAGGTACCCCAGCGTGCGATGTGTGGTGTACTCTGGAGACAAAGATGTAACAGGCGAACAGATTTTAAACAAGGCTCAGGAAAGGTTTAACATCACTATAGACAATCCTGTGGAGTTTGTATTTTTAGGCCTAAGAAATTGGGTGGAGGCATATAAGTACCCCTTCTTCACACTGTTAGGTCAAAGTTTGGGCTCCATGGTCCTAGCTATAGAGGCCATGTGGAAGTTTGTGCCTGATCTCTACATAGATACCATGGGGTATGCCTTTACCCTGCCTTTGTTTCGGTACTTTGGTGGTTGCCGTGTGGCGTGTTATGTCCATTACCCCACTATCAGCACAGATATGTTAGAAAAAGTCTCTCAGAGAACAGAAACTTACAACAACGCCTCCTTCATTTCACGCAGCCCTGTTCTTAGCTCAGTGAAACTTGCATACTACAGAGTGTTCGCTTACTTGTACCAACTTGCCGGGAAATGCTCTGAGCTAGTAATGGTGAATTCAAGCTGGACAAATGGCCATATATTGTCTCTTTGGCAGGCAGGGGACAGAACTCACATTGTTTACCCTCCCTGTGATGTCAGAGAGTTTGTAAAATTGCCCCTTCATGTAGGGATGGAGGGTAAAAAGTGTCACACTCTAGTCTCAGTGGCACAGTTTAGGCCAGAAAAAGACCACCCTTTGCAAATACAATCATTCCACAAGTTCTTAATGGGCGTACCAGAGAATGAGCGACAGAATTATACACTGCAACTCGTTGGCAGCGTTCGGAACATTGAGGATTCAGAGAGAGTGGATGGTCTAAGAAGTCTCTGTAAAGAATTGAATATTAGCCACTATGTGAAATTTAAGATTAATGTGAGCTTTGATGAACTGAAGAAACTCCTGTCAGAGGCCACCATAGGTCTTCATACAATGTGGAATGAACATTTTGGTATAGGTAAGTATGTTTTTACTACAATACACAATAGACTTCCCCAGGTGCTTGCTTTAACACCTTCTCCTGAAAATTTCGCACTCTTTTGAAATTGGAGGTAAATCTAGTGGGTTACTCAGTCAAATGGCAAGGTAAATTTACTCCATGAAACCAGTGGTTTTTGATGATTTTTGTACCTCCAGTTTTTAAGAAGATACCTCAGTGTTGTTTAAGGTTTCGTAAACTATATGTACAAAGCTGAAACGTACCAAGAAGTGAGCATGTAGTAAAGAATTGCTGGGAAAGCACTTAGTGAACTATGATTTTCCATGACACTATATGTAGATTATCAAAGGAAAAAGTCAATGTTGAAATGATTCAAACTTAATCTAAACTTAGTCAGTTTACGTTCTGGTGTACTGTTGACCTCTCTGGATATTTCTCTCCATCCATCCTAGAAAAATTCTGCTGACATAACGTCACACTTGGTATGAAAATGGTCAGGAATTCTCATCACAAAAATCACCTGTTACAAAGTCCACATTCAGGAAAATCTTGTCATTCATTTTCTGTTTTTGTTCCACAGGCATTGTGGAGATAATGGCTGCTGGGGCTGTTGTTTTAGCTCACAACTCTGGTGGACCAAAACTCGATATTGTTGTTGATTATGAGGGATCAAAAACAGGCTTCCTGGCAGATGATGTGGAATCTTATGCAGCTGCCATGGAAACCATTTTCAAGTTGACTCCAACACAAAGAATGGACATCATCAACAATGCCCGGCAGTCAGTAACAAGATTTTCAGAAGAACAATTTGAACTTGGCTTTTTCTCAGCATCTGAGGAATTTTTTAAATGAGAACACTGTTATTTTACTAAATGCAGTAACTTATTTATGCAAATAGGAGGTATCCTGAGCTGGAGCTTTATGGTAATTAAATTACTCAAGGTCACGTTCCTTGTTGGTTACAAGACCTTTGCTGTTAGATCACATGGCTGAGGTGGAAGAGTTCTGCTTCCCTTCCTGGCACTCCTCAAAAGAGGGCAGGCAAAGTACTGGTAAAGCTGGTATCCCACATTGGCTGAGTAGGTTCCTCCAGCTTGATCTCCTCATGGCTACAACCTTATTGTAAAGAGAGGCTTGTGGTTTTCCTCAGATTTCACCCCGCCATGAAAATGGCTACCAAAACACCAATGCAAGAAGAAAATACTGCTGTTTCCTTCGGCCACATCTTACATTTTTCAAAATATGCATCTGCCACTAAAAGCCAGTGCATCAGTATTGGGCTTGTTGAGTGAAAACCAACATACACGAACGTAAAGTAAACCAAAGTGAAACTGTAAGGAACAGATCATGCTTGGCTTTTTTCTCTGGTCCATTGATCCAGACTTCTGGGAGTTCACAGACTGCTATATGGAGAGGCTTTAGAGAGTGGCAAACCAAAAAGGGACAATGGAAATCATCTGTCAAAGCTCTCGAAACCGGTATTAGTGGCTTCACTGTTTGTTAATTTCTGTAATTGGTTGTTCTTATAAGAGTCGTTCTCGAGAATATTTCACTTACATCATGGGAGGAGGAAACAAGACTGACCCAAGCCCGATACCTCATTGACCAGAAGCGTTGTTATTTGTATTAGCAGTTCTGAATTGAAGAGATACACTTCTTGAAAGGCTTATCATTGTGAATCACATTCAAAATGATAGGACTGACACTTGAATCCGGTCTATTTGATAATGTGCAAATCTTTCTGAAGTGTGAAGTTGACTGTCGATTTGGTGGGAGTTTGATCTATGCTACTACTGATTTCTGTACCTATCGAGCAAAGAAAAGTGTTTTACAATACATGAAAGAGAAGTCAATTAAAACATAACCAACCACCGCCCGAGTACCCCGGTATATCAAGTTACCAGCTATAATAAGTGGCAACTTTAATCTGCCAAAACATTGACATTCCCGAACAATTCTTCCAAGTAGCTTCACAACAAGCCAATATCCTCCATCTACGATGGTCAACCTCAGAATACTGAATGAATCTTCGGCCCACAAAACAAACCTCAAACCATACAACAGCATTTAATCGTTCAAAAGTGCGTCTCCTTCACGCTCCGATGGTTTTCATGAAGTTATTGCCAAGCCATGAGAACAAAGCTGGAGGTTGCTCTAACTTGTATATACGAGAGTTTCTGAAGAAACAGAAGCACAGGCATTACCGTTTCTGTTGCTCTGGTGCTGGTTTTTGCTACATCTGTGTTACCCTTTCAAAAAGGGCCATTCACATTGGCCTATCGCTTAAGCCATGCACGTGGACAACAATACCCACAAAAAGTAAGTGGAATACAGAAAGCATATGTCTACGATCTCTATGACAACGAATGTAGCTTACACTAAACATAAGAACCTGCCTATGGGTGATTCACTGTCTTATTTCTTATGGTATAAGTGCCCAAACTCATGATGACATGAAGGCCTTAAAAGTTGTAGTTTCCTTGTTTGGCGTTCAGCATTAAGGGGAAGGTGCAACGACTGGTTGACCCGTATCAGTATAGTGACGAGTGGGGCAACTTACTTGCCTTCGGTAAGTCGTCTCAGTGAAGCAGCACTGATTAAGAGGGCGGTGGAAATCCGACTTGCAACAAGGAAACACATTACACGTACATGCATTGCATGGACTTTTTCGCCGTCATATGACTGAAAATTGTTAAGAGCGACGTTAAACTCTACACACACATTCACTCAATAAGGTTTCCATCACTAATATGGAAGAGCCGTAGACTGTTCTCTCTTAATAAGGCTTCTATCACTACTATAGAATAGCCGCGGTCAAATAACCGGATCTAATTAACACTATCTTCCAGTCGGAGAACAGTTCCTCAAAAAACAAATGCAAGTGTCTTTGTGAAGAACATGGCGTCAGCAAGCCATACTGATCCTGATCGTTATGTTTGATTCTTCACATCCATGCACAGGCATATTCTGGTTTCCGCGATAAACGCACGTGCTCTTGACAATCACGTATATAGCCACGGTATTTCTTTGCTGTCGTATTGTGTCTTGTTATACCCATTTTTAACATTTCACTCACAGTTGCCTTACAATCATATGTACCATTGTTAATGTATTCTTGAGGTTTTATTATGGCGAACTTTAACACACCTCAACATTATGTCTTTGTTTTCATTCCTTTCATATTTGTATATTTCAGACATTAATGTTATAAATGTAACTGTCTGGCCAAGCCTTCATTTTTCTAAGGATTGGACGTCATGGATGAAGTTTATGGCACCGCTATAGTGTTCTAGTAACAAAGTATTGAGATCATTTGATGCATGACAGTCAGTATACTATATGAGAGACCTTCATGATATCATTTGTCGAAGTGGCGTTGAACCCGATGTAAATTAACTGACACAACCTACTTGGATGACAATGTGGCCTCGCGGCATGTGTATTCCTTAAAAATTCCTAAATTATAGTAGATTATAACATGGGTCAATTATAACAATGCACGAAGACAATAAATCCATCTACGTTTAAAAGAATCGTCATCACCAAGTTGCGACAAGTGGTGTGTTTAAAGGACCGTATTTTCCCCTGATCGCTTCCATAACAAACCAAAGACTGTCTTCCATTCAAGACAGTTTTAAATTGTGTTATTATGAAATTTAACCGTGCATATTAGGAAAACTATGTTTCGTGTTCATTTTCAGATATTAGTTTTCAATTTATTGATTTATTTGATTGTTTTTTTTACGCCGTGTAACTCAAGAATGTTTCACTTTTACGAAGTCGGCGAGCATTATATGGTGGGAGGAAACAGGACAGAGAACTGGAGAAAACCACGACCGATAGCAGGTTGCTGAGAGCCCGTATTAAACTTATACGTAAGGAAAAATTTCCCATTAAATATGGGAGCCCAACGGTTCGCTCACTAGTCTTGAACCAGAGTTCAACATACCATGCCTGCGTACATACCGGTACACACTATAATCATTCTTTCTCCACATGAAGTTTTCCACAAAAATAACAAACCTTGGTTGCAAATGTCAACAAATACGGAATATAACCCACAAATCCCAGAAATTCCTGATCCTGAGTCGATATCTTATACGTAAACAAATTATCTTTTTCGTTGTTAACGCTGGTAAAATCCCAGTCTTCCGAGAACGCTAGTGAAAGTTTCGACTTGAGTTTGTCTATTTGATCTTTAATCTCGGGATCCCGGAGTCTTTGAATACTGCGACAGAATTGATCTATTTTGTCATATACAGCGTCATTTTCTTCTTTGAGTACCAGCAGGGCACCCCAGAAACCAAGGTATTCTTCCATTTTGTCCACCAGTCCCATCCTGGCCTTACCATTGGTGGAGATCTTTTTGGCCATGTCCAGGGTGGCTCTGTAATGGCGAATACAAGTAATGTGTTTGGGCAGGAGCTGTGGCATGCTAACCTGAACTGCTTTCACGGCGTCAAGAAAAGATTGATGTTTCCGATTGAACCAATCCATATAACGGCTACGTAAGACGTTCAGTCTGGCAAGATGGCCGGACACCTCTTTCTGTAAACGGCATAGTTCATTCACCTTACGATCAAATGCAGTCAGTATTGGCTTCTCCATGACACCGGCTTGAAGTTACCTGCGATAGTATAGAAGAATAAACCTTAATTGCAATTTTAAAACAGAATTCATAAGATTTTGAAGACTAACTAGTATCGTTAAGATTCGGCCGCTTTTGAACTTCACAGAAAATATAAAACAGCCTATTCAGATCAGATAATATTCCTATAATATGTCATAACATGCACAGTGTATGTGCTCTAATTTGTTAGTAATAACAGGTAGCAGCTTTGAGCAGAGAAATGGCGAAACCATGAAGTTATTCTTCTCACAACCGTGTATGAGCACTCAAAATGCAATTACATACCTCAGACGTTCTCGTACTGAAAAGACCTATGACCTATACAAACATAATGGCCCAGGAACAGGAGAACCTTGTGAGCATAAGAGAACGAGTTCGACTTGACCCACTTTATATATTCTATTTTACTGACAAGAGTAATTAAAATGCAAGTGATATTTGTGCTTGCTCATATTCAAGGTCTCAGTCACGCTGTCAACCCACATTTCTAAAAACGCTTACATTTCGGACGCGAAAGACGAATACTTAGGTGAGTGAGGATGGAAGAAGTTTGCACATTTGATAAAAGCTGGAAGATATTTTAGTGGAATGTCTTACCTGTGCATGCAACATATGTTTACGGTGGTAGAGCGTGCAGAAGTACTAAAAATTGCGTCTGACCACAGTGTGTACTTTACCCGTTTCCATGGTGTTGACAAGATACCATATGTTCCCATGGCAACAGAAACGGGCAGCACCCAGACTGATGTGGGTTACATGTAGTCACCTATACCTGGACAATAAACAGGCGAAGTCTATCCCGGAAAGGGGGGGGGGGGGGGGGAGGTGTATTGATTGTGCCACTAGAGTTTGAGTCTCATGACAATTCTGGCAGCTGGTCGTTTATTTTAAAGACAGACATGGGGGTAAGGGCGAGGTGATTAATCACCTGTGCGATGATTGGCATACACAACTGTGTGCTTTATATGTATGTAAAGCCCTAGCTTTAAAGATCTGGAGCTCTTATGTTTGGCGAATGAAAGGGGCAGGTTGTATTCCGAACCAAGACTATAAACCCTATACTTCATTTATGTCAATGGTAGGCAAGTCAAAAAAGCTTACAGTAAGTCAAAATCTACCACTGTAGGGGTAGATCGATAAACTTTATTGTTGAGTGATAAATGATTGATTTATTGGTTGTCTCGTGGGTAATAAAGTCACCGAAACAAACCCTTTTTATTTTTATGCACTGAGGAAAATTATTCATATTCGTATACGAGATTTACCTTTATAACCCATTTTCTACCTTGATAGAAAGACTTTTATGTGTGGACTGAATTTATAAAGTTTATGTATGTCAGTATTCGAGATAATTATACAAAATCTATTGTCTGTTTGCCCAGACCGGAGTAGGCACGTGTTCGGTGATTGGTTGATATGCAGATCGACTAAAGAAGCAACAACAATATACATTTAGCGTGTGAACAAAAGGATTTGGTCTCAATTCCATGCTATCGCAGTGTATGTACTCCAGTGTAAGTACTCGTATATCATTCTGTATCTAAATTAAACCTTGCATACGATCAGCTATGATACATTTCCGTTTAAGACGCTCAATATCTACCTTAGATCAAAACACAACGTGAGGAACATTACAGTTGATCCTTAAGTCGTTCAAGCAATCAGCCAAATAAGCCTACAACCCCGTTCAATGAGAGCAGCAAAAATGCTTGGGTCCTTTCATTTCCGCCGGTGGTCAAAAAGACATAAGCACGCACACTTTATCGACAACTTTATAAATATACCAAGTAGTGTTGGATTCAATTTTCATTTCGGGATGTATTTCTGGGGCCCGGCACGGCATAACTAAGGCAGGCATAAGTAACGCAACGCCGACCGGCTGCAACATAACCTCCCTATAGGCCGCAAACTGACGCCCATCGGCTGTATACAGTGGCCACAATATTGTCACGTTGTTGCCCCCACTGGACGTATTCGATTGTCATGTTGCGACCCATCGCCGCCAACACTTCATCCACCGGCCGCAACACGACGCCCAACGGTCCGAAGATGTATATGGACTATTACTAATTTTGCCATGCGGAGTCCCTATGCACGACCTCCTACTATACAGTAGTGAAATAATTTATGTATTTAATTGGAGTTTTACAAGGTATTAAGAAATATTATCCTTAGGGAAAAAAGGGCATACCTGCAGCTTGCTGGTAGACCTTCCCATGTGCGACCTGGGAGTTGAACTCTCAGCGATCGCATTGGTGAGAGGCTCCGGGGTCATTGGGCCTCGCTCAATGATAGTTTATGGAGACTTACTCATTGTGCTGTATAAAACTGCCTTCTCAAACTATATATATATATTATAGGGATTCTTAGTTATTATATAGAAGGGTTGGTTTTCTTTATTGTGTAGTGCGGTATAGGGCTAAATCAATCCTGAAATAAAAGGTGTGTTTGACGTCGTATATACAAGTTACCAAACTATGTCACCCAACAAACAGACCTATCACTTCCCCACACATTATCACCCATTACTAGGTGATGACATGATAAGTCTTCTGCCTTATACGTTAAGAACTTCCCATAAACATATTACTCCGGTGCCTGAACAGAAATGACGACATGATCAGCGAGATAAACACGGGAAAAGACTCGACAAGAAAATCTCGCTTAAATGTTAATTCTTACGTGTTAATCAAACTAACTGGTTAGTAAGCAGCATCTAAACGTCCGATATACAAAGAGTCTAAGCGCAGCTGGGAGCAAATGTTAACTGAAGACACGATATCCATTGAACTCGTGCATATATAACTAACAATACTGCTGGCCTATGTTTTATAGGTACCTTTTCTTACCTTATATAGGCATGGCAAAGCTTGAAAATATGCTATCTGTATATAGCAATCGACATTACCACACCATTTTACCAATGGGAGTTTATCAGCATTATCAAAGTGAGGGTTTATAGCTAGAAGATATCACAAGGAAAACAGTGCAACATTAGCAAAAAGATTAACGGATCGGTGGGTATACAAATTAATTGTTAACTTAGCTAACTGGTGTATTAAGGCGTATACCCAAGAATATTTCAACAATACGACGGTGCTCAAGTTCATGGGCCCTGGAAACCCGACAGAGCAAGGGGGATACTATACCACCCAAGGTATTTGACAAAACTTCTAGAATGAAGCTGATACAGAGCCATATAGCTGAAGTTGGATTCCAGCCAAGGCTGATTAGCTTCTGCGAAAATTGGGACTTTAGGAATCGTGACAGTCCTTCTTGGGTTACAGTAATTTGAACGAGCCAAGCGGCCAACATGTACACGAACCCCTTCACTGTGCACCGCTTTAAGTTTCCACGCGTCAAAAACGTTTGTGGTCCAAACTACATCAAGGACGCAATAATGAACTTACCTCAGTGTTCGGATTTCTGTTTTTAATGATGATAATTCCAAGGAATCACTCTATATGGTAACACTCTCCTTTTAACTCCACTTTGGAGTGCAGCAAAGCCAAAATCACTCTCCCCATTCCGCTGTCACTATGTGCAAACTGCTGGTCATATAGTCTTAGTATACGATTCGTAATACAGCTCCACGGTTGGCTTGTCTGCCCGTGACTTGGTATCTAAGTCTTGACAACCCGCTCACAGGTAAGCCTATTAGTAAACATGCAGGCGTGCCAACAGGAGGCCTTTCTCTCCGAGCTAGGCCGATCAAGAAGTCGGAGGCGTTAAGAAGTGAAGAATGGCTTCGCCTAAATCTGAACACTGTGGGCAATAAATCCTTTCATCGAGTAACGATATCACTTCTTATAACTACAAAGTGCTTGCACAGAGCGTTACATTCAGGATCTGCACACCTGTAGGCAAGGACTGGCAATCTGAAACTGCCGGTCTAATATGCAGTGACAAGCAACAGTCCATAAATTCACTGCAATTTATACACAGAGATAACCGACAACAAAACTAGATTACTTTACTCGGTATTAACATATAATATTCACATAATATAATGTACACGCACCCAATGAGTCCTCGTCGTCACATGACTGAAAACATGTTAAGTACGACGTTAAAACCCCAAACACTCAGGGAAACGCTAAACTCCCCAGGGAAATCGCGCTTTTCATACTGTCAAGATTAACGTCAGTGTACGTGAAATCCAGGTGTGTCAGCGAATTTGATGGAAATTGGTGAACGTCAACATACACTGTACTACATATTACATATACTAAAAGGATCTAACCTGGCATATTACCATTATGAAGCAATATGTATTCCATACACGATTGTTCGTTCGATATATAACCGATATATGCTTGCGTTTTCACTTGTACGTTGGTCAAATGTGTTTTGTGGTACGATCTGAACACTGTAGCGTCATGCGCAATCAAGACGTATTATCGGATCCAATTCCAAGTGATATTATTGTAACTTAATCTATTCTGACACGTATATCTAACATTGTACTATCAATCACCTACGCCATAAAGCCCAGAAGTCTCCGATCAAAAACACTGGTCTTGTGATGAAGGTGATAGCTGAGTGAAATAAGGGTAGACTCATGTCAATACGACAATGGTCAGTGCCTAATTTCAGGTTAAGCCCCGGAAACGTGTATTATCGCCGTTTATCATGCGATTCGGACATACGCATATCACGTGACGTAAATTCGACGGGAAATTAGTTAAGGCTTATACTGAAGCAGTGGTTGTTCTACCAATCAATCATTTTATTCCATAGTCAAAAACGACTACTTACAAAATATAGAAAAACAAAATTGCCTTTCTAGTTTACTCGCTGTGGAATCAACAGACCAAACTATCTGAAGTATCCCCGAGGAAAGGCGGTGTTTATGCAAATCATTTGTTATTATATGTGAGTATGATAACTCCGGCAACAAAACTATTATCATATATCAGTATGCAAAGCCCGACCAATCGTTTTGTAGCTATTGAATACAAACGCAATTCCACAGAGCCACACCATGTACAGGCCAGAATGAGAATCCAAATCAAATCCCTTGTAGCGCTTAGCATCAGCAGTCTAAACAATTTGTAGGTGACTAGCAGTGAGTCGTTCCTTAGAATCAAGCCATTCTGCCGCTGCCATTTTCATAAAGTGGCACCAGACTGCTAACTGCAATCCTTTCCAGCTGGAGACTAAGGAATATACACGGTTACGAACCAATTCGACTCATTTGCATCCGCCCATGTAACTGCCAGTGTCACCCAAATTTTGTGCAATTGACATGATTACAATTACAATCACAAAAAGATGCTAGAATAGCAAGTCCACTCAAACCATATACAGCTCCCAGTATAAGTCTACCCAAACCACGTACAACTGTCAGCATGACAAGTCTATACAAACCACGTACAGATGCCAGCATGACAAGTCCACCAAAACCACATAAGCTGTTGGCATGACTTTGTCCACCGAATATAAGCGTCATGCCCGACATTCATATACCATTCGTAGTCGGTAAAGGGCGTTCCAAGTCGATATTCGCAAGATCCATTTCCAAAACAACGTTTAACACTAGCTCCCAAAAACAAAGATATGTAAGAAATTATACAAATAAGAAATAAAGCCGTAACACAAGAGAGAAGCGGTCATCAGTTTTCAATGATGACGGGCAGTCATTTCCAAAACAACGTTTAACACTAGCTCCCAAAGACAAAGATATATAAGAAATTATACAAATAAGAAATAAAGCCGTAACACAAGAGAGAAGCGGTCATCAGTTTTCAATGATGCCGGGCAGACAGATGATATTCCAGGCAAGAATTCCATATCAAAGTTCAAATTCGTAGTCCATGAATGAGTTCTAGGTCAAATAACAATTAAACAAGGTATCCCAGTTGCGCTTTGATCGCAACTGTTCATAAAGGCTTCATGCAGATGAATTAAGGATGGCTGCCTTTACGGCCCCTAGCCCCAGGGTAAGCGGTGTTAGATACATGAGGAGATTGTGATTCAAAAGTAATGGAGGATTACGTCTTTCCCGTTAATATGTAAGGATCTCATACTACAAGAGGCACCATCTATGATGTTACACATGACATGCTGGTCTGTATAAAAGCTATCTGTGTTGTTAAATACCATGTACGCGATAGATATATACATAACGATAACAGCGCCGTCTATGTGGTTGATCACAATGCAACTCCAGAGATTCTGAACGGACTGCCCTTACCTGCCTTACTTGAGAAACTTAGAACGAAGGCGTTTGATGGAGTATTCTTGACAAACTAGTTTTTGAACTAACAACTTGTGACGCAGATTAAAGTCATCACAATTTACGCAAGATCTGACAAATGCTACAGGGCAAGATATATATATATATATATATATATATATATATATATATATATATATATATATATATATATATATATATATATATATATATATATATATATATTTTATATATATATATATAAATAAGGATAATTTACAATATGAAACATTAAATTATCCCTTTTGTCGTTAAGGAGGCGTGAAAGGAGACCTTGTTCGTCTTTGCACAGCTATAGATCCAAATAAGATGTACCATCAGGACTATCTGTTGTCTCCTTTAAATCCAATGAAGGCGGTTAGATTTCCTTCACCGCTTCAGCATTATGAAGGTTATTTAATGCCAGTAGATCATGAATACACCGCTTGGTAAATGAAAAGGATCGAGCTTTAAAAAAATAAAAAAGATATTGCTTTTAAGTAATTTCTGCATATAGTCGTATTCATATGAAAACATGTATAGGTCTGCCAAAAGAGGCGCATAACTGGTACCTATTGGAATACCTATGCACTGTTGGTAAATGGCATCCCCGATTTCCCCCATAGATGTTATTAATTAGAAATTCAAGTAATTCAATAAATAATGTAACATCCCATGAGTGGTAACCTTTATAAATAGTAGAACTAAAGAAAGCCTTAATGCTTCTGACGTTAATGTAACGGTGAGCTGTTTTAACAAATATCGAAACAATTAACGACGATATTCTTTCAATAAGATCTTTGTGAGGAATTGTAGTACAGAGAGTAGAGAAATCGCGTTGGGGTCAGTATCACATGTATGCATCTACAAGTAATACAGGCCCACTCTAACCAAATAGATGAGGGGTTCACCTAAACCATGTGTCACTTGATAATCATTGTACATGACTGCCTCACCCAAACTTGTGTCACCTGATGACCACTGTAAATGAGGGGTTCACTCAAACCTTGTGTCACCTGATGATCACTGTAAATGAGGGGTTCACTCAAACCTTGTGTCACATGATGATCACTGTAAATGAGAGGTTCACTCAAACCCTGTGTCACCTGATGATCACTGTAAATGAGGGGTTCACTCAAACCATGTGTCACCTGATGATCACTGTAGATGAGGGGTTCACTCAAACCCTGTGTCACCTGATGATCACTGTAGATGAGGGGTTCACTCAAACCTTGTGTCACCTGATGACCACTGTAGATGAGGGGTTCACTCAAACCCTGTGTCACCTGATGATCACTGTAGATGAGGGACACTCAAACCCTGTGTCACATGATGATCACTGTAGATGAGGGGCTCCCCCAAACTTTGTGCCACCTGATGATCACTGTAAATGAGGGGTTCACTCAAACCTTGTGTCACCTGATGATCACTGTAATTGAGGGGTTCACTCAAACCATGTGTCACCTGACGATCACTGTAAATGAGGGGTTCACTCAAATCATGTGTCACCTGATGATCACTGTAGATGAGGGGTTCACTCAAACCTTGTGTCACATGATGATCACTGTAGATGAGGGGTTCACTCAAACCCTGTGTCACCTGATGATCACTGTAGATGAGGGGTTCACTCAAACCCTGTGTCACCTGATGATCACTGTAGATGAGGGGTTCACTCAAACCATGAGTCACCTTGTGACCGCTGTAGATGAGGGGTTCACCCAAAACATGTGTCACCTGATGACCACTGTAGATGAGGGGTTCACTCAAACCATGTGTCACCTGATGATCACTGTAGATGAGGGGCTCCCCCAAACTTTGTGTCACCTGATGACCACTGTAGATGAAGAGTTCACCCAAATCATGTGTCACCTGATGACCACTTTAAATGAAGGGTTCACTCAAACCCTGTGTCACCTGATGACCATTGTAGATGAGGGGTTCACCCAAACCATGTGTCACCAAATGACCACTGTAGATGAGGGGTTCACTCAAACCATGTGTCACCTGATGATCACTGTAGATGAGGGGTTCACTCAAACCTTGTGTCACCTGATGACCGCTGTAGATGAGGGGTTCACTCTAATCATGTGTCACCTGATGATCACTGTAGATGAGGGGTTCACTCAAACCTTGCGTCAACTGATGATCACTGTAGATGAGGGGTTCACTCAAACCTTGTGTCACCTGATGACCACTGTAGATGAGGGGTTCACTCAAATCATGTGTCACCTGATGATCACTGTAAATGAGGGGTTCACTCAAACCTTGCGTCAACTGATGATCACTGTAGATGAGGGGTTCACTCAAACCATGTGTCACCTGATGATCACTTTAAATGAGGGTTTCACTCAAACCTTGTGTTACCTGATGATCACTGTAGATGAGGGGTTCACTCAAACCTTGCGTCAACTGATGATCACTGTAGATGAGGGGTTCACTCAAACCCTGTCACCTGATGATCACTGTAGATGAGGGGTTCACTCAAACCTTGTGTCACCTGATGATCACTGTAGATGAGGGGCTCACTCAAACCATGTGCCACCTGATGATCACTGTAGATGAGGAGTTCACCCAAATCATGTGTCACCTGATGATCACTGTAGATGAGGAGTTCACCCAAATCATGTGTCACCTGATGATCACTGTAGATGAGGGGCTCACTCAAACCATGTGTCACCTGATGATCACTGTAGATGAGAAGTTCACCCAAATCATGTGTCACCTGATGACCACTGTAGATGAGGGGTTCACTCAAACCTTGTGTCACCTGATGATCACTGTAGATGAGGGGTTCACTCAAACCATGTGTCACCTGATGATCACTTTAAATGAGGGTTTCACTCAAACCTTGTGTTACCTGATGATCACTGTAGATGAGGGGTTCACTCAAACCTTGCGTCAACTGATGATCACTGTAGATGAGGGGTTCACTCAAACCCTGTCACCTGATGATCACTGTAGATGAGGGGTTCACTCAAACCTTGTGTCACCTGATGATCACTTTAGATGAGGGGCTCCTCCAAACCCTGTGTGAACTGATTATCACTGTAGATGATATATATATATATATATATATATATATATATATATATATTTAGGCTTATAAATATATTTAGTTTTCGTCACAAAAACATTGTGTTTAACTGGTTAAACTGGACCAAGCTATTCATTTAAACTAAACTGTCTGTTCACAACTTTTATTTCAGAGCACAAAATTAAGTTTCAACTCGTTATTAAACTGATGTGGACACCTTCAGACACAATGAAGGACAGACATATTCAAAGACATTACTTCAGGTTCTGAGATATTCTTTATTGAATGAAATGTAAATCACTCCATTATGTGTTCATCATACAGTGGAGATCTTGTTACACCAGCCTGGACCTTTCTGTTCCATTCATTTTTAAACGTATTTTATTCATTTCAATATAACGGGAAAAAATGGGTCGGTAGTTTTCACATTTCTATAAAAGAAAATCCACACAATATAATGCATGTAACTCAAATGAGTTCCTTGCAACTATTGTTGTAAGATGCTAAAATGAACTTGACAAAAAAAACAACAACAACAGAAATCTGTATGGGGCTTTGGGGGGTAATGGTCAATTAAAGAAAATGTATGAAAGATCTAAATCACTATGAAGCACAGTGTATTATTTTGTGAGGGATCAAAACAGGATACATAACAGAATTTTTTCCCGCATGAAGTTCTGTTCATTTACTCTATGATTGGCACCTTAAAACTTATTTCACCTGCTTAGGACAATATGATACGGTTTCAATGTCCCATACAGAGGAGGATATGGAAGGAAAGAAAAGCTTTGTTACTTAGTTCAGTATTTAAATCTGAAAATGTGTTGTTTATTAAATCATGCCAACTGGTATACATGCACCACTATTTTTCTCTATTTTGTGTGTTTAAATGATGATCAAATACTTTAATTACATTTATTTGTACTATTACATATCTTGTTATACAGAGACATAGCATAACTGTAAGAAAGCATATCTGTTCACAGCATTATATCAACTGAACTTATGGAAGTTATCTCCCTTATCTAACATTAAATAACACTGGGACATCTCATGGGATTTAAAGACTTGAATAAGAGCATGTGCTGTGAAAGCAGCTTAATTCACGTGATAAAAATCAAAATTTACAGGAATTGACAATTAAATGCATAAATACAAAGTCAAAACATGTTTACAGCGAATTCTGCTCAACACTCTGTATAAATGGAATTTTATGTATGGTAGTATAAAAAATAATGGATGTACACGGTACTGAAAACAATAAAGGTCTTTCATGGCCTCATGTGCCAACCACAAAAACTGGTATATGGATCTCCGTTTCACTTCAGAGAAAGAAAGGGATGCATTTTGAGAACTTCAAGAAAACCTCACTGAACTTTCAACAGAACTTTTGTGGAAATATGCATCTGGGTCTAGTCACCTTTCCGTAACAACAATATTCATTGGCAAGAATTGTAACACAAAGGCTTTATACGATTAACCTTAAGCAACTAAACTGCTTGCCTGTCCTTGGATAGTTCATGGAAAAGAATTACACTTCATGTTGTGATAGATCACAACAAAGCTGTGCCTAGAATCCCCTGTAAGCATGCTATAGGTTAGCTCGGAGGCTTCTGTAAATCTTGAGTGTAGCTTGCAGATCAATGTATCTCCACTCATTCATATATAAAATTTATGCATCTCATGACTTTTACTGCAGAGAACATTAAGAAAATCCAGAGTGATAGAAAGTGATATCATTCTACATTAATATATTCAATGCTAATATCAAACAGAACAGATATTCTTTTCACACTATGAAGGCTATTACACATGAGATGGCTTTTCAGCTGTCTGTTGTGACATTTCCCTTGTGATTCTTGTCCAAAACACATGCACCTACCCTAGGGCCTCTATGAAACACACACTGAGATGTCACAGGCATACCAAACAAACAAAAACGTAAAGGCTGCCTCACTTTAAATGTAGCAAACCAACAGCTGTCTGATAAATCAATAGTGTGACAACACCGTTCCAACTGCAGCTCTCTCCAGCTGGCACAGAGAGAACTGTGTCCAGGCAGGTTACCTCTGTAACTGACTGCTGTCTGGACTGTCCAGAAATGAACTTGGACAAGCTAATGTCAGTCACTAATGTTGTCTGAAGATGTACAATACAAAGGGCTTTAGTAAACTTGGAGTTCACAAGAAAATGGGATTCAGTACTTTCAGTTTGTGGTGTACACCTATATAACTTCACAGGTATACCAAATATTCTAACATATTTGGCAGAGCTAATAGGTTATGTTTAGGCTAGTTGATCTGTGATGTATAGGCTATAAAAAGCAACCTATCTGTGAAAGCTGGATTTAATACTGTCCTTGTACCGACATCATAACTATCTATTCTACTTCCAAGGGAGGTAACTAAGTAATTACCCATGGCACACCGGAAACCTCTACAAGAATCATTTTTACAGCATACTGTAACTCTTGTTTACATAAGCTACTATAGAAAAATGAATATTCATGAGCGGTGAATGAATGAACTAATACGGATATCTTCCTCTAAAAAAAAGACAGTCAACGGCTGAATGATGAACAAAACATTGTAAGAAAATCTATGTTACAGTAACGCGTTTGAGTTTATATATTTGAACATAAACCCCGTAGATACATGTACTCCAGTGGAAGGGCACAGCCAGTATTGAAAAACTGATAGAATGTACAGTTAACATGTTACACACAGGACAGCCTTAAACAATACATGCTGGCTTCCTCTTCGGCCGTACGTGGGAAGGTCTTTCCTCAACCTGTGGATGGTCGTGGATTTCCTTGAGCTTTGTCCAGTTTCCTCCCACCATTATACTGGCTGGCATAGTATAAAAGAAATATTCTTGAGTTCAGCGTAAAACACCAATCAAATAAATAAATAAAATAAACAGGTACAAAAATGTGATCTTTTTCTCCACAAACATTTGATTTCCAACAAGTTTAAATGGTTCCTACAATACCACCTTCAGCGGAGTCTAAATACAGTTTTTGTATGGCCTTCAAGTGTCCGGTGTGTAACCAGACTTACTCGACTTGCACAGAAACAATGTCTCATATTTCTGGACTCTACATATGTACATATAACAAGTCCTATTCCCTACATAGGAAATGGTATGCGCTAGGATTTTAGTACGAGACAGATAGGAAGTAGGATTCCTGCTGAGAGCACAGCCAAAGCTTCAGATTCTTCATGGAAGAGACCTGGCTAGTTAAACTGCTTTCCCCTACCCCATCCACAACTCTCAGGTAATTAATACCACAAACTACTAGACACTGACTGTCCGCATTATGGTGGGGGAAACCGGGCAGAGCCCACGGGAAACCCACGACCATCCGCAGGCCACAGAGGTCACAGCACTTTTTAAGCAGACATAGTTAAAACAACGTGCCATTTCATTAAGTCGATGCTTCCAGGGTTATCTTACATAATTATTCTGTTATATTTACAATACCTCAAGTTGCTGCATTAATCAACATCCCTCCCTCCCCCAAAATTTTTAACATTTTCCAATAAGGTGAACAATTCAAGTTATTGGTTTAGTTTGTTTGAAAGCTCGTGATTTAACAGGTTTGACGCTTTTTGGTAACTGGACACTGAACTGCAGACATAGAAATATTTATAACATGCATTATTTCAACTTTTGTGTGGTAACGAAGAATTCTGCTAAGGAATTTGTGACATCTTAGTCACTGTGCAAAATGCAGAAGAGAAATTACGTGACCAAAAATAATCATCCGTGATTACACAGTAATGGAACATCTGAGAATGCACGTCATTCAGGTTCTGCGAAGAGCATAAATGGGAATGGAAACTGTTCGAGTGGGAGCAACAATTAAATTCTCATCGAATTACCATGCAAATTGCCTAGCAGATTTCTGTTTACCCTGAAACCATGGAAATCTTTTCTTTGAGAGAAGGAAATATCCACGATACGAGATTTAAATAATAACCTCAACATACATGTAACTCTGAGTAGGGTTTATATTGATTACATTGATGTAAACTGAAACACATAGATCTTGGCAGTTGTGTGGCCCAAGTCAACCAAGCTTAATATACAGAATATGACAAGAATCTAGTTGAAAATCAAAAAAGAAAATTGGCTGGCAAAACAGCTTCTGCATGTTCAGTGTTAAATTATTTCTTGTGTTTTTTCTTCACAATAAATAGAGCCAAAACTTTATCACAAAACTTACGTATTTATTGCTTATACAAGTACTTCATGACCACCTTCTTTAGGGAAATCTGGATGGGATAAAAGCCTCCTAAACATGCGACGCTGGACTGTGCCGAAAGTAAAGATACATTAGTCTAATTTTTCAGAGCATTCAGTATACAAAAGATAAAGCGACAGGGTAAAGTTTATTTTTATAGTCAACTAAGATACTTACAGCAGATAAATCTTGGTGATTTTAATATTTGGATCTGTCAAGACAGACAAAAACACTACCACATTTAATAACATTTATTTATTTATATGATTGATGTTTTACGCCGTACTCAAGAATATTTCAATTATCCAACGACAACCAGCATTATAGTGGTAGGAAATCGGGCGGAGCCCTGAGGAAACCCACAACCATCCGCAGGTTCATTAAATAACAAGCTAATAATATAACTTTTAGTAGCTTATTTAATGGTTAGATTTTTAAGTTATGCCATTTACTTTACGTCTGGTATCACTCAAGAATTAGCAATGGGTTGGTCCTGGGTAACATGCCATAGCTGTGCCAGCTGGGAGTGCCAGGCCAATCTAAATTAAGCCATTTCAATCTGTTGCTTCCTCTACACATAAACATACCCTGGCTTTCAATTCTCAATGTGGGATTGCCAGGTTTGAAAATGCTGCCAGTAAAAGAAATGTCAAAATTTCTAACTATCTCACTCATAATGGTTCGAAAAAATAAAACACATTCTGGTTATGATGACAATTATGCCTTCATATACCAACAAATATTTTCTCTTTACTCTTAAATACGACAATGGCTGAATGAAGTGTCCTTTTTCGCTTGTTGAGTGCTTGTGCCGTGTAAAAACCTATGTTCATAGAATTTTCTCCCTAATTTTGAATATTCCAACATTTAACGGAAGGCCAGTTGACAAAAACTTTTCTGCTTTCAATACCACGGATGGTATTGGAGGCTGAAAGCAGAAAAAGAAATCGCGGGTTATTTGTTACTCTTGTACTTGTGATACAATACTTTTCGTGAGCTCAATTTTCCAGTAACGTCCACTTGCACAAGAAACTGTTTCACTAAAGCCCACAAATTTCTGTGAGTGAATCCAGAGCATCAGACTGACCAGCAGAACAACATAAAACTGTGTCAGGCAGATGAACATGTAAATAGGCCTCCGCTCCCCTCTTATGCTCTTTCAAATGTTCCCTGTGATTCTCACGGATGTGTTCTGAAACACCACTATGATCAAACTGTTAATCAAAACCATGAAAACGGTAACCTGAATGGAATCAGACAAACCATTGTCTGTTATTCATAGTTCTGAAGTGATGTCACCGCTGCACTGAGCCAATCATCAGCACACTCTGTAGTCACATGACCAGAGTCCTTCAGTTAAAAACAAACTGATTTAACCCAGACGAGATCTTTCTGAATTAGATTTTAGCATGAACAATGAAAAATATAGCTTTTACGTAAGAAATTTCCTTCTGGAAAAGTAATCTGAATTTGCCTAACCTTCAAACATGATAGGGTCTTTGTCCTGTAGGTCATTAAAGGAGATGAAGATTTAAATATCATTTAAATACCCTTGAAAAAAGTATGTTTTTCCTCGCAGGTACATGCCATAATAAAAATTCTAATATGTACCTCAAGCTGACAAATTATAAATAAAGACAGCGCCAAAATCAGCTGTGGGCAACTCCATTTTGCCTTAGAACTAAGAAGTCTATCTGTGTTAAGAGGAGAATTGCCGTCAGAAACCGCCGAAGTGCAGTTCTTACATTTCCAGCAGAACTCTTCTTCCCACAGGGTAGCGAACAGTACAGTTCGTTTTCCGCTTGACGATCGGGAAACCGGAATGTTGGACGTAGGTTCCGAGTTTACAAGAAAAAGTTGGCAGTTTTAACGACTCCCACTGGCTGAGAGGCAACACACACCCAGCATAAATTACAGGGTGTTACAGATGGAGGACGCAATGGACTCGGCAAATTATGCCAGCTTTGCCGTTTTCAGGTACGGCGAGGAAAAATGACAAAATTATGCAGCAGGCACCCCCAGACAGAAAAAAAATGTGCTCTTTTCAGCCTATACTGTCATGTTTTTTCTTCTCCTGTAAGCCTTAGAAATTGGCAAAAATTAGTTCTTCGCCCATTTAGCTTCATGTTATTTATCACCTCCTGGTCCAAGCCAAGAACCCGAATGCTCAATGCTATGAATTAGATAAAACCATGTAGCTTCACTAGACAAACCTCCTCAGTCCTGCTGCACTCCACAATACATGCAGTGTTCCCGAGCACAAATGCTGGACATATTTTGGCGAGTCAAAGGTCATTTACGTCACCCACTTTGAGGGAAGACTCAAATGATTTCCACTGATTGGCATTCATTGAATTTGGTTCTGTAGTTTTGGAGATATAGTTTAAGTCATATATGAACTCTGATTTGAGACAGTAAAGGTCACAGGTCGTTAGCGCCAACCACATTCTGATAAATTATGGTAGCTCCATCAGTTTCAATGAATTTGGCCTAGTAGTTTTAAAGATTTAGCATTGTTAAGCCAAATAAGAATTCTGACTACAAAAAGTCTGACAATGTGTATTTCGAAAGGCTGTCCACTGGAATGGAGATAAACAAGTTCATTGTATTTTTTAATGATACATGAATCAGTTCTCAACGTATTTTGGTAACAGGGGTAAGGACAGACAAAGGGAGTGATGAACGAACATCACTACCCTAATACCCATTGCTTAATGTTAACCAAGGGGTAAAAAAGTCATTCTGTAAACAATAGCTCAAAAATCCAAATTAAATAAGAATACAAATTTTAAAAACTACCATACTTCTGTAAATCAGAATCCTTTTCCTCAAATAACACTTCATAATATGGACTAAATACTTTTTTCCGTGAACAAAATCTGCTGCAAACCAAAACTTTCCACTTCCTGTGTGCCAAGATGGAGGTACATCCCATGATGCAATGCTTTCCACAACCTAACAAACTTGCACTGACCTCAGAATTCACATCTTGGTGAAAAGACAATGGATAACGCAGTATATTCATTTCAATTTCAATGTTATGTACACAAGTCTATAAAGCAAAGGCTTGCTGTCAATTGAACAGAGACTCTAATGCTCGGGGTACATCCCAGTTTGTCGTTGAAAGGGCTGTTCTTGATTTGTCCTGAAACAGACAGAAAATATGGTATTCTAAAAAACTGACCTAACATGGACAACAAATGAAAATATTCAATATGAGTGATATGCAGAAAAACTGTAGATTTCCTGCCATGAAGGAAAAGTAACAATGACAATTTAATGCTGTCAATGTTATAAAGCGTCATCAGCTATTCCGACTGTGCACAAATTGTTTTCTCGTTAAAACAACCTTGATTGCCCATAAATATCCACCCCCGTGAAGGGGAAAATTAAACCTTTTGTCATTTTAACTAATATTTACTATCAATATTTATCATGCATTGTTACCTGATGTTACATTGTTACTGCGTCTGGATTTTCAATTTAAACTCAACATGAAATACTTACGTCATCAAAGCCCATCTGCTTCAATTGTGCTATCTTATCTTCACATTCTGGTACCCTATTTGGTGCTGTAAGAGAGAATTCATAATGCTGTCAGCTAGTGTTATCATATAAAAACATGTTAATGTACAAGAAAAAAAAAATGAGCTATGGCAATGAACAACTATTAAATATTAAAAAAAAAAAAAAAAAGAAAAACAAACATGATTATTACTCCTGGTCTGAGAATTTGGAGTACTGGAAAACAATATTCTTTCATGAGATTTCACCGCATAACATGTAAAACAAAATGACAATGCACAGAAATGGTTGGTGTCAAGGCAGACATCTTAAGAATTTTATCCAATCAAACATGTTGCTATCAGACTGCACGGCCTAAGCTGCGACATAGCCTTTACCCATTCACAATCCGTGTAATATTCAACGACGGTATCACAAATTATGTCACAGCATCATACCGTCTTGACCCAAACTGCATTAGACCGTAGTGCCTAATTAGACACGCTCTTCAAATTATACAAATTTTTAGTCATTCATTTTAGCATGCAGTTTCTAAATAACAAATATTCATTGGGTGTGCCAAAGGTTTATCGGAACGGTATAATTTTTCTTTCTCTAAATATATTAGAATTGAAGAATTTTAATTCTGTTCATTTGTCTTTCTTGCATACAAAGGATGTTCTTTTCTGTTTTCTTTCGTAAAATACAGTAAAATCATTGAAACACTGTGTTCAAGTCAAGGTGCTTTCTCTGATTTTCCCGATAACTAGGTCAGCACTGCTCTCATGTTAGAAGCCACCACCACAAAACTGAAGTATAAAATTCAGCATTCACAGTTCAATGCCTAGATCAGCCTCATTGAAGCTCAGACTTAATTCCATTTGTTGCAGAATTGGGCATGAATCCAGTTGTACGACAATCCTATTGTAATTTCTTGCACATTTAACAGGGGTCATAATCACCAGCACAACCCCTTCATAGGCTAGCACCTGAACCAGGAATACCCTGGCTGAGTATCTACCTGTATAGGCTGCTCAAACTGTAAATGATATACCAGGCTTACTATATTAACATTTCAAGCAGTCGAAGAAATATCCTTCCACTATGCCAAATTTCCTAGAAAGCTATTTATCACTTGGACCATCATTGCCGGAGTCCAAAACTTTATCTGCCATAGGCTACTGCTTTGACTACAACACGGAGAAAACCTTTGATCTTAGAGAGCTAGAGTAAACGTGACGTCACCTTGATGTCGATAATGGAGAAGCGCTGAAGCTGAAGATGAAGTTTCACTAAACATTTACTGGGTTGAAAAAAATTTAGAAAATATTTAATGTCGGTTTAAGATACATTGAATGGTAATCTTTCAGCGGATATAAACATTAGCCAGGTGCTGTTCTTCCCTTCAACGATACATGATAAAATTAAGTCAGGGAGCATACATGTATCTGTACAATAAGGATACGATTAAGTTAGGGGAGATAACCTACAGCCTTCATACATGTCTATGATGCGGGATACACTTAAATCAGGGGAGATAAGCAAGATGATATCAAAACATGTATTTAGTAGATTTGAAAACCTTAGGTTATTTTACGGGCTTTAGGAGTTATGTACAGAATACAGCAAATATTATGCAGAAACTCAATGGGTACAATTTTTTAAACCCCATATTATAACAAAGGGTTTTGGGGTATTTTTGTGTTGCATTCTTGTCTATCCTTATGAATACCCTGACCTTATGGGAGTGGTGTATGTTGTCATGGGGGGTGGGGGTGGGGGGGGGGATTGTATTATATCATCCTGTTGGGAGATATTCTGATTGGTTTCATGTGGTGTTGCCTTGTATTTTCCTGTTTTATCAATCGCAGAACGTTTTAGGAAGAGTGTGAATACATTTTGGTGTGAAAAAGGCCACTTCACCATATATGTATTCAGGGTTATGTTGTGAAATGTATTCAAGTAAGCATGCAAAGTTAATATGTATGAAGGCACGCCTTCTTTGCCAAGCCCATATGGCACTGTGCGGGGCAGTGTAAAAGCATGGTTACTAATATGAATAAATGCCCAGTGGGCAGTCCAGGGTTAAAAGAATATTTGAAAAAACATAGTCAACTTGACAAAGGTAATAAAGGTTTGGCATAATACTGTATGTAAAGTGCATGAATGACATCTCAGATGGATTTTCTAATTCTACTTTTAATTCTTCACTTGTATACTCTTTCAACGGGATTCAAACTCCAATACAAACCACATAACCTGTCTTACCTCCAGCATATATATTCGCCCAATGACGAGCTGTTTTTTGAAAAATTTCCTGAGTTTCTTTATACTGCTTTGCTACAACTGCATCCTGGGGGTCATCAGGTTCAGCATTGGCCAGCAAAGCTTGTAATGATAGCAGCACAGTCCTCAGGGTCATCGCTGCGGCCCTAAAGCATGATGACAAGAATAATATTAACCTAATCTGAAATTTCATAGCAATAAGTTAAAGCCAACATAGAATATACACAACATACAGCCACATAAATATTTACAATCACAAGGATAAACTTTATACCATGGAAACATACAACTATTCATCAGTAATTTACTTGTGCTCCAAAAAATGAAAATCTCCATTTCATCTTAAAACAGGTACATGTATACTGAAGATTTTGGGGGAAATAAGACTTGGGTTGCGTCAGATCTGATTTAGTGATGTGTCAAGGTGTCTTATAGCAAGGTTACATTGTATATTTCATTTACGTATAATTATCCGTGTTGTGTTTTATGCTGTTATCATTATATTGTGGTTGTCAAATTTATAGGTGGAAGAAAGTGACCCTGGGGTAATCATCACACACATTAGGTAGATGACATACTTCTTAACTTAGAGCCAGGCTCCAAGAAACATAAGCTGCATATGAATATGTGGCTTCATTTGTCTATGGACTATGGTCATAAGATATAAGTCACCTCTCTCATGTACAGTTAATTGAAAAAAACTATTAAATCAGTTACACGTTTTTGCTCAATCAAGATTCAAGTTCACAACATCTTTGACCAGGATTCCCCCGCTCTCACTATGTATGGGGCATTGGGAACAACAAACTTGTCTTCCAACAATGTGTAACATATATAACAACAATATCTATGCGTCACACACAGGGAAGTTCATGCCAACGGTCAGTGGTTTACCCTGAGCATTCCAGCTTCGTTCAAAAACTAAATCCTGATTGGCTGAATGTTCAAGTTTGGCATGTAACAATGTACTTTCTGAAGCACATAAAGGCCTTGAAATGATACTTTTGATACCAATACTTATTTATTTCTGAAGAGAAATCAATAAAACTGCACATAACACTGCTCTTTAACGTGGTTGTATAAGGTGTTTGGTCCACTGATTTGTACAGAGTCAGATAAGACTACTTAGATAAAGACAAACCATGGATATTTTAACACCTGAAGAATAAATTTTTGACAGCTTGAAGGATTTTATACATGTAATCAGTGCAGTATCAAGATAAACTTACCATTGGTCTTTCAAAATATCTAAACAGATGGCCCCAGTCACAGAGCTAATATTGGGATGCCAAATTTTTGTTTTAAAAACCACCTACAAAGAAAAACAAGACAAACAGAAGTCATGACAAATCAAATCCCACAAACTGAACACAAAGTCTGCCACTATATACACATAGCCAAAATGATATAGGACACAGTTATCACAGAAAAATGTGTAAAAAATTCTATGAAGTTTTGTAAGCTGAGAAAATGAAGTTCAGCATTGGGGATATGGCACTGACGGACAACTCACTCCCAGTAGCCATATTGTAGAAGCCCTTATGAGCTTGGCCGATCACAAGCCCCGAAACCATCACGTTGACTGTCGCGTCAAAAAAACTATTAGCACTCGATGGTCAGTGTGGTTTCTTATAGTGGATAGACAGATATCAATGTAATAAAATGGATTTTGCAGGTAGTTTAAGAGTTAAAATGATGTATTTTGAACCATATATTTATGAGCAGGGAAATGAGAAAGGCTGCCCATGTCAGAATGCGTACATGTTGAGTAGGAGGCAGCAGTAACTTGTCAGGGTGGTCTGGAAAGAAAACTGCCTCGAGAGAGTCATTGCTTCAAGAAAAATATTGTGACTTTGCAGTATTTCCCTCAGCAAAGTCAGATTTATTACAAAATATCATCCCAAAATCTGAATGAAGGGGTCTGTTATCAATCAGAATGTCCTGCTATTTTCCATGATTCCCTGAAGTCGGTACAGCAAACTAGGCCAAATGCTTACACCCATGCAGGACGAGGATGAGCAGGACCACTAAAACATGATGCAATTGTCCACGGACATTGCCCTGACCGTGTGTTAAACTAAAAGAAACACCGGCCCTATGAACACAGAACAGAGTTGATACTCTTTGGTTGGGTAACATGCGTTTTTGTCTGCATTGTTTCATTGTCAAATTGTCTAATAATGATGGTACATGAGAGCCTCTAGGTTTTGTGATGCAACTCAAGATTGCTGTAACATGGCAACATGGCGTCACCAAATGAGTGGCTATGTACAGACGATTGTTTGCTATTTATTCTGTTGAAAAGCGGTGTAGAATTCTTAAAATATTTTTAGAACATTTCTGGAATACTACTTTATTAATTAATTCAGATTTAGTGACTGACTTTAGCTTCACCTTAAGAATAAAGGTCTTACATAGCCACAGTAATTAGTATGAGTGAATTACACAAATAAACATAAAGAAAGTAAACCATATCGGCACTTCAGGAGTCTGGCAAGGGTTATACAGGTTTTACGGAGACACTTGCAGGGTCGGAGTTCTTGCAAACTACTGCAGCTAAAGAGATTTTACATAGCAGTAAAAGCAAAGGGTAGCCCTTAGTTGATACATCTGATTATACAAGATGTATATTCAATTTAGCTACAATCATAAAATCACGACCCTTAGCCCCATTAGTTTACAAGAGCCTTCACCTGGGCTATCATAAACCTGCTTGAACTTCCCAAACTACTAAATTGCCATTTCGCTTATAGTACAAAGCGTACTGACTACTTAAACAGCTTAACATTAAAAAAATTTCCTTCTATAATGATACTGAACTTCAACAAATATTTCTACACTCAAAAATAACAAAAAGTTTACCTTTGGTGGGTTAAACGGATATGTTTCTGGAATCGTAATCTTGAGGTGAAATCGTCCTCCCTCATATGGCGTATCAGGAGGTCCAGCTATTTCGCCCTTTAATTCTGTGAATTTGTCGTCTACAAGATGTACCTTGATTTGGCTCTGAGCAACCTGTCATGCATAATTAAAAGTATCTGATAAACAGACATGTATCAAAGAAAAAATGAATTTCTAAAATTTCCGTAATTAAGAGATCTTCATGCCATGATCTTAGTTTTGAGGAATCCTCCTGCAAATATGCATATAACAGATTTGTTTTACTGGAAATATAGCTAACACAGAGCTTTTCGTGATTTCACTTGACAACATGCAAACCTATATATTAAGTTTCCCATGTGAGGAACTCCATCATGCTTTGGATCACTGATTATACTGGATTGGCCATTTCAAAAAATCAGAAAAGCACAAGTGTAAATAGTCAATAAAGGAAGCAGTTAAAGTATGTACCGACAAACCAAGCACGGTACTGTTCGTGTTGAGAGAGAGAGGGATTTACATTTCATTTTTTGGACTGATAACGGGTAAAGGCATCGTTTGTAACTGAAACTATTCAACTTAAAAATCGGACATGAATTACATATTTTAAGTAAACGGTTAACTGTCAACAGATATTCGTTCTTTGTTAATTTTGGAAATAATATCCACATTTCTTATCTTCTGTTCATGATTTTGCATCATTACCAAATTTTATGTTATGTGCCCATTATAACATTAACATAATCATTTACATCTACTTTTGGAGAATCTCCTACGTGAAAATATGTCTTTTGTTTAGGTATAAACAAGCCAACGTTACAGAGTTTGTAGGGATTTACCCCTTGGTCGTTGACGACTTCCTTGAACTCTCGCTTTATTCTGGCAACAGCAATGTTTGCCATTGTTTCCCAAAGTGAAAACTTTTCAGTTTAGATGTTTGAGGTGCTGGGATTTCGAGTGAAATTTAACGTCACCGTCGACAGATCACAAAACTTGGCCGCTCAAACTGTACGTCTCCTGACATACCACTCGCGAATTCGACTACAGCTCTGATATACCGGATGTGACGAGTTTGTTATTTTTGTCACTGTTTGGACCCGTACATTGCTTGTCTAAACTTCCAGCAGGACAAATCTCACCTGTGAAAGTAGAAAGCATCTCTGCCACACAAAGATTAACCGTTCACGATTCAAACATATGAAGTCTTACTCACTGTAAGCAAATATTTAATATTTTTAACCAAAAAAAAAAAATAATATCGGCATGATGCTAGTGCAAGAAATATTGAAAATTAAACTGAATTAAAAAAAAATGTTTGAAAGCTCTTTGCATGAATCCATTGATCATAGTTTATGTACTTTCTTTGTTCTTCTGTTTCTTTTTAGGATTTATTTTTGTAAAAATTCGTCTCGCAGTGTCCTTTATTGTTGATGGTTGGCGTATGACTGGATCTGTATTATGTGATTTAGCTTCCTGTCTGGGTCACATCTGGGAAGGTCTGCCAGCCTGTGGATTGTTATGGGTTTACACTGGGCACAGTACGGTTTCCTCCCACAATAACACTGCCCGCCATTGTATAAGTAAAGTATTCTTATCAAATAAATAAATAAATGTAGTGATTCAATCGTCTTTACACTGTATCTGCCATGGATTTCATTGTATTATTTTATTTCTTCTTTTTAGTAAAACTGAAATTTTATAGCTCATTTGTCAGCGGTTAAATTTTAATGACTACTAAATGTAACAGGGTTTGTAGATATTAGTAGGCAAAATTGTCTTACTTGCTTGGAGATTGTGTAATTGGGAAAGGTACGAGTTTAGTCAGTAAATGTTATTCTGTCGAACGACGTGTCATTATGATTTATAACAACAAAGAAACATATCATTTCTAACACAAGTGTCGCCAAGCATTAGCTGTGGGAGAGTAACATCCCTAAAAAGACGCTAAATGTTATGAATATGTTCCTCGTTGTTGCAAAAGATCAAAGGGCACATAACTCATGCAGTGCAACTCGAAACCAGCTGAAGGTATTAGCGGGAATAACCACGAGGGGAAAGAAAACAAAGTCAAAATGCCGAATATTAAGGTTTTCAGTGGGACCTCGCATCCCGATCTTGCCCAGAAAATTTGTGATCGCCTTGGTATAGAGCAAGGCAAAGTTGTCACCAAGAAATTCGCGAATGGAGAATGTAGGTGAGGTCATTCTTGTAACAAGTAACAACAACAACACTTCCATACATGTAAACAATTACCTTGGTTTACAATCAGTTCACACGTGTGTTTGTGTACAGAGGGAAGATCTCAGATACTGACAGTTCAACTAATTAATTTAGTCTCAGGGATTGAAGTGGAATGTTGCCACGATGTGGTCCTATTCATTCATTTTCATATATCTTCCGTAAATAAATAAATCTTCTGTGGCCTAATGGTTAGAACGTCCGCCTCGAAGTTGAGAGACTTCCCGCGTCGAGTCATACCAAAGACTTTAAAATGGTACTTATTGCTGCCTCACTTGACACTCTGCACTGAGAGCTTAGGAAACATGGCCGGTTGGCCTTGACCCTGGTGTCAGTATAATGAGACTGGGTGGTGTGTCATGTTTAGTGCCTTTGGCATGATACTTCAGGCAGCAGCACTTTGGCAGCATTGACTAACCCTACCACAAGAAGACAATGTACATGCACAATGTACACTGTAGAGGAACCGATTATTTGGGTTAGTCCTACATGGATGCCACCTCACACCGTTACCTGGTGTACGGTTCTCTGCTGAGAGCTGTCATGCAATGGAATACGTGTACAAATGTATTTTGGCTAAAAACAAATTTGACTGAGAAATATCTGTCATCAGCTTCCTGTGTCCATGTAATTCCAATTTAGTATGTCAGTTTACGCGCACATTTAGTGTCTGTACAGTCGGAACTCTCCTTCTATTGCAGAAGTGTTCTTTTCCCTTGTTTTTATATCGGCAACCTCCCGTTGAACACAGGAAACATATTCCACACGACGTTTCTGAAAACTACCATAATTTACTTCTATACCTTTTTGGTAGCACTGTGTATGAGTCCGGCATATTGGGAGACAGGATTTGTTTGAGTTGTTATCACATTAGGAGTTCGCACAAAACCATCACTGGCTTGATAAACAAAATGTTTTATGATTTCTTGTGTATAGTTTTGCCCAGATGTGATTTACATGTCGCCAGCGACAAATAAGATAATTGTTTTGCGTTTTTGCCAGCAAAAATCATGTGATTGATGGGTAGACACATGGAAATTTCGAATCCTGTAATTGTAAATGGCTTGTTTTTGCTGGTAGGCTTATTTTGCAAGTTTGGATTTGCGGCATGCTAAGTTCTGATACAGCTTTGTACATGGAGAGCCTTGCAGTTTATACACAGATATTTGACATGACACTCCAGATGCGTAAAGGTATTTGGTAGTCAGGCTTAATCTCCACAGAGTTTTCTCCCATTTGTCACAATGATAATAAAACAATCTACCTGTTGCAAAGTGCAGGTACTAAAATTATTATGAGTAAAACTGAGGACAACATGAACTGTGGGTGGTAGGAGCATAGACTAACTGCTCATTGAAGAGTGAGCTTGTTTATTACATTCTTGGGCTGTCAGTATAATTCCCTGACCATCCCTGATGCTCTCCTGTGTTGCTCAGTCAGTAACAACCACAACCAACGCAATGAATCCTGGGATACACTGTCTGAGTCCCAGGGCAAAACTTTAGGTCATTTACTATACCTAATGTCCCCACATCGTCATGTGACTGAAAAATTGTTCGGTACGACGTTAAACCCCAAGCACACATACATATATACTGGCCTAGTGTCGATGGAGTCTCGACACTAAGAGTGTTCATTTCATACTCAACAAAGGCCAGGCCGATTTTCTTTGTTATTAAATAAGTCTCATGCAATTAAAAGACATCAACCTAAATTCATCAACTCATTAACAGGGATTCACTGACATTAACTTGTTGGGCACTCAGTACCGAGAGATTACAGCAAGGAAACAGGACCTGCCGTAAGAACACACTGTATATGAACACACACCTGATGACTTGTCATTATACCAGTGAAAAATTGTTAAGTATGACATAAAAAACGGAGCACAGCATACATAATATAGTGTTACTTTGTACATGACGATCTGTTATCTTATGCAGCGTGGAGATCGGGGAATCTGTTCGTGGGGAGGACGTGTATATTGTACAGAGTGGCTGTAAGGAAGTGAACGACATGTTGATGGAACTGCTGATTATGATCAATGCCTGTAAGATTGCATCAGCCCTGAGAGTCACAGCCGTCATCCCATGTTTTCCCTACGCCAGGCAAGATAAGAAGGACAAGGTCATATCAGACATTCTTGATATTATGTCAAGATTCTTCAGATTAGTATTATTTGACATTTTCTGAAGCTCATGTGGGTCTTAAAATGACACTTTCTGAAGTTATAGTAAAACCAAAAAATTGAAATTGTTTTTGAGATTATCATGGTCCTGTATTGTTTTACTGTATTGTAGATGAATGTATACTTATTAGTTGACCTATTGAAAGTATACTGTTGTAGAGTCGGGCCCCCATATCTGCCAAACTGGTTGCGAACATGTTATCTACGGCTGGCGCTGATCACATTATCACAATGGACCTCCATGCTTCACAGATACAGGTAAACCTTTCAACAACAACGTCAGTGAAACCTTTGACTGCCCTTCCTTTTGACTTCTTCATTTATTTATTTATTTGATTGGTGTTTTAGGCTGTGTTGAAGAATATTTCACTTATATGAAGGCAGTCAGCATTATGGTGAGAGGAAACAGGGCATATCCCAGGGGCAAATCCACGACCATCTGTAGGTTACAGGCAGACCTTCCTTTGTATGGTCTTCCTTTTTTGAAAACATGTGAATTTGTGAAATATATTGTTTGACCACATAAAGGATTACCTTAAATAGCCAAAAATTTGGTCCATGACTAAGCTTCTCATTTGTCCAGGCTCTGTGAGTTGTTTTGATTTTAGAAAGGTGTTTTGAAGTTTGTTTGGAAGGTACGATGATATACCTGGGGAAACTGTAAGTCTCAGCACAAAAAGTAATACTTTATGACACTTGTTTGCCAACGAAAATGTACTTTTTCGGTTGAAATTTTAGAGTATATAAGTGAGCCTACATAACTGATAAAAAATATTTTGTTGTGGCCGAAGAGGTTAGTGTGCCTGTGTGGCGCAGTTCCCCGGAGCCTCTCACCAATGCTGTCCCTGTGAGTCAAGCTCATTCTGGTTTCCTCTTCGGCGGCACATGAGAATGTCTGCCAGCAACAAGTGGATTTGCCCAGGGGCTGCCGAGTTTCCTCCCACCATAATACTAGCTGCTATTGTTTAAGTGAAATGTTCTTGAGTACAGCGTTAAACACCAATCAATTTATTTATTTATTTGAATAAAAAAAAAATAAATAAATAAAAAAATACTTAGTTAAAAAGTGAGCAGTTACTCAGAGTAGCTGTTGTGAAGTAAGCTTGATTCAGGTATAAATTTCCTCTTCTGCAGGGTTTTTTCGACATTCCAGTGGATAACCTGTATGCTGAACCAGCTGTGTTAAAGTGGATCAAAGAAAACATTCCAGAATGGAGGAACAGCACGATTGTCTCCCCTGATGCAGGGGGCGCTAAAAGGTGCATCCTCATTGGACTATTCATAGTGATATTCATAATGATGATGTACTTTCCATGTAAATATTTTGTTGGTGTATTGTTTGGTTCAAAACTAAATATTGGCCTGTTTTCTGTCTTTCCTGCATCATAAAACCTGACGGATTTAACTGAGTGAATTAAAAAAAAAAATTGAATACTCTGTAAAACATGAGCATATAGTAATTATAGTTATTTATTAGATTCTTTTATCAGCTATGAAAATATAAATATTGACTGCTCTCATGAGCAGTGCTATGTCAAGTACACTTATATTTACCATAGAGCATGTGCATACCAGACCCCCCACTAGCACAAAGCCAAGGGGCGTAACAGCCCGCCCCTTTAAGAGCCCTATTAACCAGTGGCTCCTGTCCGTCCAGGCTGCAGTAATCCTACCTGCCTGTTGTCAGCTCTGCCTAGAACTGAAAATTTGCTGTCATAACATCTGTTTGTAATCAGGCATTGGTTTGGTTTACTGACTTTTTAAGTTCATCGAAGGATGTAGTTCACTGATACCTACGTTAAGCTGTCACGGTTAATTTTCTGTCTTCTCGCCACCATAAATTTATTATAAAATTAATTCATGCTTGGTGGTTAGGCGTCTAAAGTATCCATCATAGTTGTTTTATAGATATAATTAGAACGGTGTCACTCATTGGACAATCGTCTCAATTGCACCAATGGGTAAACAGTCAGATGATAAAACGCTCATAGGCTCATTGTTTGTTTAAATTAAAACTAGTATACACTGCAGATTACCACAAACAAATAAGGTTAGGCAAGTTAGAGTTTTTTTGATTTGTTGAGTTGTTTAAGCTGTTTTACAGCTGAAAGATCAGCTGCACCCAGTTAGACCAGTACTGGTTCTCTGTTTGTTTTAATTCACTTTATCGTTGCGAAAACATTTACACTTATAAATTATTGTTGGTTTCAAATCAGACACCTGATACAAAAATAATACTGGAATACGCAGTGTTGTGAAACAGGAATTTTTACTCCAGTGGATCATATATGCATTTTCTTCCATCTCCAAATCCATGAGGCATACTCAACATTTTCATGATTTTTATTAACTTTACATAGTGTTTTTATTAAACAATAATAAGTCTAGAAATATGAGTTTTCATATATTTTAGTAAAGAAAAATGTTAAAGGTCAAAGTACCCGTCTTGAATTCTAAAAGAGTTGCCTTTATTTTTATAACAAATTCTCAAGTTTGTATGGAGTATGCATACACACAGTCATATAACAGACAGGCATAATATTTTATTGAAAATTTCAAGCCAAAGTTATCTTAAATATTTAGTCACATACTACAACTAGCACCTGTAACTATTGTCTGTAATTTGAAATCAGCAGTAAAGCTCTTTTTTATTAGTTATTTTTCAAGGCTAAAGCCCCTGTAAGAATCAGTAGGTTTATAAATTATTTGTATGTACATTCAGGATAATCCCCTAAGGCAGGAAACACTTACTGTGAAGACACATTTTGCAAGTCTTCTGTTTTTTGGGACACTTTGTCTGCTCTTTTTAACGAGTATTCACTGCAGTTGCAAAGGGGATAATTATTTTCTGCACACATGGTTGATATGTCCAGGAAACAACATATAAATATGTTTACTTTTATGGAAAATTGAGAATTGCAATTTTCTGCTTTAATCACTTCCAATTAATATGTCTTGAGAATTAGAAGGATTACAGTATACAAATGCATAGTTGAGTGTTGAGTTGGCTAATTATCTTTTGAATATTTATTTGTCACATTCATTATTAAAGACGCAAGCAGAAAATGGTGCCCTTTAAAGTTATTGTTCGTGGTAAAAAGTGCCCCTTTTGGAAAACGCCACCCTGCCGCTTTTTGTTTGAAGCTAGGACTGCAACTGCAAACTCCGAATCATCTTCTTACTTGAAACTTCAGCTTGTGTGTCCAGACCATTTCAGACCTGTTATTTGTGTTCCAGGGTGACCTCCATAGCTGACAGGCTAAATGTTGATTTCGCTTTGATTCACAAGGAGAGGAAGAAAGCCAATGAAGTAGCGTCAATGGTTCTGGTAGGAGATGTCAAGGACAAGGTGGCCATTTTGGTAGACGACATGGCAGATACCTGTGGGACTGTCTGCCATGCTGCGGAGAAGTAAGCAATATAATACCTATTGTCTGATTAGCATTGTATGTCAAAGCTACAAATTGTCAGGGGTTTTCTTTTTTGGCCATTAGTAAAAAGACTGTTGTTACATGTCTACTTCTGTCAGTAAAACTATTTGTGTGAACCTGACCGCTGCTGCAGTTTGGTGTGGATACGAGCACACATGGAGGATACTTGGCACACTTTGTGAGGGGATTCCATAGGCTTCAAAATGTCTGGATTCCTGTGTAAAATCCACTTACAACGTATTCCTCTGTAGGGTACACTGTTGTGGAAGGGGGTGTGGGTATACATTTTCACATACTCCATTAAGTACACAGTATAAATAGTCTGACCATATAGGTACACATTGACAATTTAGTTGGCAGGAGTACACATTTGATCATACTCCTCTTGCTACATGTACATATAATGCCTGTTTTACAGCTACAGAGGAGCATTTGTATCCATTTCTGTTTTGTCTCATTCCGCAGACTGGTGGAGGCTGGAGCCCGGAAAGCTTACTCTGTCTGTACCCATGGAATCTTCTCTGGCCCTGCTGTCACTCGTATCAACAATTCCATCTTTGAGGCTGTGGTGGTAACTAACACCATTCCGCAGGAGGAAAGAATGAAACTCGCCCCCAAAATTCAGGTACTTTCATGTTAAACGCTGAAATAGTTTTTCTGTGTCAAAAATTGTTTTGAACTTCTTTTTGAAAGTTTGTGTTTTCATTTTCTTCTTCTACTGAGCTCTGATCTGATCTTATTTACTCTTGTCTGTATTCTGAAAGGAACTTTACTGCTTGTTGGCCAAAATTTTAAAGCTAAAGCACTATGGTGATGGATGATGCTCCCATGTGTCGGTTAGCACAGGTTAATATACACTGAAGACCGCTTGTCTTCCACAAGTACATACCATGTGGGAAAGTATGTAAGTAACTTGCCAAAGGTCAGTTGTTTAAACAAGGCACTCCTGTGTTTGCTACCCATAAAACTGACCTCCACCCTATAAGTGAAAGTTATAGGGTGTTGCATTAAGCAAAAATGAAATAGGTTAATAAAAATATTAATTTTTTATGTGTATGGGGAGGATAGCTATCATTGTTCATAAGTACGGGTATTGCTTCTTGTAATAAGGCCATTTTGGATATGTTTAGGTTTAATAAGCATACGTGAATTTAAGGAGGTTTTGACTGATTTACTTCAAGCATTTTATTGTTAAACCTGCACTGCTGTGTTGAATGTAAGGGACACAGTATTGTGGACTTACCAACCGACGAATGTGACTCTTTGGGTATTTCAGACAATTGACATATCTATGATATTGGCAGAGGCTGTGAGGAGAACACATAACGGAGAGTCCGTCTCTTACCTGTTTAGTCACGTCCCTATGTAGCCATGGTAAAATTTTCGCTCCTTGTTATCATGTTATGCACAAATATATGTAAAAGTGTACTGTTTTATTCTGCATTTACCCTGCTGCATGACACAAGAATTTAACACGTCTGTGGACAAACCTGGGTGACTTTAAAGTTCAACTAAGACCAAAGTAAATAATCAGGCTCATCCATTTCGCAGATGCTAGAAAATTTAATTGGAAAAAATGTTGGTATTCTCTCCTGTTTTGAACAAGAGTCAGAGGGATGAAATTTAATGTATAGGCTGATTTGCCCTGCACACACATGAAAAATATGTGGCTGTCGAGAAATTTCATTTCCCAAGAAATTTAATTGTAATGCACAGTGATATCTGTATTTTTCTTGTTTTGATAAAAATGCTTTTCCTGGACACATTCAAACCATGATTTCAAGTTGAAAAACATTGTAGTTGTACTTCAGGTAGACATTTTTGCACCCAGAGTTTGATCTCACTCTTATATCTTCATTTCCCTTATATGTTAGTGTGGACAATTTTCACGTAACCAATATACATCCACCAAGGAAAGTTACACGAAACTTCATGTACCACCGCTTACAAAGGTAAAATCCTAATGGTGATGGGTGTTTGTCCTTACCTAATGGGCTGGAACACTCAGCCTTTCCTGCCTGCAAAAGCCGGCTCTCGGATCTGTCAAAACACACCTGTTCCATTGGAATGGTTCTGCACTACCTTTTATGCTTTAGAATTACAACCGTACAGAAACAGTAATGTATTACGGAAATGAACAAAAGAATACACTGCTCAGGCAGACTTGTTCTTGACCTGCAATGTTCCACAGTAGGTGTATATATTTGCACTCAGATTTTAAAATTTGAAAGAGAACTGCAAAAGATTCTAACTTATTAATCCCTTTTTTTTCAAGGTGTTATGTTTGATAAATGCAAAAAGTTTTCTTCACCCAAATATAATACATGTGTATAACAGTTTCATGCATATTGCTTTCTAAAATATTGTAAGTTATCTCCCTTCCCTCTTTGAATGTCATGATTTTTAATCATTCACCTGGTGGTTGACGCTCAGCTGTCACAATAACTTTGAACTTTTATCAGTTGTGAACCACAAAGAAGTCAAAACAGATGGTCTATGTACAAAAATTAGGGGACGATTTGTATATTTTTGCTTTAATTTTTTGTATACCAAGTGCAATATTGGTATTTGAAAGAAATGGTCCAACAGTCTTTGTGAAGAAACATTAAATTGCTGGTCTTATACAGGGTGTGGTGTTGTCATTATGCTCTGCTTTCAAATTGTTTCACGCTTAAACCTAACCTCAAATACTTATTGTATATAAAATTAATAACTATAAGGAAGTAAATTATCAGTAAACATGTTTCTAAAAATGACAACAGACTATTGCCCCTTGGCAACGTGACATTGGTATAGCAGAGTCCGTCTGCAAATTTGAACATGGGGTAAAGGGTGGTATACAGAATATGGAATGTTAAGAATATTTAGTAATTAAATAAATGTTCTGAACACTGGGATGTACACTCTGTTGTCGTTATGCCAGGACTGCTTATAAAGTTGACTTACAATAAAGTAAATCAATCACAATGAAATAAGATAAGTTTGTAAGTGGATGCCAGCCTCTTCCCTCCTGTGAGTAAGTATTGAGGTAACATTTCTGTTCCCTTGTTAAGCAACCTTCTATTTGTAACTTGTACTAACCCCCCATCTTAGAAATCTAATGAGGTCATTTAATCCAAGGTTTCCTAACTTCTTCCTCATGTTATACCTGTATATGTTGTGTTAATGGTTCATGGTAGATATATTATTGTTGTTTTGAAATAATCAGATTTAAATACCCTAATTCCTCAACATTTTCACATATGAAAGAGCTACTTTCAGTGCAATTTATGCATTTATTTAATTTTGGAGACAAAACTACATTGGCAGCCAATTTCAGGGCTTCACAAAAAGTATAATTATATAAGTCTACACAAAATAATGTCCTCAGAATTTGCTGGAGTGAACACCTTACAAACATGTGGAATGGTTAAAAATTACAGCGGTCAGACTTTAATGAGTGCTGTTCTGTTTGATTGGTTATGCATCTTCACTGATTCTGTTGAGTGAGTTTTATATGATATAATTCGGTTAGTTAGCATCATTAATTCACAGCATGAATCAGCATGTTTGGAGGATGCTGTTTGTCTTCATTTATTAGTGTGCAGTGAAGACATGATATGCTGGTCATTTTTTTTTTTTAAATTTTATTGAGTGTTTATCTTGCAATGGGATGGACTTCTGACTCGAGTCAGATAACACGGTGAGACATATGGGTTCATGTAGCAAGTTGTTTGATGCTGAGCATGTGGTGGAGGGGGGTGGGGTGGGGTGGGGTTGGATAGGCCAAAAACTGATTGACCTGGTGTTAGTGTATGGTGATTTTATGGTTAAGTTGAGACTGAGAAAAACAAGAAGCTGTTTCAAGTGTTGATGAATTTCTTCTAAACAGTCCTATTTTATTCACTGTTGAAAGAAAATTGATGTAGTAAGAGAAGCTTGTTCAGGTAAGATGGTTCAGGTAAGTTCTGAGTGTATAAATAAAATATATCAAGACAGCTTCCATATTTGCCTTTAAGCTGTAAGTTATTATACAGGGCTGCTATCCAGGGAGGTCTGGTTGTCTCTTCTTGGATCTGCATGGCTTCCACCACCCATAAACCAGACTGCTGTCACATAAGTGAGACATGGATAAGAATGTTGCCAAAGAATGTTGTAAGATGAAGGATTAGTAAAACCAAAGTGTGATATCACATTATATATCAATGTAATTAACAATGATTTTCTTGCTTTTTTCAGTCGATTGACATTTCTATCATGTTGGCTGAGGCGATCCGAAGAACCCACAATGGCGAGTCCGTGTCCTACCTTTTCAGTCATGTCCCTCTTTAACCTCCCAGAATGCACCCCTTTGCCGTTGTATGGGTCAGAGCCAGGGAAGGCTAAGTGAACTCAAATGTTTGATATTTTCCTGACAAATTTTCTTTAACCAAGAATATATTGCCAGTTTGGGATCTCAGAGCATGCCTAGGCAGAAATTCTTCATCTCATTGTTGTTTTTCATTCATAGTTTATAGTTAATTGAATAGAATGAAGCCATACTTTTGATTTTTGGGTTATGTTTGTGCTTGATTTGTTTACATCAATTTTGAAATGAATTTTATTTTCACGCAATTCCAACTTGTGGAAGTTGTTTATAGAATAATTAAAGAGCCTGTTTCACAGGGCTGCATTCTTTTTATCTAAACAGTATTGTTCTTGTTACCAAATTTGATTAAAATTGGATTCCTAGTGGAAAGAATATCAAATATGGACTTATGTTGAACAAATCATGGTATGTAATCTAACCATGTTGAAAGTACATGTATGTGGCTATACCATCATGGAAGTTCCCTTTCTTTGCCTTCCAGAAGCCATATGGATTCCTCCAGGTCATGCACATCAGACATTAGAAATGGGTTTGACCATGTTGGAATTGTCCTAGATTGGCTTGGGCATGTTAGATTTGGTCTGGTATTACTAGCTCTGCTGTGTTGGATTTGGTGTAAAGAACCTAAAGCCCAACCTTGCAGGAAGTGTCCAATTTATGGCATGACCAGCTGGATATTAAGTCCTACACAATGCTTTACCATTTTGGTCCCATATTGCCCAACCATGCTGAATACACAGTATGCCCTAAAGATGGCCCGTTTATGTTGGGTGTCTTTATTGGGCTGTATCATGTTGTGTATATAATATATTCTTGCTCGAATGGACATGTAAATGAAACTGGGCAACTTTATGAAATCCTGCTTATATATTTTAAGTTATGGGCATCCATGGCTGAGGTAGTTATCACGCCAGCGGGGCGCAGTGACCTCTTTTCAATGAGATAGCTGTGAGTTCAAGTCCAGCTCATGCTGGCTTCCTCTCCATCCTTACATGGGAAGATCATTTCCTCCCATCATAATGCTGGCCACAGTCGCATAAGTGAAGTATTTGGGGTAAAACAGTAATGAAGTAAATATTAAACATTTATTTGAAGTTAAGGGTAGTGTTTCTTCAAATGTCTGTAATGATAAAAAATAAAATTATGATGGTGATGTTATCATGTGAAAACTGTTGTCATATTTGCTATGAAATCCTTGTACAGCCAAACTGAAGGCATTGGAGTGTGTGGAAAGGAACCCTCTACCCCTTTTACAGTTCTACTAGAACAAGTATTGTTATCATTTCCATTTGAATTTCAGTTACTGGTGCAAAATGCATATATAATCTACTTTTTGTGGGCGAAAAAAAAAATGGTGTGTGTGTACAACAGTGTTTGCCAGTATTCTGCCAAACCTGAAATCTACTTATAAAAAAAGTTATTTCACATACATGTATTTGTACTTAATAACAGGTTTGAGCCAAGTGCGTGTGGGAAGTACTTTTATTGATGAAAGCAATTTCTGTTCAGTGCAATCATAGATAACTGTAAGAGAATATATTGTGTGTATCAGCATTTCTGACTATTTACACCTCATTAGCATGGTGAGATGTGTTCAAGTGAATCTGATTTGCCACCGTTAAGTGATCTGTCAACAATTGGGTGTCAACACTGCCATGATATGTCATTTACTTTTTCACAAAGCAGTTGATTGTTATGAAATAGACCTTTGTGCCATTGTGTTTACTCCTGAGTAAACAAATACTTTGAAAGTTTGGATCTCAAACAGGGCATTTTAACTTGCACATTCAGGAATTAAAACATGGCTAAGGTTGTTAAACTGAACAAGAAAACAATGAGATTTACTCAAGTAAAATTGATTTTTTTAACAAAATTGATATGATCAGATGTACAGCACATGTAGATACCAGTAAGTGATGAAATCTTTGGAATTATGTATTCAGACTTAATTCCCGATTTTTTTAGAGAAGGGATGCTGAGTCTACCTATAAATTGAATGCAGTTGTCTTGAATGATTTATGAAACATAACCTCTCTTGTAATCTTTATTTATTTCCTTGCAGACCCTAATTTTTAGAAGTCCAAGTGAGTTTATCTTGTCTTTTTGAGGTAAAAACATGGCTTTAAAAATAAGTAACACCAATTGTTGACACCTTATAGTTTGAGTAATGAGCTAATCCAATGTCGTCAAAACAATTAGTTATTGTAATTAGTTGTGCGCAATCAGTTATTCTTAACTGAGAACGTCACATAGTTCACAACTAACAACAGAAATTATGAGCAATGTATGGACAAGATATGTATGCCTGAAAGGTGAAGAAGAACTAAACTGTTCAACTTTTGTATTCATTTCTGGATAATCAGCTTAAATACTGAACCTTTGTAATCACAGGTTCATAGGTATGTTTCATAAATCCTTTAATTTTGGCATGGATAAAATCTGAATAAAATTGTTTGGGGCATTTGTTTTGTGTACATTGCTTGTTTCTGCTCTGTTGTAGAGTCTTTGGTTTTTTGTAGTAGTGATTGGTGGAATTACAGCATAGATCAGGATTCTCATACAGGACCAACCTAAATCAACTTGAACTTCAAGTCTAAAACATTTAAATGAAGTATTTTAAGTAATGTCTAGTTAAGATTTTTATGTATTACTATAGACATTTCTCAGTGTAATGTTTTATTGATTCTGGATAGGTGTTACTTTAGTATTAAAGTGTATATCTTAATCTTTGCCCAAAATACATTATCCACCAGTGAAAGATGATTGTACATTTGAATGCCAATTGAATGTCAATTCTGAGATAATTAGTTGTGGCATTTTTAGGGGAAAATGGTCACTTTTTTTTCATTTGAAGGTACCTCAATGCCAGTAGTTGACTTTTATAATGACTTTGATTACATATTCCAATCTCACCAGTAATGGTTTTGCTAAATATTGTTACAGAGGATTCTTAATCTCCCAGTTTTGTTTTTACTGAAGACCAATTTTTGTTTTTCCTTGATTGCTTAACTGTAATGGCAGCTTTAGAAAAAAAAAAGAGAGAAAAAACAAAAATAAAGTTGAAAGAAAATTCAAATTACATTGTCTTATGCTGTTTTTTGATATTCTGGACCACTGTTGTTATGAAACAGTCGGCCAACCTAGGGGTGAGTTAATTTTCTCCATTGGTTTGCTCCTTCCATGAAATTAACCACCATCACGTGAATGTAAAATATTAAAAAGGCCATAGTGCAAAGTACCATGGAGGTAGAATAGATGGTTGTACGAATCATTTTAATCATGGGACATTTAAGTGACCAGTTCACCAGTCCATGGACACATAACTTATTTATAGCAACTGGCTGACAAATTTAGTTAGGTTATAGACTGCATACAAAGATACTGGAGCCAGTGTCAGAATGTCAGAACTGTTCAAATCCAGCATAAATAATATCACACTTACACGACTTAATCTTACTGAAATGTCTTGGTACGAAGGAACCAAAACACGTCATTTAGTGCCAGAAAGAATTGTACTTATTATTTCAAGATACTTTTGTAACTAGTTTAATGGTGTAATGAATGTAATCTTTTGGTAAGAACGTGATTTATTTATTTGATTCATGTAGAACACTGAATGTTTCAAACAATTGTTTCGGGTCGTGTCATAACAAAGACTAGATGTGGTATTTGTTGCTGCCTTGCTCGACTCTCGGCACTCAGAGGTTAGAGCAGGGAAACTGAAGTGGTTGACCCGGTGTTATTATAATGTGACTGGATGCGGTGTCATATCTGGTGTCTTTGACATGATACTTCTGTGGCAGCAGCACTTTGGTGGCATGGACTCGCTGTGCCTCAAGAAGACGCATTATATGCATGTAAACACACCTAATGAATCCTCGTTGTCATATGACTAAATAATTGTTGAGTATGACACTAAACCTCAAGGATTCATTCATTCCTTCAAACAATTTTTTTCTGGACACTCTTGTTTCCTCCACTCAGAAGCCTGACTGCTGTACGTAAAACATCCTGCCATCAAATTAAACACCTATCAAGCACAAGGTGCACTATTTATACTTGGAGCTTTTGGAACAATTTTTCAGTCATAGGACAAAAAGGAACCATAAGGTGTATGTACATAGGCGGTGTCTTGTGGCAGGACGAGTCCATGCCGTCAGTGTGCTGCAGTATTATGCTGAAGACACCAGAAATGATTTTTTTTTTTTTTTTTTTGATTGGTGTTTTACGCCGTACTCAAGAATATTTCACTTATACGATGGCGACCAGCATTATGGTGGGTGGAAACCGGGCAGATCCCGGGGGAAACCCACGACCATCCGCAGGTTGCTGGCAGACCTTCCCACGTACGGCCGGAGAGGAAGGCAGCATGAGCTGGTCTTGAACTCACAGCGACCGCATTGGTGAGAGGCTTCTGGGTCATTACGCTGCGCTAGCGCGCTAACCGACTGAGCCACGGAGGCCCCCCAGAAATGACACCCCACCCAGTCACACCTTATAACTCGCCAACCAGTCCTATTTCTTTGATCTAAGCTCTCAGTGCTGGTCGTAAAGTGAGGCAGAAACAAGTACTATTTTTACAATGTTTGGTATGGTTAGGTTTAATCCCAGGCCTCCTGACTTAAAGATGGACACTCTAAGCATCATGCCACTGAAGCAGTCCCCACTATTTTCATTCCCTTTTTGGGAGGTTTGGTGCCTTGTTTAGTCTGTCAAATCGCAACAGTATCCTACAACCCAAACATGGGGATGTCCTGACAAAAAGTCTTAGCATCAATGCGGATAGCTCACCTTTGTCTCTACTATCCCCGGCATTCAACACTGTGATATGAAGTGTTATAGACTCAGCAGTAAACAGTGTAGTGAGAGTTCTGCTGACACAAGAGTGCACAATCTAGTTCCTGAAAATTCACACATCAGGGAGAATGCAAATAAGAAAATAACATAGGAAAATAAAATTACTAAAGCATTGATCTTTCTTGGCGTCATTTGATAAATCGCTGTCTCTATGGTTAGGCAGTTTGAGTGGAACAGTTCTGAATAGAGACGAATGCTCACCTTAATCACTAGAGAGCACATTGTAGGTCATAACTGCGTATACTGAAGTTTGGAATTTCATTCCAAACAAGATACATCAAGTGTATCTTGTCAGGGGTGATATAGCAATGAAACTGAATGACAGAATCCATCTTTATGATGTCCTACGTTCAGGCTGCACCATCTCCTTGTATACTTGTAGGTCAAACTAAATGTCAACAAACTTTAGACGGTGCTGCCTCACAGGAATGACATGTTAAAGGCCAAACTTGATGCCTCTCCCTAACACAGACATTAGGGCAGCCAGTATGTACATGTAGCAATATCTCATAACAAATGCACTCATACTGCCAATCAAGGTACATGCAGGAGCCCAAATATCTTGGTTCTTCCAATGCTCACTGAGCACCAAGGCTATATATTTCACTGCCCTATCACAAAAATAAAATCACAAGACAAAGATAGGATTATACACAAACTACTGGATTACAGTTTATTTTTTTGTTTTTTTCTACCCGTTTTCGAACACATGACAGCTTTATGATTGTAACATACACAGTCACTAAAACAAACAGAACAGTAACCTGGTCTAACACTACTTGCACGTTTTACCATTTTCTAGATGGGTGTAAAATTTCACCTGACTAAGTAATTCTGAAAAGAATCTAAGAGGACTCCATGAACAAACAAAAATACACAGTATGAGGTAAATCAAAAACCTCATTGTGATTATGTGCAAGGCTCTGGAATGTCATTAGGAAACTTCCATACAGTATACATTTGATGTGATATGATAAGAAAATGACTCTGGATCTTCCATATATAAAACAGAGCTGAGAATGGCTAAGAAAAATACATGCAGTTGAAAATCAACATTACTAAAAACTATGTCACAACTTGAGCATGGACTCTGGGATATAAAACAACAGAACATACAGGCATGATGCTTAACATATATCGCGTTCAAGAAACATGTGTTGAAAGGTCTTGACTGAGGACTCAACACCCATCTCCAAGTTCTCATGAAATAAAACTTTAGTACCATGATATAATATGTAATGTAAATAAGCATATATTGTAAATATACATGCTTGAATGTAATTAGTTCATACAGGTTAACTGATATACATGAAATTAAAATAATTTGGCACTTCAGGGTCTGTCAATGTTCTACAATCAAATATTTGAAAACATTCCCTTTATGTACAGGTAATACACGGAACAAGAAAGCGAAATAATCCATATACTTGCACAAACAATTTCAGAACTTAACATTTCAATTTCTAAAATTCATGCATTTATTTGTTTTCTATGTGTGCGTAACGACAAATACTACAATGTAATATTAGGCCTACATATTGATTTTCTACAAGTACTGGATATGTGTCATTGAATCTGAGGTTAACAAAGAAACCAGTTATTATAAATTAATTCCTATGATGACAGTTTTAAAATCATAATGTTACACAAACTAGTGTTTGTCGGAAAATTTAGCAGTATACACGGACTAATCTTTTATATGTTAAGTTGAAAATCGGCATTGGTGAACAAGAGAAAAGCATCAATTCTAAAAGTCTCGACAACATAAATGGATGTTCAAAACTTGATCTACAATCCCACTTACATCTGTGGTAGTCAGTACCATTCGCCATATTCCAAGGCTACTGGTATATTAGTACAGAATATTAGGGTATATAAACAAACTGGTTTGTGTTCATCAGAACCTTGGTAGATCACAATACACCCGCCAGGGGCTGGGACTACATACTCCTTTTTGATGATGTAGACCGAGAATGATCCTGATGGTGCAATGATGACTAGACTGAAGGTTGAACCTGAACCTGATGGCTCATCAGACAGCAGGTACCAGTGGGCAGTGAGTTTAAAGCCTGGGTTTAAAGCCATGAGTTTAAAGCTCATGAGAGGAACTTGCTGAGTTATCAACCACAAGAGGCAGGCAGCTGAGCTCTTTTCTTTGTGCGGCGAAGTTTTAGTGAGATTTTCATCCCACAAAGCCGTGAGGAAAGTATCCGTCGCGTTTGATATTTTCTGCCTTGAGAGTTCAAATTCTCACCGTGTGCAGACACTCTGCGCTGACAGCTGAGCTTGAAATCTCAGCCGGCCAATAAAAATAGCTTATTAAAGGATGTGACTGTTAGCAGTATGGCCGCCATCGAAGACCTCGTGAATGAAGTGGATAGTCGAGGGTCACACGGCATATTAGAGCGAAAATCTGCAGAGACAAATGTGCCCGTGTGCGGTGAAGCAAGTGGAGAGTAAGTTACTGCACTGACCACCTCTCATGGTTGATACCTCAGCAAATTCCCTTCGTGTGCGCCAGGCTTAAAGGTAGAGGTGGCAGAGTTCCCACAGAGATGTAGCAGTAGAGAGTTCCCATGGAGGTGTAGCAGTACAGAGTTCCCATGAAAGTGTAGCAGTAGAGAGTTCCCATGGAGGTGTGGCAGAAGAAAGTCGTTATACAATTCCCTGCCCCAGAGATTACACCCTCTTCATCAGGTCAGTCAGTAGACCTCAATACACTCAGCTGGGAAATCCTCCTGGCCTCTTTCAACTTCATCACAACCTAATTAGCAGATATGAAAAAGAGATCTGAGGTAAGTCTACCAGTACAAAATCAGTAATTCCTTTGACTGGTATACTTCATTGCTTCCAAGCTGGCCAATTCATGTATGCATTTCTAGCTCCATCATCAATTCCAGTTTTTTTCTCATTTATTGACTTTACCTAGAAATTCGGCCTTAACTAAAACAGTCTACAGGTCTTGCAGCCTTGCAGATTATGAAATACCTGGCAAACTTCAAGTTACTGGAAAGCCGACAAGATCTGGATTTGAACTCTCATGCAGCTGAGGTCTCTTAGAGATGCCAGTGAGTTGAATCTAAGCCTTTTAAGGCAGTTATGTCAGGTAATGCCCTATGTTAACAACTGATATGACTGAGATAAGCAATCGAGGGGAGTGTATAACCCCTATGACCTTCAGTGGCTGAGGTAAACTTACTATGTTGACAGTGAACACCGTAGTAACCACTGGCTGTACAGTCACACTTGTAAGACCTCTCCCCACGCCTCCACGTCTGGATGCACAGGCCGTGTTTACAGTGGTTCTGATGGCAGGGGTCACTGTTACCTACACAATTCAACAGATATTGAAAATTTATTTTAATTACTTATTTATTTGGTTCATGTTTTATACCATACTCAAGAATATTTCACATATAATACAATAGCAGCCAGAGTTATTGTTATTGGTGGGAGGAAACAGGATAGTAGACCCCAGGGGAAATCCATGACCAACCACAGGTTGCTGGAAGACTGGAGAGGAAGCCAGCATAAGCTGCAGATATGGAAGACATGGGGCAACAACACACATATAAGTTAAAACAACCCTGAAACACTGAACACTCATCATGTCGCTACAATTCTTTACTATCAAAATCCAGTTAGTAGACCACCACCCATTTCCTTCCCCATCCAGATATGAAATGACATAATTCCCACAACATGGCAAGCGGATCATAAGCAAGGGTTTTCTTGAATTTGGTCCCACAAACATGCTATATGCTTATATAAACAAAATGGTTACCCCTTAGATTCTGCCACTTATATAATATATCCCCCCTCTCCCTGATATCTGACTGGGGGTACTGAATTCATTCAATGGCAATAACAAACCTTTTTTGTCCTTCTCACACTCATCACGATCTTTATATGGAAAAGTGTTTGTGCATCCTTTTGTTTCTCCGCACAAGCATTCCCCTTTGCTTAGTTTACACCCCTCAAAATATGTCACACAGTTGTCAGATTCTGAAATGGCTGAAAACAAAACACAACAAATTTATGTATTGATCAGTTTTTGCACGAATTTTGTTCCAGGGCAAACTGGAGAGCACTATCAACACAAATTAAGCCCACTTAATACCCTCATTAATCCACTTATCAACACTAAATACCCCATGCAGATGTCAAGTACCAGCATTATTCATTTCCTTTCCCAGGCGTTGAATCATAAATCTGGGTCATCATTAAATTTGTGTTAGTGTTTGATATTAATATATATGTTCCCTGCAGCATATAACCAGGCCAACCAAGTCCATAGTAACAGATGAGACATTTATGCCTAGAGTAACAGATTCTTTTCATATGCCTGTCTGTTGTATGTATGTATTTATTTATTTGACAGGTGTTTTATGCTGTACACAAAAATATTTCACTTATACCACGGCAACCAGCATTATGGTGGGAGTAAATTGGGCAGAGCCTGGGGGAACTATCAACCATCCGCAGGTTGCTGACAGACCTTCCCACCTGTTTGTTAATTTGTAAACCTGAAATTCAATATAGTTAGTCATTCATCTAAGTGGATAATCTATATTTTATTTGAATTATGTTTAATACCAAGCATTTGTTCAATAATGTAGGCCTATTACCTACCATTATACAACAGTGGTCTGTTTATAAGAAACTACAGTGCTAGAGGTAAGCCACTGACCTTATGCAGGTTTTGCTCTGATTTACTTGGTAACACCCTCAGGGGTTAAGTTTTGCCACTTTTTTTTTCATTTTCACATTCTGATTCTCCATTTCATTATCTTGTGAAGAGGAAAGATAAGAGGTTAAGAGATATTTTTTCCTATCCTGGAAAAAAGTATATACTTATAACTTGTGAACCAAGGCAGTCAATTCTCAGTTAAACACACTGATTAACTCACCGAGGGTCAGGGACCACTCGCTGTGAACAGACATGCCTCTCATAAATGTTTATTGCCTCCTGCTCCCATTTGTCTATAAACTGTGCACCACTGCATTTAAGCATACCTCTGCAAATGCAGTAAACCCGAAGATAAACATCTGGCTCAAGCTCCACTGCTATGTTTTGCTTTGCTTTCATGATGGTACACCTACTCTAGGAAAAGGTTGAATTCCACCCCATCACTCACCCACTCTTCCGCACTAAAGAATATATTCAGAGCATGAGTTTGATGGAGCACTCAAAGCATTTCAGTGCGATGTCACCAACTGTCAGGTTAAAGCATAGTGTTATAGTAGGGTAGCCCTAGAATTGTGCTAACTTAATGTGCAAAACTTAACTGTTGCATACGTACATTTAGTCCAATCTTTTTTTTCCAAACTATTGAAATACTTAATACTAAATAAATAAATGACTCCTGACGCATTATAGATAACTAACACTGAAAATAAAAAGTTACAATATGTGAATCCATGACATGATTAAATATGTTGCAAAAGTTATACATGTAATGATAATCTGATAATCCTTGTGTCGATGTTGACAGTAAGCTGTCAGTCAGAGAATGGAAAAGTAAGCATACAGATATAAAACAAATAATCTACTTCGCTTAAATTGGACTACACCCGGGACACAGGTGGCAGCAACATCCGAAAGCTGTTTATACCTAATATCAGAAGTCCATTACTTATGCTAATATATACAACAAGGTACATAACTTTAATGCCTGGGATGAAAGACCCAACTTTACATAACTGGAAATAACACAAGGAAAAACAGCCTCAATCTCAACCAAACAACACTGGCTCGAAAGCTGACATATTAAGCTTTACAATGGCCTATGAATCGGCAAACAAACATGCTTTTAACTTGCCTCCATCACTGTAATTCCATCACTGATAAAAGTTTTGCTCTGTTGTGCGCTTACGAAGTAAAAAACAGAGAAAACTGCATAACTTCCGTAGACCATAACCAGTTAAGGTACTTCAAAGTTTCTTATTAAAACAACATTTCACTTGGTCGACGGCAGAAATATGGTGGTTATAACGGCTTGCATACCTCACGTGAGCTGAAAAGTTTAATATGTTGATAGTCTTTACCCTGTTACTGGATTTGTGTAACAAACAAAAAACCTGCAAACTTACTGGCTTCCAGCTTCATGTAGCCAAGTGAAAGCATGTTTGCTTGTCGATTCATACACCAATGTAAAGCCTAACGTGTCATTTTTCGAACGAAAGTTGTTTGGTTGAGATTGAACTATTTTTCCATGTTTTATGTTCAGTTAAGTAAAGTTAGGTCTTTTAAGTGCCTTGTTATTTATTTTGGTATAAATAGCGTTCAGATGATTTTGCCATCTATGACCTGGGATAAACACAGGCGCCTATCTTAATCCCAGGTTTTAGACACTGTCAGTCTGAATCTGCTTTTTGCTCTCAACAAATTACAAAAAAATGAGGGCACCCCAGTGCAACCAATCTTCGTGTCTAGTACTGCATGCAGGCATAGAGTAATTCTACCCCATGTTGGAGGCCACTGGACCCACTAGCCTAGATTATTGTACATCATTATGTGTGAATCTTCAGATCTTCAGTTCAGCTATGTACATGTACATAGATCTAGTCATATAAACTACATCAAGTCCTGTAAACCATCTTACCTATAACGACTGCCATCGACAATAAACACAATGCCGCCTTCATTTTGCTTTTGTTGTAAATTTGGAATTCTCGGCTTTTCGCAATGCAACTTTTCAACTTTATCTGAAGTTGTAGCAATCCCTATGTGACCTACTGAACTTTCGTGACATTAATTCAACGACTGTCCACAAGAGGGCGCTCACAAAATTCACTCGTACCTTTTACAATTAATTTGTATGTAATGTCAACAAGGTACCGGTCATCTCCCATGCCGTTTTGTTGTTGTTGTTGTTGTGAGGGGAAAGTCAAACAAGTATTCATTCAAGATGATCCGATTACAACCGAAGGGTGAGAGAATTTCTCCCGATGAAGAGAAAAAAATGGCCAGACTTGCCACAAAGACGACATTTCTGATGTTTGCCGCCACATGCACTGTAATAAGACTGTGTAGGTTATCGGTTGGTTTCTTTGAAAGCTATCCCGTTTCTTATCTGCTGTAGTTTGTCGTATCATATAAAGCACCATATCGCATAAACATTTTTTGCTCAACTAACGACAGATGAAAGTACAATATCAGGCAGTTGTCTTGCTGCGAATTTTCGAGGAGAATAGGACATAGTTTAATTAATTTAAAGGTTTATGTCCACAGTGTTTTTAAGGTTATCCTTATGCGGCATTTGTCAGAAAATATACACATCTCTGTTTGACTGTCTTTGCCCGCATTCTACATAGCTCTCGAGGACAGCAAGCGTTGTTACTTATATATTTTCCTGAATTGTCATATCATGTCATGAATACAAGATGATATTTCATTGCAAACTCTTTATCATATCAAAATGCTTTATATGGGTTGTAATTGCGTTTCCAGGACGTTGATTATGTTTATTTTAGCAGTCTATTCCAGTCAAAATTTGTTTTTGCAGTGCCGTTAGCTCTGGATCGTCTGGCAAGTTAGCAAAAGATTTGATGGAGTGAAGGGGAGAAAGAGACAGACATTTACAGACAAGAAACAGAGGCATTGGACCTGCAAGAAACTAGGCATCTAAAGAGCGCCAGCATCGATCTGACTGTCATCGTGATATCATGGAAATACAGTTTAAAATGAGGAATTCATGTGAATAACATGTTGGTCAGTGTTACTTAGCATTGTACTTGTGTTCTGTTTCCAGCATGTATACAGATTTGCATGCATACATATAATTTTGTAGGCTCCATCTATTTATCTTTCAGTAAAGTGTGCATAGTTGGAAAATCTGGTCTTGATGTATTACATTCTCTGTGGTCAAATGAAAGTGTGAAGAGAGCTAGGTGATGTTCCACCAAAGTACATGTGAAATGTTTTATTTGAACGGTATTTTTCATTTTCATTTTGGTATGAAATGTGTAAAGAAACAATGTTTGCAGAAATACTTTACACCACAATGCATGTAAGTGAACAATCCTTAAGTGGCTATAAATGGGAGTAAAAAAGGTGTGAAATGGAAAAACTCTGTGGCATTTCTTTTATTCATATTTTTGACATTATAACTCGTGCATGCTACCACATAAGAAACTCTCTTTGTTCCTGGGGTCTTGGTGACAGATGTCAGAATGGTTGACGATGGCTTAGTGGCCATTTGTGTTGTCCTAATGTTCAGCGTGTAAGACCATGTGTCTTCCAACAATATTATATATCGTGCATATGTCTATGCCACATGAGGGGCCTCCGTGGCTCAGTCGGTTAGCGCGCTAGCGCAGCGTAATGACCCAGAAGCCTCTCACCAATGCGGTCGCTGTGAGTTCAAGTCCAGCTCATGCTGGCTTCCTCTCCGCCGTAAGTGGGAAGGTCTGCCAGCAACCTGCGGATGGTCGTGGGTTTCCCCCGGGCTCTGCCCGGTTTCCACCCACCATAATGCTGGCCGCCGTCGTATAAGTGAAATATTCTTGAGTACGGCGTAAAACACCAATCAAAAAAAAAAAAAAAAAAAATCTATGCCACATGAGGCAATGTGTTCTAGTAATTTGCCAAATATAGGTGGTTTATGCCACACACTCATCGTGTAAGTTAATGCTTTTGTATGGTGTCAACCATCAATTAAATATATAAATTTTTAGTTGGGCTAAGTTTTGAAATCAGCCATGAAAACCTTACCCACTGATAAAACGGAATCTGTGCATTCCCTATGCAAGAGGGACTGGTTATTTTTGGTTGAGACATTTCACATACCTTTTTGCCTCAGACACGTAGAACACAACGAAGTATGGATGAGTACAATGTAGTGTGGAGCATTGTAACAACTTTAATGTAAGATCCGAGATAATAGGCCATGATTTCACAGATGAGTTTCTTTTCATCCATTTTAATCAATTTCTCTTCTTGCATCACCTGTCACGATTTGTTACAGTACATGTAGTATACTTTACTGGATTGGGCCTACAATTTTGCCAAAAAGAACATTTTCAGAGGTAAACAAAGATAATAAAATATGACTTATGGTGGTGAAACTTGCATTTTCCTACTATCCTATATCATCCTACTTTTCACACAGTTCTCAAAATGCCCTTCTAAAATTACAGAAAACCCAGAATCCAGCAATCTGAGTAAAGTAGCCGTGGACAAAATTTTAGGCCAAACCAAGGTATATTTTTTGTAAGTTAAAAAAAAAAAGTTTCCATGGCTTGGATAATTTTTCGTATTGTATCGTGCACAAATCTGTATTACTGACAATAATACACAACATTTGCAAACAACACTCCTGTCATGGGTACCTGGCATTTGTTGTTTATTTTGTTAATTTTAAACCTGGCACAAAAAACAATTCTATGTTGCATCTTCATAAATTTCTTGTGATCACAAATACTGACAGTTTATAGACCTGAATATAAAAACAAAAGTGGAGTGATGTTAGTAACATACTAAGTTTCACACTGTAACCACCATTTAAATCTAATATTATACAATACCTCAAAAGCTCACGGCGTCAGAGTATACTGCCATACCGTGTGTGTGTGTGCGTATGTTATACGCATTGTTACGTATGTACGTGTGTGTGGTGTTATAAAATACATATCGCTTAAATCAAGTATTTTATAACACACATATACACAGCCAGTATGTTATGGCAATACATCCTGGTAACAGCAAAAGCTACTGACCTGTTTTATAACATACACTTATGTACACTGAGCTATTTTATAATATACACATATATATGCATTGAGTTATTTTATGACCCAAAATACATGACGGGTCCTGCAGAAGCCACTATTTATCAGCAAAGTTTGTATGCACATACATTGTATGAATGTGCATGTAAAAGAACAATCTAGCAATTTTTCACCAAAATTCTGCAAAATGTGTTAAATTCATCCAAACAACACAGATTATTCACACAGCAATAAACAAACTTATTCTGAGACCACAGCTTTGTTTCTATTAATGCTAAACCTTTGTAAAGTAATATATTTTTCTTGTGATCATGAACAGTTTAATTTTTCATGATGGATTAGACTGACCAAATTAAAACACTGGATACTGATACAGGGAATTCATGTTCACTATATACTAAACACAACTGCATCTCAAAATAGTATATTACATATTTTGGAGTAGAAGAAAGGTTCAAACAGGCAAAAGAATATGTAATTATAAAACACCTTTCACATTATGTGTAACTACTCACAAAAAATAGGACATTAACAAATAATGAGAGATCAAGACATATTCATTCACTTGTTTAAGCTTGGCAACCGAGCAAGATCCATCTATTTCTTAGCCAACGATTCTTCTGACCACTGATAAGAGAAATAAGAATTAGACTAGATTTGAAATCAATTTCACATTGGATATGTAAATAGGAAATGATGTACAGTAATAAAAATGTTGGCACAGAAAAACACATCGGGGTTTACCAGCTCACCAATGGCGACTGGAACATCCTATCCTATATCCAGAAAATAAAGTGTTTCTATGAGGCAGCTTCTTAAGCTCTTTCCATACTGGTTGTGACTAAATTATTTACAGAGGCAATACAAAATGTGTTTCTGAGTTTCCAATCACCTCTAACTACAGGCCTATAAACAGCAGTATGATGAATTATCCAAAAAACAAAAAAAAAAAACAATTCCCTGAGGTTTTGGTAATTTGCACAATCATCTCATTCTCATAGAATCAGCTCGACAAGAAATTAAAATGGCCTACCCTGATTCAACCTTTTCGCATATGAAAGAGAAACTTTCAGTGCAATTTATGTACATTTTAAATTTGATGATGGAGACAAAACTATGTTGGTTAGATTGGCCAGTTTCAGAACTTGATAAATTGATAATGTTATCAGTCTACACAGAATGACGCCTTCAACATATGCTTGAATAAACACCTTGCAAACATGCGAAAAGGTTGAAGAATTACAGTACATCACTGGTAAATGAACCTGTCACAGCTGTTTCTACAGGTATTTATATTAGACTGATTGATATGGCAACAATGGATTTATTTCAGATTATCTAATGTTTGATAAAGATATCAAAATTTACATCAACCTATGGGAATAATCCTTCACCCTTGTCTGTTTCCATGCTACTTTTTAGATACTAAACATCTTTATATATTATTCTCTTAATTATTTAGCAAACAAGACCTGCATGCAACTAGTCTTCATTCAAGCTAAAATGAGTGATGAAGATTAAGTTGGGTATATAGCCTGTCAGTTACTAAATGGCTTGAAGTGCCTTACTTTTTGTTTACTTCATTGTTTTCCATACTGTTTTGCATACGCTTATTTATCACAGTGCCACTAGTAAAAGTAACGCCACACCAAATGCATTAATATTTCATATCTCCTCTATATTCCATATTAGAACAGACCTTATTCTGGGTAGTTTCTGTTTCCCATAGATGTATTTTCTCACGGTTTGGAAATCTATCCAATATTTCATTGGCATGACAGCCCCAAATCTCTGACTGGAGGAAATCAGGCCGATCCCAGAAAATAAGAGATGAAAAGCCCCTCAAATTTATGTACAGAACAACATATTGATGTGTAGCTGTCGTTACGTAAAATTTGTACCCCTGAGACAGTTGTACTAAAACCAGATTAATGTAGAAAAATCTATGTGAACAAAAGGTCAAGTTAATTGGAGTCCTGATAAATCACCGTATCTTTTCAACATGAATACATGAAAAACAAAACCATCCCTCAAACTCAAAAAACACTTAATGTCATAGCACCATGAATGCTGAAAAAATCTTCACTTCCAAATCATAAAACAGTAACTGGAATTTATATCAGTACGTCTACATTCACTACATTCCAATATTTTCAAGTTACCTTCAATCGTGGAACCGAGGGGAATTTTAAGAAAAATCTGCCTTGTTATTTATCCATTATCCATTCAATAGATGTGTACATACTGATCATTATACACTACAACCCTGAACGTACATCAAATTTGTTAAATTCTACAATCCATTTTAATAACATCATTCTGAGACACAATATCCGATCCTCTAAAGAGGAACTACACACTAATTATCACACAGTTTGGATGGCATGAGCTGTTGAATTTGTTCAGTGATATCCTTTGGTACACATTGCTACCGCGGTGATGCTACCTCTTCTAGAAGATTTGGCACATTGTGGATTTCGAAGTCCAGAAGCATCTGTCCCAATGCTTTACCCTGGCATAACACAAAATTTTAATTTGAAAAACATGGAAGCTCATGAAGATTAAAGTCATAGGAGCACTATAGCACTAGAAGTGATGTAGCAGGAATAGGTGTAAATGCACTGACTAAGAAGTGATTCAGCAGGACTGAGTGTAAATGTATTGAGTATGAAGTGATATAGAACTAGGCGTAAATTTATCAACCTAAAAGTGACATAGCATCACTAGATGTAAATTTATTGACCACGAAGTGAACATTGTAAACATACCTGAGGGTCACTCCTTAGAGAAGCAATTCCTCCTCCTCCAAGAATATTGTGTAAAACAAAGTTAAAACCCTGTACACCTGGTACCTCATACCTGTTAGATAATTAAAAACAATCACAGGTAAAGGTTCATTTACTTGATTGGGTGTTTACTGCCTTACTCAAGAATTTTCTACATGTACGAGTGTAGTGTATTGGTTGTGGAAACTTGTGGTCCACAGTAAATCACTGCTCTTCTCCAGGCTTTTCACCAAAGGTCTGACGAAAGACAGAGCTGAATTTAAACATACCTCACTGATAAAGGGCCTTGACAGCCTCATTAAGCCGGCGAGTTAATTGTATGAGCCAGCAAAGGCCCTCCACAGGTAATGAAAGTTAGATTTGGTAGCAAGGCTACCAAACAGCCTACCTGTAGGAGATAGCTCAGTGCATAAAGTAAAGGGCATCTTTTGGCGAATTCACTTCGACAAACGCAACGCTGAAAGAATCCCTTTGGTTTTTACTCATTCAGGAATGCTCGATTTCTATAATTTTTAGGCGTGTACAGATAAAAAGTCATGAGCGAGAGATTGCAAAGTGAGCATTACATATTTTTTTTATTTCTTCAAAATGCCAATAAAAAGGGTTGGGTGGAGGGAGAAAGGATCAGATGGCTGTGTATGAGAGACATTTAATTAATTTTTATGGCCTTATGAGTCAGGCATCCACATTTGCTCATACTCAGGTGTTCAAAAACATGAATATCAACTCCCATACATTATATAATGTACATAATAAATATGAACTCTTCAACTCTTGAACACACTCACAGTAAATGGTAACTCTTATACCATGGTGCTCAGAAAACACATTCCACCTTCTTGTAAATATAAATTTATGGTCGAGTGCTAAATACCTTCTGACTTTTGATCTTGTGCTGTGTTTTATCTGTTCAAACAAGTGCTCGAAGTATTCCTCGACAGCTTGGGAGGTTAGAGCCTGGCGGATGTATGGCAGATAGGAGGGATGTCTGGCGATCACACCTACAAAATACAACACACGATATCAACTTTTTGTAGGGTATTGTAGCCATCGCGAATTTGTGCTTGTATTGTTTAATGCTCTCCCGAGATATTCACCTTTATGATGTGATCTAATGGAGATAAACTAATGCAAATGGAAGGCACAGATAGTCTAAACAGCATCATTATTGGAGTGTATGACACACTGCAATACAGTTAAATGTCTTACCAATGTTGGCAGTGTTACCCTTGTCACCACTCCGTGTGTAAGCAAGATCTTCGAGCCTGAAGGAGAAAGTACCCGTGGGAAGTTCCATGGCTGGGGGTGTCTCGGGTTGAGGCAGTTCCCACCAGGACGGGTACACCTGGGTGGGGCTTTCCTGTCTGTTGTATTCCTCCACATGTTCACCATTCATATGGATGTCAATCTGGGGAAGATAATGGCAGATAACTCTGTTGTATATGTAATTAACGTGTTGAGACAGGAAATAATAAATAACATGTGGGTCAGTTATAAATTTGTGGCTAACACACAATAAATGTCCAGTGGGTTGTCCAGGGTTAACTGGAAAAAAAAGACGTAGGAAAAATATTTTAAGCTTTGAGGGGTTAGAATCTTGGTTTGACACTTGATACTGTTTTTAATTACATAAAGTGGTGATCAGGAAAAACATGTAATCTGAGATTGGACATTCAAATTGTTACATGATTCTTCAAAATATAAGCCAATAGGTTTCATTCAAAAAATTTACAAAGTTTGAAAAATGCACAATGCTTGGAAAGAGGTCATTTGTACTTACAATCATGCACAGAAAAATGTTTTGGAACAAAAGGGGACAAGTTCTCTTAATATTACCTTGAAATGTTTCTTTGGATACAGGAATGAATAAAGTTTTAATACTGGTGATCTGTAAAGCAGACAAATAAAATTACTGTCATCAGGAAATAAAAAAAAAAACAGGAGATAAATGAATGATGAAGACAGAAGGACAAGCAGGATAGCTCAGATCAAAACTGGTTTCTCTACCTAGTTTGTGTTTTTGTTTGATGATGCAGGTACACAGTTACCATGCATTTTATCATATGAATGGGTGAACAGACATGGATTGATTTTTTATCATCACAGGTGCAGTACTCAAGCCTGGTTCTCTTTTATGTATGCTTAGGTATGTAGGAAACATTTCAAAGCTGTAGAAAACCAGACAGGACTGAAGGAAACTGTTGCACATTGTTAAACACCTGACATATTTTCTAATGCTCAGCTTTAATACATCTGGTACTAGATCTGGTGACATCTGCATGTAGATGGATGGATCAAAGGGCTAATGGTTTTTAGCAAACACAGTTCCGGCCACCTACCCAGCAAAGGTTCTCCACAACAAGACGATCTTCTCCAACGTACTAAACCTCAGATAATGAGCAACAAAATAGCTTCATGAAGGTATTAATGTACTGTGTAACTTACACTTTTGGACGTCCTCCAACAATGCCAGTCAGTCCAGGTGCTGAAAGGTAAACAGTGGTCACCTTTTGATAAACAGTAGCATCGCTTACAGGTTTAATACCCGTCATGTGATCAATCTGATCAATTGAAAGCTGTGTCCACAATCTGTGAAGGGAATTAGACACCAGAAGCATCTATTTCTTAACTTACAAGCAGAGAGAAACTTCTCAAACCTTATTTTTACAACAATTAACTATTGTAACTGGTTAACAAATTCATAGCACAACAAAGCAATTACTTTTACAGCACATTTGCAAAACACTACCATACCACAGGAATATAAGTTCAAAAAAGTTCCAAAAACATCATTACAGAACTATAAATCTAGCACTGTTAAATTTATTTATTTTTGTTTTACGCCGTGAAGAATATTTCACTTATACAATCGCGACCAGCACTATGGTGGGAAGAAAATGAGCAGAGCCCGGGGGAAAGCCACAACCATCCGCAGCATGGGCTGGACTTGAACTCACAACGATCGCATTGGTGAGAGGCTCCTGGGTCATTATGCTGCGCCAGCGCGCTAACCAACTGAGCCACGGAGGCCCTCTAGCACTAATAAACAAGAACTGTTAAACTATTGGGCACATTCACAGCAAATGACCATGGCATCTTAAAAACACCTCCAGAAACATAAATTAGGTTATAAATTCACTGAATTCAAGGTTTTGGCACTCCTTGAATAAATGAATGATTATGGCTTTATTGCCACATTTGCAAAATTTCACTCTTTGCATGGGCATGGTAAAAGTACAAATACAGGCAGTGCAGAATGCTAATGTCAACAGTTACGTAATACAGAATGTTTTGGTTATTAAAGTAAAACCTTTCTGAAGGAAGAGCATGTCACAGAACACAGGGATTATGTGGGAGAAACAGAGACATGGGAAGACAGTTGTACAAACACAACATACTTTAACTATACACTGTTAAGGTTTAATGGTATGTAGTAATAGCATGTGTTCAAAATGCCTAGCATGTTGCAGTTAATAATGTGAGGGACATGTACCCATTCCTGTTCCAGCAGGGGCCACCTCTCTGGCAAAAAACTCCAGAGCTCTCTTCTGGTTGTGATGAGCCGAAATCCACAGGACAACTTCCCGCGGGAGCTGTAACATACATCATGTACATGTATACAAGTATACAGTTCTGTATGTAACTACTTAACATATAACACTACCTGTATGGCATTAATTACAATGTCACAAACAGGTGTCCAAATGTCTGGTGTAACTACTCTCCTGGCCAAACTCCATACTGATGTTCTGACTGACAAGATCAAACCTGTATTAAAGTATGGCTCCTTCCCATTCAAATGTTTTGAACCTCAGGTGTAGCTATGTTGATGTACCATTATAGGTAACTTACCTATTCAGGTATCTACTTTTGTCTAGCATTCTCCACATACAAGTCTGAACCTCATGCCTACAGGAGTAGCTATTCTCACTTATTCTGGTGTAGCAATTTGTACCTGCCTAAGTCTCGCATTCTTTCCACACAAATGTTCTGAACCTCAGGTGTACGTGTAGCTATTCTCATCTATCCTGGTGTTGCAATTCTCACCTATCCTGTAGTAGCGATTCTCACATGGCTAGGTGTTGCAATTCGTACCTGCCTAAGTCTCGCATTCTCTCCACACAAATGTTCTGAACCTCAGGTGTACATGTACCTATTCTCATCTATCCTGGTGTTGCAGTTCTCACCTATCCTGATGTAGCGATTCTCACATGGCTAGGTGTTGCAATTCGTACCTGCCTAAGTCTCGCATTCTCTCCACACAAATGTTCTGAACCTCAGGTGTACATGTACCTATTCTCATCTATCCTGGTGTTGCAGTTCTCACCTATCCTGATGTAGAGATTCTCACATGGCTAGGTGTAACAATTCGTACCTGCCTAAGTCTCGCATTCTCTCCATACAGATGCTCTGAACCTCAGGTGTACATGTAGCTATTCTCATCTATCCTGGTGTTGCAATTCTCACCTATCCTGTAATAGCGATTCTCACATGACTAGGTGTAGCAATTCGTACCTGCCTGAGTCTCGCATTCTTTCCACACAAATGTTCTGAACCTCAGGTGTACGTGTAGCTATTCTCATCTATCCTGGTGTTGCAATTCTCACCTATCCTGTAGTAGCGATTCTCACATGGCTAGGTGTAGCAATTCGTACCTGCCTAAGTCTCGCATTCTCTCCACACAAATGTTCTGAACCTCAGGTGTACATGTAGCTATTCTCATCTATCCTGGTGTTGCAATTCTCACCTATCCTGATGTAGAGATTCTCAAATGACTAGGTGTAACAATTCGTACCTGCCTAAGTCTCGCATTCTCTCCATACAGATGCTCTGAACCTAATACCTCTACATTCACAGATGTGAAGTCCTCAAGGTGAAGCTGTTTGAAAATTCTCCGACACCTGCGAACAGAAGGTAATAGTGTGTACTATTCACAATTTCTAGGTATAGTAACTAATGTGATGTATGGCTCCTTTTTATCTTCATTTAATAAATCCTCTCCGGTTGTACGTGGGAAGGTCTGCCACAAGCTGTGGATAGTCATGGGTTTACCCTAGGCTCTACCATACTGATGGAAGCCATTCTATACATGTAGGTGAAACATTCTTGAGTATGGCAATGAAATAAACAAACAAATAAATAAACAAATCATTCCATAAAAGTTGCTTAGTCAAAGCACTGGTATCTTTTGAGTACTGACAGGAACATCCAAATTGTTACTCAGGGGTTAAGTTTCCATGTCCCGTCATAAAACCCTGACTTAAGTCCAGACAATGTAACTCACCAAATGTAAATCTAAATCTGGGACTACACCATTACATCTAAATCTGGGACTACACCATGTAAATCTAAATCTGGGACTACACCATTAAATCTAAATCTGGGACTACATCATGTAAATCTAAATCTGGGACTACACCATTAAACCTAAATCTGGGACTACACCATGTAATCCTAAATCTGGGACTACACCATGTAAATCTAAATCTGGGACTACACCATGTAAATCTAAATCTGGGATTACACCATATAAATCTAAATCTGGGACATCATTAAACCTAAATTTGGGACTACACCATGTAAATCTAAATCTGGGACTACACCATGTAAATCGAAATCTGGGACTACACCATTAAATCTAAATCTGGGACTGCACCTTGTAAATCTAAATCTGGGACTACACCATGTAAATCTAAATCTGGGACTACACCATTAAATCTAAATCTGGGACTACACCATTAAATCTAAATCTGGGACTACACCATTAAACCTAAATCTGGGATTACACCATGTAAATCTAATTCTGGGACTACACCATTAAATCTAAATCTGGGACTACACCATTAAACCTAAATCTGGGACTACACCATGTAAATCTAAATCCTGGACTACACCATGTAAATCTAAAATTGTATCAATACCATGCAAAACAACCCAGTCATACTGTACATGTAGCCAGGCCTCTTACTGTCAGTGGTCAATTGTTATTAATCTGTTTAGTTAAATATTTTTTTTTGATTTCTCAGTAAAACAGAGAATGTAGATTAGTGCATTTTCAACCACATTTTATCTTTCGAGTTTCACATTTAATACTTGTAAATGCACTTTGCATGAGGCTGTGTTACAAGTTATATATACATGTATATGTATATGCTGGTATTGACCTTGCAGTGACTTGGGATAATGGGACAGGCCAGGTCCTTAACGGCCGGATACCAGAATACTTCAACTGTATGTGGTCTTATATTTGCACTGCTGTCAAGATAAATATATGAAGTATAAAAATCTGCTTGTGACATGCACTTGTGCTTGTGAACTTGAAGCAAACAAGCAAATATATTACTGACAGGATGGAGCACGCTCTTTCTCATATTGTTTGTATCATATCTACCTTGTTTGTATAATGGAACTTGTTATATTTCTCTGATATCTACTTTGTAAAAGTACTACATGTAAGGAACATGCCAAAATGGTGTATTGTCTGACACCAACCTTGTTTGTATGGGGCATGGCATATTCTCTGACACCTATCTTTTTTATATGGAACTTGGCATTTTCTCTGACACCTACCTTGTTGTATGGAACTTAGCATTTTCTCTGACACCTACCTTGTTGTAGGGAACTTGGCATATTCTCTGATGCCTACCTTGATGTAGGGATCTTGGCATGTTCTCTGATGCCTACCTTGATGTAGGGAACTTGGCATGTTCTCTGACACCTACCTTGTTGTATGGAACTTGGCATTTTCTCTGACACCTACCTTGTTAGTATTGAATTTGCAGTCTTCTTGGCCTTTTCCACAGCTCTTGGTCCAACAACAACACAGACAGCTGTCAGACGAAACCCAGAGCCATATGTGGCACTAACCTAAAACAAGATATCAAGTGTTTTGTTTACAAGGCCTGATTAACAAAACTTTCATGGTACATGCAAATAGACATTTGGGGGGACATTCCCCAAAAATTTCATATTTCTTTGCATTTTATTTGATTGTTATAACCTGAATGTTTTAGTCAAAAGATACCAGTAAGGTTTATATGTTTAAAAGGTTTACGGAACAGATCGAAAGGGAACCCATTGCACTCTTTTTCAGGTGCAACCTCCTGACCTGAAGCCTAGTATAAACAGCAGGGTTACCTTTTTACCAGCTTACTCAGAGTTTGATGGTACCTGGACAATTGGGGTGAGCAATCAGAAATTTTAACACTTACAATGTATCAGTAACATAATACAGACACTACATATTCACATTTTTATACCTTATAAAAGTCAGATGGGGGTTGACCCCTAGCACCTTTGATATACACTGCTCCCCCCTCATAACCTGTAATATTGAAACAAAACTCAGAAATTATATCAACCATTGGTCACATCCTTGTTTTGCACTAAATGCTCTACATGTCCAGTACTTCAAAAACATATGTACATCTATATGAATACATATTTATGTCTCTGTATCATCTAACACCATCACAAAGAACATATTGTAAATCTTTTTGTAAAACTTTTCAACCTCTAAAGAAGTTTTTTTCAGTGGAATTTATGCATACAATTATTATGAAATTGATTTGTCTGTGTCACTAAGATGTAAGTTTCATAAAACTGGGCAAATTATTTCTTTACACCCCATAGTTCTCTGAATGTTTCAAAAAACTGGCAGCAGAGGCTGTTGAAGAATTACCTTTACATTTACGCTTCTTAAACATGTGATGAAAAGCAGAGATACTATTTACATTTCATCAGACTTACCCGGAATTTCTTCGATTTTCACCTGACTGAAGTCACAGACAACATCAGGCAGGAAGTAGTGGACAGGGTCACCTATCTCATACAGCAACTGTTCACTGACAGTGCCTTGAGACACCAGCCCTCCGGTGTGGGGAGGCTTGTACAGCACCAGGGCACCATCCTCTGCGCACTCTATTACAGGGAAACCAATATTGTCCCTGCAAACAAAACACAGTCATCACAAACCTCACAAAAGTTCCGGTGCACCCAAAATACACCCAAACAAATATATTTCTATTTATCCAGTAAAAATTGGGACATTGGCAATCTGGTTACCATGACGATAACTGCAGAAGCCATAACACATTGTCACCTCTGTATCCATGTACCTACCAAAAATGCATTAGTATGCGTAACAACTGGAGTAGTAACTTGGACATATATATAAAGTTATATCTATCATTATAGTGGCCATTGCTCAATTGACAAATTTCAGAAATCTGATATGAATCCTTCCTGAAAACTAGGTACAAACAATGCAATACTGCAATGATTATTTCTGCCATGTGGTCTTGACAGATAAAATGAAAAAACAATACAAGAATTGCTAAGTAATTCAAATAATCAAATACACATGTTATTATTCATGTATGTATGTCCGATGAGCACCAGAAATACACAAGTAACTTTTCATTAACAATATTGCCATGACGTGGCTGAAATATTGCGGACAAAGTGATAAGCCATTGTCATTCATTCACTAACAATTGGTTTCACACGCATGTGACTCACTGAAAATGTCTTACATGTTACACCTTATTGTACCGGTATTTATACGAAGAGTGCAGACTCACCAGTCATCAATGTTGTACCAGTCCGTGAAGATACCACCTGTAGCTTGAGCCCCACATTCCATCAGGTGACCTGCCAGGCTAAAAGAACACACGTAAGTCAAACACTGTTGTTCTCATGTATTTGGGAGCTTTGTAAGTTTGAGTATTGTTACAACACTGATTAAAGACAATGGACAGCACATTATAGATTTGATGTTTTGATATATATTGAAAAGTTTCAAACATGTATACAGCCTGTGAATGATCATGGGTTTCTTTGGGCTCTGCCTGATTTCCTTCCACCATAATGTTGGTCGTCGTAGTATAAGTGAAATATCTTTGAGCATGGTGTAAAACATCAATCAAATAAATCCATAAATAAATAAATAAAACATGTATAATCAGTATCAAATGAAAATGTTTTGCGTATGGTTTATCCACATTATGATGTTAACCAAGCCTTTCTGCTTTGTCTCACAGCTTTAGTTGTAATCTAGGTCTTATCGATAACCACAAAATCTTTTCGTGCTTTCAAAAAAGTTACTGAGAAATAATGTAAATAAATTATTTTTTCTCCCTGAAGTTCTTCAAAACTATTGTTGGAAACTGTTCAGACTTAGACTTGATCTAGCACGTCCTGAGCGTGTTACTAACACGACCATTAGTCCTGATTCCTGACGTCATTCGACATATCCAGAGTGCCCATTATGACTTCTCCATATTTTGTACACTCGACATACGATGTCATCAATGTATGCAATTAATATTCATGTCTGCGTTTAAACTCATTGTGTCCCTGGAGGATGTCCGGTTTTGTAGAACAAAACAAGGTAAATATGAAGAAAGTCTATTAAAGCAGATTTTCTGTAACACTGAATTTATCCTTATAATATAATTCAAATAAAACTGATAAGTTTTGACTAAGAAAGACTTCTCACCTGCCAGCAGCCAGCAGATCAAAGTTATCCAAGCTCCAGTTAGAAAACTACAAATACAACATATGTCCATGTTTGCCAGGTATCAAGGTGATATGGTATAATATACACTAAAATCACAAGCTGCATGAAGCATTTTTATCTTTAGAATCAAGTTGTCAAAAGACATGTATGTTTCAGTGGGAGCAGGAGCCAAGTGCATTCCATGCACTTTGAGGACTACCTGACATGTATGTCCGATGATCAAATTCCAGCAAACTAGAACCTGAAAAACTTACAGTACACTACTCAGACTGTGACTGCTCAGAATCTAGAAAACTTTGACAATATTTGTGCAAAAAAATCACAAGAACATACCGAGTACAGCAAAGGTGCGAGAGCCAGAGCGCTGTCAGCACACCTCCCTGTGATGACGACATCTGCTCCCAACGACAGCGCTCGGGCTATAGGGCCAGCGCTGGCCAAAAAGAACACAAATACACTGTTGGTTGTTGCTACAAGCATATTGTTATGCTTTAATAGATCATTAAATTTAAAAAAAAAAACAACAACACTTCTTTGTTTCAAAACACAACTTGCAATTTCATTAGACGCCTACATTTGAAATACAAGCCATGCCTGATACAAACATTAATGTATTCAAACAAACTGTACTATCATTTATCATGCCTTAGTTTTCAGATAAATGAGAACTGACAAATGACACTAGATGTACCACCCAGAGCACAATCAGACGAATGATATCTTACCCTAGATAAGCATTCATACTGTGCACATTTGGCGGGAATTCACGACCAGAATCCATATCCTTAACACCAGCTTTTGCCAACTCTGAAGACTTCAGATGTAAAGAAATTAAATTATTTAACACATAATATCACACATCTTTCATTTATCTTTAGGAATGGTGCGTCATTGTAATAAAAATAAATGATGGTCAAGTTACAGGGTACAAAACAGTAAATGCCAACCAAGGAACAGAAAAATCACCTAACAATGAGCTTTAAGAATGACATCAAAAGCTGTTTTTCAAAACTGACAAGTAGTTGCACAAAAGAATTTCCTATTATGATACACGTGTATGAGGTTCGTCATGGTGCGGAGATGAGGCAATGGGAGACAGGCAAAAGCCTGGCTTAACACCATGTGCCGCACACCAATGAAAGTCCTGACGTAAAGCTATAGCCAAAGCTGCAAACAAGATTCAAGCACCATAATAATTAGTTTCATTTTCCTATCAGGTAGAGTGCCAGTCTGGACTACTGTCCAAAACTGAGAGCATGCATTGATGTAATTCATTCAGGATTTCTGAATCACACAGAACACATTAAAGTGAAAAACATTCAAATTCGGTAGAAAAGATGGAAATGACACATAAAGCGAACCACATTGTGATACTGCACCTGGGGTAAAAGGTCATCTCCCGTCACCACAGCAACCTTTATATCAACTCCTGCTGCAGAGGCTGCCTCCTGGATTTTAGCACCACAACTTAAAGGATTAACACCCCCTGCATTACTGATGATCCGGATACCTTGGTGAAGCAAAAAACAAATCATCATGTATAGGGTAAAATAAATACCTATTACTTATATCAGCAGAATCATTAAATTTCTGCTCATTTCTGCAATTCATAGTTATCATTCACACCGCCAAGCCTACACTGCTCCATGGCCCTGCATATCTAAAACTAAGCTTGTTTGCCATTCCCAATTTACATGTGATGTGCACAGTTCCGCTGTCAAACATACTATAATTCAGAATTACTAAAAATCTCAAAGTTGTTTATTTCCCTACACCTTTCCATGCCATCTGTTTTCTACCGTCTCATACACAAACACGTAAAATCCCCACGTGTCTATAGTCTCAAATAGCCCTACATAATGCAATGAGATACACGAAGTTTCCTCCATGTACAGCTATGTTCAGTTTTACTTTGCTTGGCCACTCCCATTACCATCAACATTATAACAGTTATATCACAATATTTCATGTAACAGGCAGATACATTTATTAAACTGTTTCACTGGAAAGACGTGCCAAACTCTGCTTCTACATGTATACCTAGTCCCACACACCTTGAAAATGCATAACATAGAAGTTTGTATATTTTTCAAATAATTCAGGCTCTAAAAAAATATTCTGACCCACATAACACTTGTGAGTGGTAAGCCATGTTCTAGTCAGGGCAATATTGTTCTATGGTTTGTCGACTGATGAAACTCTTTGCCTTTAACACACTTCAGTTCCTCTTGTTGTTTTTCAGTTATTCATTTTCAAAATGTTCAATGTCCTATATTGTGCACAAAGTTCCCGAATGACAAAGTTTCTTGTAACAGCTGGCACTGTCATGCAGCCAAAATTCAGTCAGCTCGAGCAAATTAAAATGATGACTTACTTTGTACTTACCTTTGTTTTTGATGTCACGAATAAATGGTGAAATGGCCACTTGAACAAAGTCAGGAGCATACCCCATATCCTAACGTATCAAAGCAAATTACATACATCAGACTTGATCTAATCAAGAAAAGAAGCATAATTTAACTGGATTCCCAATAAGAAAGGAAATGGCCACAAAGATTTTAATATGATTTAGTAACATTTATTTATGTATCTTTTTACCTACTGTCAAATAGGTAAAAAAATTCTTGAACATGGCATTAAACACCAATCAATCAAATCAAAATGAAGCCCCACATATATGCCATGAGTGATGTTATGTGTTTGTTCACTTGTATGTTAATCAGATAGTCAATTATGACAAGTCTTAATGATGGATTGCACAACATCATGACATGAATTTCAACATCCATGTATTCTCTGCGGCATTTCAGATGCCACTGATATGTCATATGCCACATGTGTATCGCTAGAACATTAGTATTACTAAACTTGTACACTGTACACATTCATATGATGAGCTACATTTGTCATATTGAAAGGAAAATTTATAATGTTTTGCATGTATATCTTTGCAGAGGGTTTAAGACTCTTATCTTTCAATTGCTGGACACTGGGTCAGTTCTAGCTTTGGACAGAAAGTTTATTGATTCTCCTGCTCACAGTGCACATGGGGCTGTGGTTAAGACCATTCGTTTTTGATGAATATGGTGTGGATATTTGTTTGCATTACAAAAGAAACTTTATCAGTAACTTACCAAAGGTTAGCGGTTTAGACCCTCTTCTGAATGATGACCTTAATTACTGAACACGTTCTTTGACAGATCTTTGTATGGTGTTTTTCTGTCATTTTACACTTCAATCTTCCAAATTTGAGTTGTTTTTTTTTCCTCCAAATTTATATCCTAGCCAACCATATTTATATGACTTATTTGATTGTTGTATTACGCTGCACTCAAGAATATTCCACTTATACAACGGCAGCCAGCATAACATGTCAATAAACATCTAATAACCTAGCCATAACCTGGTATTGTCCGGGGGGGGGGTGGTTTGGGGGGGGGGGGTGATTGTCCAGCGGGGGGATTTTCCGGAAGGGAAATGTCCAGGGGGGAATATGTCCGGACCCCTTATCCCCCCATGACCATCCAAAGGTTGCTAGAAGATCCTTCCACTGATTGCTGGATTGAGAGGAGAGGAAGAGGAATGAGCTGGACTCATAGCTATTGGGTCATTGTGCAGGCACACTAACCACCTTGGCCATGGAGGCCCCTAAAACACCCACACCAGTCTGATTAACATACTGAGTAATTAAGACACCTAAACTAGTTCTTGATGAACACTTGGCCATTGAGTTACCCACAGGTAACCCATGGCCTGACTTTGCTTGGCCATTGAGATGGTCATGTATGTAGACCACAACATGATTTACACAAAGCCATTATTTAATCATACATGTATTTGATTCACTGGTGGTTTACATTGTACCCTCGAATATTTCCTATGATAGCAGCTACCATTATCATAGGAAGAAACCCTCAACCATCCACAAGTTGCTGGAAGACCTTCTGACGTTCAAGGCCATCGGGATACCTTAACCACAGGTTGACCACTTGCCCACTGAGATATACCTGGGACTAATATAACAGTTAGTCCCAGGATATACTAAAGATTCATTCTGTAGGGGCTACTCAACGACTGATGCATCTACATGTGGCAGGTTTTGTGTGCACCATCTCCCCCTCCTCCCCAAACACACACATAACAAAATGACCCCACCCTCATATGAGCACTGTCATATCCCACAAAGACAACCCACCTTCTGACAGGTGCTTAACCTCTAACAGCTGGGAGAAACAAGACCACCTGTCTACACTCAGGACTGTAAGGTGTAATCAATTAAGGTATGCTCACTTACCGGAGACTTGTTTTTGGCTGCTGTCAAAAGTGACATGGTGATTTCTGATAAATAGTCAAAGACAAGGAAGTCCAGTTTAGCTCCATAAATCAGCTGTGGTGCTGCAACATAACAGAATTACATAATTCAAATCATTTTTCTACATTTTTTCTACACTATCAACCTCTGACAGTAAACTGAATACCATGTAAATCTATATTTGTACTTGTATGTCAAATCTGTTATTGTAATTTTTCAAACTTTTCATGGCTAATTATTCAAACACAATTATACTGATGCAATTATACTTCTTATCAAGCCTCAAAATTGGCCAACTCAACAGATACCGGTATAGTTTTGTATCTAAAATCAAACTGAAAAGAGGTATAACTGGCACTGAAAGATGCTGTTTCATATATGAAGAGGTTGAGAATCAGGGCAATTAATATTAGCAGTTAAAATGGCATTACTATACACCACAATGAAATCCTTCAGCCACTGTCAACAAGAACAAGCCATATAGTGAGGGTCAGGGTGTCTTTATGTAACTTACAAATCTTGATTTTAATCATGATAGAACACATATACATGTAGGCCTCCTACATGGTAGCTTGAATGGCCTAAAAGTAGTGTGCAAAGTACAGCATGTTAATATTGTTGGTATACGCCATAAGCCACATTTAGGAGTGCTTCAGGTAGATTTTCACAATTAGGGAAGAGCGCCTGAGATTATAAACACCATGTAATAAACTGCATATCAGCATTTTGGCAGTCTTGCCAGTTCACACAGGTTTAGGTGGGATAAGGCCAGGTTCCTCACAAACTAATGCGGAAAAAAGACGTGATTTTAGGGCTAGCCGCCAATGGTGATGTTCAATGACTACTTTCAGCCACGTACGTCACTTTGTGACAGCCCCATCATGTATCGTCCAAACCTGCGCATGAACTCGTAAGAATCCTGAAATGTTGTTTCGACTAATTATATGAAAGTGCAGACATTTCTTCTGGCTTGCCAGTCTTGTGATGAGCAATGGTCTAAACAAGTTACTTTGCTTTGAATTCAGGTCTATGGATGATACATGTATGCAAGATTTGCAAGCTGCATGCAAGCATTAGGCCTTCAATATTCGCTGTATAAAAAAAAAAATTGGGGTGAATGACTTGCACAGGCTTTGCACTTGTCATAATCATGTTTAAAAGATAGCTTATTTATTTATTTGATTATTGTTTTACGCTTACGATTATACATTTTACTCAAGAATGTCACTGATCGGACGGCGGCCAGCAGTATGGTGGGAGGAAACCAGGCACAGCCCAGGGGAAACCCACGACCATCAGTAGGTTGCCAACAGACCTTCCCACAAATGGCCGGAGAGGGAGGAAGCCAGCACAAGCTGGACTTGAACTCACAGCGACTGCATTGGTGAGAGGCTCCTGGGAAATAACGCTGCACTAGTGTGCAAACCAACTGAGCCACAGAGGTCCCAAAAGATAACATGCAAAGACTGAAACACTGTTCTTGTTGTTATAAGGCCACGGTGAAAAACCTCGCGATGTATTACATGTATTTTGCACTTCTGTATGGGAACTGAAACTATGTCTTTTGACTGATAGGAACATTGTGAGAGGGTTTCAAAATTGGTATCTTACTAGATGTTCTTGAAAACCAGAGACCTTGCAGAAAAATGAGTAGCGGTGTATTTGGTCTCCAGTTGGGTATTTTCATATGATATAGGGCCTACCTGGTATGTATAAATAAAAATTGTAATTTAAAATGGTTTACATGATGGTGTTTTCTTGGACAGGGGGAGTAACTCTGCGCACTCATGTAACTTATAGCGCTCGGTAGAATCAAGTGGTACATTTTACCAGCAACTGCGGTGTCACCCCAAAACCCGCTGGCACAGCCAATTTTTACTGGTTTTCCAGGTAATAATCGAGAATACTGCTTGCTTTGTCGGTCGACGACGGCGGCAAGTAATGCTGGTGCACAATTTTGATGCCATCTTTGAAAAGCTGCAGATTTGCGGAGTGCGCGATACGTCAACAAGCTCGCCATCGCTTGATCTCGTTCCTAGGGGACTAACAAACAGTTATGTTCACAATAGTTTGCGTTTTAAAAGATGTGTAATTCGAGAACGAGCACATGGGAATGGGGTCATTACCCAGAGTGCTTGTGTTTACATCAACTGCGCATGTCCAGAGATCACATGATGCTAGATTTACATCGGTAATGAAATGTCGCTGTAGGATGGGCCAGGACGCTGTTATTTTAGACATATTTTGTCTCAAAGGGGGATAAAAGGACAGGACGATTCGGACGCTAAGTTGTAAATGATTCATTAATTTCATATACTCCCAGAAATTTACACCAATATGGAGGCTGGAATGGTAGAGACGGTGTACGGCACGACGGATGAAGGACATGTCATGTCTGAAAAAGTGCAGTCACTGGCATCCAGCGTTTACAAGGAGTTCGAACGAATGATCAAAAAGTATGACGAAGATGTTGTTAAAGAACTCATGCCTCTTGTTGTTGGTATATTAGAAAGCTTGGATCAAGCGTATGCAGAAAAGCAAGAATCGGAAGTTGAATTAGAACTGTTACGTGATGATAATGAACAGCTGTTGACACAGTATGAAAGAGAAAAACAGCTACGTCGTGGCGCAGAACAGGTTTGTGTTAGCATTTTGGTATCTGATAGATGAGTATTGCTGAGAATATCAGTGTTATCTTGTACGTGGACGAGGTTATCATCGTTCAGTTTAATGCAGTTTGTATTTTATGGATGAGTTATTATTTTAGCGAAGGATAGTGCAAGCTAAAGCACTGGCTCTTGCAGGTTGCAGCTGTGATTATGATAGACATGCATTTGTCTAGATCGTAAATTCTAGGTTGTAGCAGTTGCCTTCCCTAGAAAATCTGAGGAACCTGAGAATGCTCTGACCTTAGCTTTAGGTTTGGCAAAAGTTTTATTAATCTACACCCCCAAGCCAACATCAGAGTGTGTTCCATTTAAAAACATGATGTAGTTGTGGTTGCAGCTTGTCAAGGCACTTGAAGCAAAAATTACACATCTAATAAGTCTCCATGACCTTAAGTTTGATGTTCCACATGTTCCTTTACTTTTCGTCTGCCAATTTATCCCAGCAATTAGGCATAGTCACAAAATAAGTCACATTCACATTTCAAATGCCTGCCATTTTTTAAATAGAAATGTCAAGAGATCTCGCAGTACACGGGAGATGAGGGCTCATTTTCATTTGACAGCCAATGCTTTAACCTAGCGGTGGTGAAGGTATTTGCGCGCATCCTGAAATGCGAGTGTGACTTATTCTTTGGTTATACTCAAAGCGACCTGCTGTACCTGCTGGGCAGGTAATTGCAGCAAGCTTCTAAATGGAGTGCACTCTTATGTTGCTTTGGAGTCATTCTTAGCCGAATGAAATTTTGCCAGACCTGACTTTAGAGCAATTTCGGACTAACATCAGAATGATATCTTTGAAATAGCAGTACATTTGAAGCTCGTGAACTGATTTAACACGTCTAACAGAGCACTGAAGTGCCGAGCAGTACCACACTTATTTGTATCAATAGGTCTAAAAGACCCATGACATGGCTGTATAACAATGTTATTTTTGATCTACTTCTGCTTTAAACTGGTTCCTATGAACACACAACATGTTGAGAGATGCTTCGAAACAAACTTACACAGACCCATCGGCAATATGTTCATTGAAAAAAATCACAAAGATTTTGGTCCAGAAGCTGCCTTCTTCAGGTTGATTGTGACTTGCTGCTACTTTTCCCACCATAATGTTGCTTGGGGATTCTGGCTGGAATAATAATGAGCTTTGAATTATTGCACAAGATTTCGAGATCGAACATGGTGGCATTGCAAGGAAGTGAAGACACTTCCATTTACTCCACCTGTTGACCAGTACATAAAACTAAAGGCTCACATTCCTGTGGACGGAGATTATCTGTCCGTCGATGCATAAACCTACCTGGTCAGGCTATTACTAGTAGAGAAAATAAGCATGTTGGAACATATACCTTTTAAGCTCATTGTTTAATGACACAAATGGAAAATAGGGTGTAGCCTAATTACAAGAGTTCATCTTCATTCATGCTGAAGGGCTTGGTACAGTAGTTCATAGGTAAATTTGGTCTTCTTCTTCATTTGTGGGGCTAGGGGTTAAAAAAAAAAACTAGATCCGGTTTCACAAAGCACTATTAATGTTAGGTTCACTTAAAAACCACGGCAGCCTGTACTGAAGGCATTATGTCATCATGGTAGTGTCGAACTCGTAATGTTATGAGATTTGTGAAACTGGGCCCTAAGCTGGCCAAAATTTTAACACAGTTCCTACTATAGTGTATGTAGCTTCAAGTTGGCATTCATCCTGGTAGCGTTCAGGAATTTTCATCTGAAGTGTCAGCCAATAGAAATATTTTTTTTTGTTTGTGTAAGGAAAAGGTTATTTTGCATAACTTTATCTTCATTGCTAGAAGCAGTTACTCAGGTTGACAAATATGTTCATGGATACATTATACATGTACAATTTTTTGTTTTTAACTCGTGCTTAAAGGTGCGTGAAAATCAGGAGGGTATTAAAGATAAAAGCTACCATGTGGGAACAGGGTCATGCTTGTTTATTATTATTGGCTTGTTTACTATTAACATTGGCTTGTTTATTATTAACTATACCACTATCTGGTGGAATGACTAAGAAGACTGAACTCAAATGTATTATGGTAAATAGCTCAGGGTTTACCAGTGGGGTATATGCTCAGGTTTACTGGTGTTGTTGTGATGATTATTATCTGGCAAGCCACTAGTGTAACATTGTGAATAATGGAAAAAAAGTTGAGGTAGACAGTAGGGGACCAGTATGTGTAATTGTGTCAACAGTCATCATTTCCATACAGTGCAATGGTCTTACATGTATGTGACAATATGTCAGACATGGACTCCTCCCCTGTATATGTTTGCGTCTAATGTACACGATTCAAGATGTATGCTTGAAAAAAAAAAAGTTGAAATTAAATGCTTGTACCTGCTGATAGTGTACATCTAATAATATTGAACTTCCTTTTTAATACCTACTTCCTCCTTACTATGTCTTTCATGTAATTTATCCTAAGTGTCCATGTGGCAAAAAATGTCTTGATGGTTTAACGTCCAGTCCATTTGTCATTGTCCATTTTTTAGCAGACTAGTAGATAATTGCCATCGAAGTAAGTTTAATATCTTGCTTTCCATCCACCCAAAGTGTCATAATAAACCTAAAATAGCCTGCCTAGTTTAAAGATATTTGCCGTTGCTCATGATAATCCAATTTGAGATTTTATTTTGTTACAGTGTTTTAGAAGGAAAACTCGCCTTGCATGCCTGATGAATGGTATTTACATAGTTTGGCAAGTGCTGAAACACATACTTGGTCATGTATTAGTCTTACATGTTTTCCATTGCTTCTAGGAATGATGCCAGCTTCCACAGCAAAACGTTCATGTATGGGTCATTGTGACTTCTTGAAAATTTTTATACCAGATGGAAAAAATCAAGACCTGGCTGAACACTAAGAAATTTCCCACCGTCTGATATGAATAAAATTTTAAGTGTTTACATGTACAGTTATAAAATCTAGGTCATATGGCTCTATGCAGTGGATTGCAACTTACAGGAAAACAGGGCAAGCCAACGTGAATGGAATCTGCAAGGCTATGTTATGCTGTGAACACGGAACATTTTTTTACATGTGAATATGAGCCAAAGTTTCACTGATGTACTGTTGCAATATTTTTCGCCTGAACAGATGCTAAAGCTCAGCTCTAATTACATGTAGTTCCTGAAACTGAAAGAAAGACCATGCCTTCCATTTGGCTGGAAAGTCTAAAGTTTTGTTTGCTGGGGATAACATACCGTTGACTTGTGAAATTGCTTAATACAAGTAGGAGTCTAATTCTAGAGCTGAACTTTTTGCCCATGAACTTTGCATAATGTACCAATCAAACAAATGGGTTATGTATAGACTTACTTGTAATGCCAGTCATGTGCCTGAAAGGCTATATAGCATTTAATTTTAGACGGGTACATGTACTGTCCAGCAGTGCTAATGACAGCTCTGTCAACGTGACCATATAATGTGTCAAGCAGTTAAGTTGTTATCAGCACATGTATTTCCCCCCAGTTTCTGAATGTAATGCTCAGCTACATGCCTGTATATCTCACACTTATTAATGATGAATTACAGTAATAAAAATTATACTCATCTTGAGGTGGTAAAAATTACCTGTATAATAAGAAAATACATTAACCTATCAGATGTCTGTTTCAGACAGATTACATGTAACTACATAAAGTTAAAGGCAAAGAAAGTATTGAAGGGAAGTATTTATATATGAGATGAAGGATCACAACGCACTGTCCAGGAAAATAATTTAGTTTATTTTTATAGAAATTTTCCAACTAAGTAAAATGACTTTATTTATTTATTTGATTGGTGTTTTATGCCTCAAGAATATTTCACTTATACGACGGTGGACAGCATTATGGTGGAAGAAAACCGAACTGAGACCGGAGGAAACCCACAACCATCGGGAGATAAAATGGCTTTAAAACATGACATTCTATTGTGGTCTGTAGTAATGAAATCTGTTAGTCTACCTGTCTTGAATGTCAAAAACCTTCTTGTGACATTACTGGTCCCAAGGTGGTCAGCAAAGGCTGCTGAAGAATCTTATGTTTCAAATGCATTTCACTGTTTTGAAAACATTCTATGGAAGAAATAGAAGTATTTTCATGGACAGTGTTTAATGGTATTTCATATGACATATACTTCATGTTAGCGTTTTCTTCGCCTTTAAGAGGATTGTGAAGGTTGTCAGAAATATGTTGATCATGAGTGCCTAGTTTTCCACAGAAGATGGATGTAAGTTCACTGGGAACTGGACAGATTTAACACAGTCGCAGTTCAAGACTGAGAGGATCAGGGAGTCCTCTATTCCTCCTCCTTCACCCATGCCTCTTCAGTAGTATACACTGCGAGAGTTTCTAGGGCCTAGGCAACATCCTTGACTGGTGGGCTAAGATAGTGAGCCCCAGCCTCCCTCAGTTCTACAATATTTTCTCAAAAGGCAGATATTGTATTAACCATAAAATAATTAAACCATTGACAGAAATACCTGGAAGTCGAAGATGCAGTGGAAGGAGAAAAAAAGTCCTTGGAAGAAAAGGTGGAGAGCTTGGAGTCCATAGTGAGAATGCTGGAACTGAAGTCCAAGAATGCAGCAGACCATGGTAAGGCCTTACATTTAATGTCAAATGTACTCTTATGCATTATTCATGGCATCATTGCTCAGTTGGTTAGCGCGCAAGCGCAGCGTAATGACCCACTGATTCCTCTCCGGCCGTACGTGGGAAGGTCTGCAGCAACGTGGAGATGGTTGTGGGTTTCTCCCGGGCTCTGCCTGGTTTCCTCCCACCAGTCGTATAAGTGAAATATTCTTGAGTACGGAGTAAAACACCAGTCAAATAAATAAATAAATCATGGCAATATTTATTTCTTTGCTCATCAACCTGGTCTTTAATATCACCAGCCTGACTTATTTACGATGTAAGAATGTTGATAGAATCTCTTAATTTTGACAAGTTCCGTAAATTGATCATATAATTTATGATATGCCAATTGCCATTTTGCATAAAAAATTCAGGCCGCTGAGGTGTTGTCCTCTATCCAAGGGCAGGTAGGGGCTTTTAATTCAGACAGTCTTGTTAGAACCAAGGGTAAAATCAGTGATACAATGTGTATCTTGATGCAGAGTATGCTGAAGGCAGCATTCCCTTTACATTGTATTAGTATTGTAATAAAGTTACACCAAGTCGGTTTATCATTGTTTATCGACAATATATTAATAGTCACCTGTTGATATATGATTGTCATCTATTTTTGAGAGTTGAGAATATTGTTTTTGGTGGTTGTGGTATTATTTCATGACACTGAAGTTTGATGGTTATTACCTTCCAGGTAGTTGGAAAATGTTTAATATTTAATGTCATTCACTATAGGTTAGACTGTGTTAGGTTATCGCCATTGTACTTCAAGAGATGTGATGAACATTTCCAAATTCGTTAAGTTTAAGAGACATTGTTGACTGATACAGTTGAAGTGGGAGGCTTAAGGTTATTAAATAAATCACTTTTTAAAGATTAGGATCCTTGGACATGCATAAATTAATTACCTTCTGACGGAAAACATCGAGGAAGAGCGAAATGATATCTGCACACTTTATGACATATGAACTACGAGCGGATATCGTGTATGTTAAAGCGCAAGCAGATCCAAACCTCTGACATTCAACAGGAGATAAAACTATAAGGTCTAGCAAGCCCAGCAGTCTCTGGACTGAGAATCTCTTGCTGACTGAAACTGAATAACCATTCAGTTTGGCGTTTTGCTAAACTAGTTCTGCAGAGCATCCAGTTTTTGGGGAACATTCTTGGGAGCATCCATTTTTACTTTAGTGAATTTTCCAATGTGAATTCAGAATATGTGGCTAGTCTGAGGACACAAATTATTCAGATATTGAAGATCATTCAGTTTGGTGTTGCGCTAAACTAGTCCTAGAGATCATCAAGTTTCTGAGGATGATTGTGGGGACCATCCAGTGTGCTCATAACTCATAAACTAAAACTGTTGAGAACTTCTAATGTATCATCTAAACCAGGGATCCATAGTAATGTGCATATCTTGAACATTCGATTTGTGTTTCACATTAGAAAAAATGGACCATTCAAGTTTCCTGTTGAAATTCTGTATGGACCTTGCTTGTTAATAGTTTGAATACCCAGAGGATATAACCCACCTATAGTGATGTGTCCAGCTACCGTAAGATCTTGACTAATCGATGAGTGTAATCGTATTGCTCAGATTATACCAGTCAACAAGATCAGAGAATCAATCATTTCTTTGATATATGACGTGTATTAGTTTCCTTAGAATTTCTATTGAGACAGCTGTTATACAGCAGCATTTGATTGCTCCTGGTTTCCCATATATACGAGTAATAGAAACCTTCGCTACAGTATATATAAGGAAAAAGACTTTTTCCAGAGTTGTTTATGTGTAAGTTTAAATCTTGTTTCATAGACCTGCAAGTACATATAAATAGGTCTTTGTTCTCCTCCCAAAAAGGAAATGTCTCTAACTGTAACACTACTGTTCTTTCAGTGAGCCGATTGGAAGATAAAGAATCTGAAATGAAAAAAGAATATACCAAACTCCACGAACGGTATACAGAGGTAAGCTCTCTCAGTACATTGTAGTATAGTAGACTCAGTTCAGTTGTCCATGAACCTGAGCGCCATCATAAATATTAAAGGAAAATATTTTTGAGTATGGCTAAAAGCCTGATCAACAAGTTCAAAGTAAATCATTTGTATATGATTCAATGATAACACATACATGTATATATGTAATCTTTCTGTCATTCGTTGTCTGTCTTTCATTGTCTGTCTTTCATTTTGGGTTTTGTCCAGGTTTCTACACAGTGTTTTTTCGATTACTCTCTGGCACAACTCTCCTATGCCTGTGTTTGAATTTTCCAAAAAAGTGAGCAAACAGTGTGGGCAGTTTGTAAAATAAAGCTATGAAGATTTAACTTCATTTGAGTGTGAATGATAGCATTTTTCTCTGTCGTCATTTTTTCAGCTCTTCAAAACTCACATGGATTATATGGAAAGAGCCAAAATGTTGATGGGACCTGACAGAATTGGGGATTTGGCAAACAGCCCCAGAACACGGTAATAAGTAATGCTCAAGTCGTTTATGTAAATTTATGTTAAAACTCTATGTTATAGAGTTTTAGAATCCTTTATGTAAATTTTGTGTTATCTGTGAAGGAGTACGTCATTTTTTATCTATGGCACTACAGTTTCTTTCCATTCATATAAAGAGTCATTGGCTTCATAAAAGTTTATGAGAGTATGGTGTTTTACACATGTACAACAATGAAATAAACAAATAAATAAGTAAATATAATTTGTTCATGCTTGGTTTTGTGATGATGATAGGGGAGGCTTCCAGCTGCCAAACCTGCGACCTGTCAGTATGATATAT